>NW_012102621.1:192294-203628 GCF_000951045.1 Mandrillus leucophaeus | reverse complement strand
GGTGGCCAGGATGGTCTTGATCTCCTGACCTTGTGATCTGCCTGCCTCAGCCTCCCAAAGTGCTGGGATTACAGGCATGAGCCACCGTGCCCGGCCAGTCCCTTGATCTTAGACTTCTCAGGCTCCAGAACCGTGAGCCAATTGAACTTCTATTCTTTATAAATTACCCAGTGTGTGGTATTCTGTTATAGAAGCAGAAAACAAGAGTTTAGACATTGTAATCTTATTTAATAAAGACGACTTGAGTCCTATGTATGAGACATTCTTCCTTCTCAGGATCCTGCAACTTCCCTGTAACCAGCAGAAAAGGAGACGTGCAAGATGTTTGTTTCCATCTTTATTCGGGCTCCACTGAAGGACCTTCAGAGGTGTTGGGGTAAAACATAAACACTCTTTGGCTCCTCCTGTGCTCTGTTGGGCCTAGCAAGTGGGTTAGGAAAGACTGTTCCAAGAGTGGGTATTTCAAGCAACAGACGTATGTCCTGGCTGGGCGCGGTGGCTCAAGCCTGTAATCCCAGCATTCCGGGAGGCTGAGGTGGCTGGATCACCTGATGTCAGGAGCTCGAGACCAGCCTTGCCAACATGGTGAAACCCAGTCTTTACTAAAATACAAAAATTAGCTGGGCAGGTAGCGTGCACCTGTAATCCCAGTTACTGGGAAGCCGACACAGGAGAATCGCTTGAACCCAGGAAACGGAGGTGGCAGTGAGCCGAGATCATATCACTGTATACCACTCCAGCCTGAGCAACAGAGTGAGAGTGAGACTCTATCTCAAAAAAAAAAAAAAAAAAAAAGAGGCCGGGCATGGTGGCTTGGCCTGGCGTGGTGGCTCGGCCTGGCGTGGTGGCTCACACCTGTAATTCTAGCACTTTGGGAGGCAAATGCGGGTAGATTGCTTGAGCTCAGGCGTTCGAGACCAGCCAGGTGAAACCCTGCCTCTGCAAAAAAGACAAAAATTAGCTGAGCTTGGTGGCACGTGACTGTAGTTCCAGCTACTTGGGAAGCTGAGGTGAGACGATTGCTTGAGCCTGGGAGGCAGAGATTGCAGTGAGCTGAGATTGCCCCATGGCACTCCAGTCTGGGTGACAGAGAGCTTGTCTAAAAAAAAAAAAAAAAAATACAGAAGAGAGAGTCCAGAAACAAACCCAAGTATATAAAGGGGAATGTTTTGGGGTGTGGGATATTCTGTATCTTGACTGTTGTGGTAGTGTCACAGATACATACATTTGACAAAACTCATCGTACATTTAAAATAGGTACATACGATTCTATGAAAATTACACTGTAGTAAATTGGTTTTAACTTTTTAAAAAGACTTCTTAAGAAATCAAAATAGTAGTAAGAACTAATTTACTTTCCTAAACCCATGACATATCACATAGATAAAATTAGGTTCAGAAAGTAAAAATTACCTCAGCCTGAGAAAGTGAAAAAAATCTGCCCTGCCATTCTTCTGGGTGGAGTTTATAAGTCAATGTTATTCATGATACCATTCTGCCATGCAAAGCATTGTGAACATTTTGGTGTATTTTATCACACTGCGTTTTTTTGTTTGTTTGTTTGTTTGTTTTTTTGAGACCTGGTCTGGCTCTGTCGTCCAGGCTGGAGTGCAGTGGTGCCATCTCGGCTCACTGCAACCTCTGCCTCCTGGGTTCAAGGGAGTCTCCTGCCTCAGCCTCCCAAGTAGGTGGGACTACAGGTGCCTGCCACTATGCCCGGCTAATTTTTGTACTTTTAGTAGAAACAGGGTTTCACCATGTTGGTCAGGCTGGTCTCGAATTCCTGATTTCAAGCAATCTACCTGCCCAGCCTCCCAAAGTGCTGAGATTACAGACATGAGCCACTGCACCTGGCCCATACTGGTTTTTTAGTTTTCCTTAAAAAAAAAAAAAAAAAAAAAAAAAGAGTTTTCCTTAAAAAAAAAAAAAATCAGTCATCTTTTCCAGATTTTCTTTATGGAATTACTTATATAAAGAAAAATACAGGCCAGGCACAGTGGCTCACACCTGTAATCCTAATACTTTGGGAGGCCGAGAGGGATGGATCATTAGAGGTCAGGAGTTCAAGACTAGCCCAGCGAGTATGGTGAAACCCTGTCTCTACTAAAAATACAAAAAAATTAGCCAGGGGTGGTGGTGCATGCCTACAATCCAAGCTACTCCAGAGGCTGAAGCAGGAGAATTGCTTGAACTTAGGAGGTGGAGGTTGCAGTGACCTGAGATTGTGCCAATGCACACTCCAGCTTGGGTGACAGAGAAAGACTCCATCTCAACAAAAAAGAAGGCCAGGCGCAGTGGCTCACACCTGTAATCCCGGCACTTTGGGAGGCCGAGGTGGGTGGATCACGAGGTCTGGAGTTCAAGACTATCCTGACCAACATGATGAAACCCTGTCGCTACTAAAAATACAAAAAAAAGAGCTGGACATGGTGGCACGCACCTGTAATCCCAGCTACTCGGGAGGCTGAGGCAGGAGAATCGCTTGAACCTGGGAGGCGGAGCTTGCAGTGAGCTGAAATTGTGCCACTGCACTCCAGCTTGGCCACAGAGCAAGACTCCGTCTCAAAAAAAAAAAAAAAAAAAAAAAGCAGTTAACCTAAAAAAGGATGGATTCATCCTATGTTCTTATAAGTCTAAAATTCAAAGCTACATGAGAAAGATTTAAATAGCACCACCATATTTAGCAAATAAAAATACAGTGTGCCGACTTAAATTTAAATTTCAGATAAACACTGAATTTTTAAAGTATAAGCATATCTCAGACAGTATTTGGGTTCCAATTATACTGAAAAAACTTTCAGTGTTTTATCTGGGTAGTCTGTACTTAACCTGACATCCCTAGATTTAAAGTACTGCAATAGCTCAGTGGTTCTCAAACTCTAGCATGTATTAAAGTGCTTATTAAAACAGAGCTGGCCGGGCGCGGTGGCTCATACCTGTAATTCTAGCACTTTGGGAGGCCAAGGCGGACAGATTGTTTGAGGTTGGGAGTTCAAGACCAGCCTGACCAACATGGTGAAACCCCGTCTCCACTAAAAGTACAAAAATTAGACAGGCGTGGTGGCAGATGCCTGTAATCCCAGCTGTTGGGGTGGCTGAGGCAGAAGAATCGCTTGAACCTGAGAGGCAGAGGTTGCAGTGAGCCGAGATTGCACCACTGCACTCCAGCCTGAGTGACAGACGGAGACTCATCTCAAACAAAACCAAACCAAACAACAACAACAAAAACCCAAGGCTGACCCCTAATCTTGAGTTTGGGATTCAGGCGTTCTGGGTGGGACTTTGTAATTTACATTTCTAACATGTTCCCAGGTCGTGCTGCTGCTGCTGCTGCTGCTTTGGGACTGCACTTTGAGATCCAATGCAATAGCTAAGAAATAGCCTTCATTTATAAGTGGCTCTTGTATCAAACTAGTATCAGATAAAACCTAATGAGGAGAATAATTATAGTTTTTCTTTTTTTTTTTTTTTTTTTTGAGAGAGAGTCTCGCCCTGTCACCCAGGCTGGAGTGCAGTGTCACAGTCTCCTCTCACTGCAATCTTTGCCTCCTGGGTTTAAGCGATTCTCCTGCCTCAGGCTCCAGAGTAGCTGGGAGTACAGGCATGCACCACCATGCCTGGCTAAATTTTTTTTTTTTTTTTAAGACAGAGTCGTGCTCTCCCAGACTGGAGTGCAATGGCGCAATCTCGGCTCACTGCAACTTCCGCCTCCCGGGTTCAAGTGATTCTTCTGCCTCAGCCTCCCCAGCAACTGGGATTATAGGCACCTGACATCATGCCAGGCTAATTTTCGTACTTTTGTAGAGATGGAGTTTTACCATGTTGGCCAGGCTGGTCTTGAACTCCTGAGCTCAGGTGATCCGCCCGCCTTGGCCTCCCAAAGTGATGGGATTACAGGCGTGAGCCACCGCACCCGGCCATGCCTGGTTAATTTTTTTGTATTTTTAGTAGAGATGGGGCTTCACGATTTTGGCCAGGCTAGTCTCAAACTCCTGACCTTAAATGATCCACCCGCCTTGGCCTCCCAAAAGTGCTGGTATTACAGGCGTGAGCCACCCCACCAGGCCAAAGGAGAAAATTATACTTTCTGACTGAAACAGCGGGTGGTAAAAAATACGAGCATTATTTTCTAATTCTTTTGTTTTTATTTCTTCTGAGACAGAGTCTCACTCTGTCACCCAGGCTGGAGTGCAGTGGCATGATCTCGGCTCACTGGAACCTCTGCCTCCCAGGTTCAAGTGATTCTCCTGACTCAGCCCTCAGCCTTCCAAGTAGCTGGGATTACAGGCGTGAGCCCCCACGCCCGGCCGAGTTCGTTTTTAAGCTATTTAATTTTCCGGTTCCGGCCAGTTTTTCTGTTTTTGACACAGTTTTCCTATCTTTCACAGTTCGGAGTAGTGGGAAAAGCAGCCCCGCTTTTTAGTGTTAAGTAGTAAGATTCTGGACAAACAGGTCAAAAAAAAAAAAAAAAAGTGAAACAACAAAAGGGAAGGAGCTGAAGACATTCCCCTCTAAATCAACTATTAACTAGCAGAAGTATGTTAATAATCTTCAGGAGGGCAAACATGACCAGAATCAAGATCTGACATCAGAATCGAATTTCGCCATTTCTCCACCAAAACAAAGCAAAACTATCAACTCTTCAGTAAGTGCCTGCACCTGGGGCCAAGCTACACGCCTAGTTGTGAGAAGGACGTTACTAAAGAAGGGTCCAGAATCTCGCCCTCGCTCAGACAGCCGGGGTGTGGGGAGAGGAACGTGGATACACTCCCGAGAATCCGTCTTCTCCGACCCAGAGCCTGAGCGTCCCAAGCTGCCCACAAGGGGGCGGACACTGCAGGGTCGCACCACAGTGATCATTGCGCAGGCGCAGAAAGCGGCCGCGCGGGCGACGGGGCGTATTGCGCATGAGCGTCTGCCGGGAGCGTGAGAGGCGGCCCAATTTTCCCGCCCTCTGGTCCCGCCCCTCACTGAGGTACGCACGGCAACGGCGTTGCCATGGGGACCCAGAGGCTGCCGCCAGCCTGTGGCAGCGCCGCCTGCCTCGTGGCTCTTTGGACCTTGCGGCGGCGACAGTGGGAGCATCATGGAGCCTTCAGTAAGGACGGTCAATACGACCGAGAAGCGGTGGAGCCTCGGCCGCTGCCGGCATTTCTTCTGGTTGGGCGTCGTCTTCGACATGGTGGGCGTGGCGGTGCTGTTCACTGGCGTCTTTGTGGACCTGGACTTCTACGACATGCTGGTCTACCTGGGCTCCGCCATCATCTTCCTTAGCCTCCTCTGGTGGGCCTCCTGGTACACCGGCAACATCGAGCTGCTCCCCGAAGAGACCCTGAAGGTCTCCTCCTTGCCCTCTACCTCCTTGGTGGAGGCCCTGCGCCACAGCGCCAGCCGCTCCCTCTCTGTGAACATCCAGACCGTCCCCGACAACTTGCTGATGCAGCGGCGGCGTCGTAGGAGGACCCTTGAAAGAGAAGCTTTCCTGACCGTGCCTGTCTCGGTCCACATAGAAGAACGGCTGGGAAGGAAAAGCAAGGACAAAGATGGAGAGGAAGGGGTCAAGGAGAGCAACGCCTCTCAAGACTTTGGCAAAGAGGATCTGGGTCCCGAGCCTGAAGATGACAAAAATTCGGAGACCGTTGGCTTCCCAGACCGGGATGCCCAGCCGCCGTCGATTGATCAACCGCCTGCTACCCATCCAGCGCATCCTGTGTTCCCTCTGCACCAGCCTGTGCCTTCCGCTCTCCACGCCACTAAGAGCCTGATTGTAGCCCCCTCCATCTCTGCTAGACACCCTGTAGCCATTTTTGCTTCTAAGAGCCAGCCTGTAGTTTCTTTGGCTTTTAAGAGCCAAGTTGCTGTCCCCATGGCCTCTGAGAACCACCTCCAGGTCCCTGCTGTCTCTCTGAGCCAGCCCCTGATTCCTGTGGCCTCGCAGGGCCAGCCCCAGAATCTTCCTCGGGCCTCTCAAACTCAGTCTCCACCACCTGGTTTGGTTTCTGGAACCCAGTCACTGGCCACCCAGGTCCATATGGGGCAGCCTGTATCTACCCAGTCCTTTACTATTGTGGACCCACAGGCCTCTCAGGCTATCGAGGACTTGGAGGCCCTACTTCAAATGCAACAGGCCATCCCCAGCACCTCTGTAGTGCAGGAGAGTTCCCTGAGCCAGTATTCAAGTGTCCTGAAGGTTCCTGAGATGTCGGTTGCTCAGGTTTTGGAGGCTCCGCCACAACCCAGCCAGAAACCATGTCAGAAACCATCTACCGTGGCCACCGCATCATCTGCCCCTGATGGCTCAGCTTCAGCCACTGAGACCCAGCAGTCTGTCCCCACTGACAATGCCGCAGCCTCCGTGGCAGCGAAGAAAAGTCACCCTCTCTAGTAGGGACCAAATCCCAGCCATTGGCATGGCTGCTCAAGCCTCTGCCGAGTAAGTGCCTTTGGAGGAAGAGTTACCTACATTCATCCTTAATGATTTCTCCATTTGTGTTCTGGTGGCTTCTTCAACCCCTCTTGTCCAAAAAAATAAAGTTAATGGAAGCAAAATGACCTTGTCCTTTAGGGATTAGCCGTTTGGACATTGGTAGGATTTTAAAACCTAGTACTCTGAGTAGATGAATGCTATAAAGGTTTTGCCTACTCTGCCAGATAATGATATCTGTTCTTTTTTATTTAGGCTTGAGAGAGAGAGAGTGGTGATTATATTCTTTTAGGAGCTATTAATATAAGATCTGGGAGTGGGTCTGTAGGGTTTCTGAAACGATGATTTCAGGTAGTACAGGGACCAAACATTAAACGACATTGAGTCCTAGGGTGGGAAGGTTACTGCCTTTTCAAGTCTTTTATTTTTAGTACTTTTTATCTTAGGAAGAATGTCTTGATTGGGCACAGTGGCTCACGCCTGTAATCCCAGCACTTTGGGAGGTCGAGGTGGTCAGATCGATCACCTGACATCAGGAGTTGGAGACCAGCCTGGCCAACATGTTGAAACCCCGTCTTTATTAAGAAAAACAAAAATTAGCTGAGCATGGTGGCAGGCAACTGTAATCCCAGTGACTCGGAAGGCCGAGGCAGGAGAATTGCTTGAACCCAGGAGGTGGAGGTTGCAGTGAGCTGAGATCGCGCCATTGCACTCCAGCCTGGGCAACAAGAGTGAAACTTCATCTCCAAAAAAAAAAAAAAAAAAAAAGAATACTCAACCTTTGCAATTTGTTTTTCTAAGTTTCCAACTCCCAAACTGAGATTCTACCTTTTTGGTGCCTGGCATTTGCCAGCTGTGGAGTTCCCCAGTGTGCTGATGGCCACGTCCTGGGCAGACTGCTGGCAAGAGAAGAGGCAGGCGCTGAGAGGGTTTGGAGGGATCAGGGGTGGAAACTCATGCCCCAGCTTGGTCTTTGAGGCTCGCATTGGTAGCCCACAGCAGTACAAAAATGCAGGGTCGTGAGGTGCTCCTGGCATCTAGTGGGCAGAGGCCAGAGATATTACTGAACCTCCTACAATGCACAGGACAGCTCCCCACAACACAGAATTATCTGGCCCCCCAAATGTCAATAGTGTAAGGTTGAGAAACCCTGATCTATATGACTCAGAGACATTTCCAAAAGAAAATAGAGAAACCTGATCTATAATAATTAAAAACTGCTCTGTAGTGAGATCCTTTAGCAAATCTTATTTTGACCTTCAGGTGACTCATTCCCTCTTAGATAGTAATTATATCGCCACTAGACCACAAGAATCTTACTCATCTTTGCTTTATTCGTCTTCGTATCCCCAGTTTGTATCATCTCTGAGTTAACGCACACATATGGGGCATTTATTAATAATAATAGCTAACAATTGTTGAATGTTTATAATACCCTACACATGGTACTAAGTTGTTTTCAGGCATTTGTGCCAGCAATCAAAGTCGGGCACCATTATTATCTCCACTTCAAGGATAGCAGATTTGATACTGAGAGGTAATTTTTCCAATGTCAGACAAATGGAGGAGCTGGAGTAGATGTATAGTTGAAGTATAGTATGTTATAAGGGCCGGGCGCGGTGGCTTACGCCTGTAATTCCAGCACTTTGGGAGGCCGAGGCGGGCGGATCACAAGGTCATGAGATAGAGACCATCCTGACCAACATGGTGAAACCTCGTTTCTACTAAAAACACAAAAATTAGGCCGGGCGCGGTGGCTCAAACCTGTAATCCCAGCACTTTGGGAGGCTGAGGCGGGCGGATCACGAGGTCAGGAGATCGAGACCATCCTGGCTAACACGGTGAAACCCCGTCTCTACTAAAAAAAAAAAAACACAAAAAACTAGCCGGGCGAGGTGGCAGGTGCCTGTAATCCCAGCTACTCGGGAGGCTGAGGCAGGAGAATGGCGTAAACCCGGGAGGCGGAGCTTGCAGTGAGCTGAGATCCGGCCACTGCACTCCAGCCTGGGCGGCAGAGCGAGACTCCGTCTCAAAAAAAAAAAAAAAAAAAAAATTAGCTGGGCATGGTGGCACATGCCTGTAATCCCAGCTACTCGGGAGGCTGAGGCAGGAGAATTGCTTGAACCTGGGAAGCGGAGGTTGCTGTGAGCTGAGATCGCGCCACTGCACTCCAGCCTGGTGATGCAGCGAGACTCCGTTTCAAAAAAAAATATGTTATAAGGTATATGTTTTAAGCTTTCCTTCTAAATTAAAGTTATTAATGAGTCTTTTTCTTAATCCTGTTGATTGTACCTTGAGCTGTAATATGCCAGATCAATCTTTAGGTAACTTCTCTAAAGCCTTACTGGCAGAAAGAAAATGAGAATCAGCAATTCTTCCATTTTCTTGTTTTGCTCTAGATTATCATGTTTAACATCTCAGAAGTTGCCTTTCTCCCCCTCCCCAGAACTCACCAATATTTGTTTCTACAGATTTAACTGCCAGCTTCATAAAAGCTCAAATCCTTCATCTTGTTTTGGGAACCTCCATGTGGAGTCCTGACCTCTCACAGACCAGTGGACTTACTAGACTGCTTCTGCCAAGTGTGTCTGTTCAGTGTTGGGACAGTTTTCCAGTTTCAAATGATAAAGTTATTCACTGCCAGAATTTTAAGCTGTAATAAACTGTGCTATTCCAAATGAACCTTGTTTTAAAATAAGTCAGTTTTTAAAATAGAGTTCTTTTGTGAACACATTCTAGCATTCCAATGGAAAATAATGTCTCACATACTCTGGGTGGGATGTACATAAGTAATATTCCCATAAAAATGGACGACTGAAAAATGCAGCTCCTAGTAATTAAGGATATTTTCTTTCTTTCTTTTTTTTTTTTTTTTTGAGATGGAGTCTTGCACTGCTGCCCTGGCTGGAGTACAATGGCGCAATCTCAGCTCACTGCAACCTCCGCCTCCTGGGTTCATGCGATTGTCCTGCCTCGTCCTGCCTCAGCCTCCCGAGTAGCTGGGATTACAGGGACACACCACCACACAGTTAATTTTTTGTATTTTTAGTAGAGACGGGGTTTATTTATGTCGGCCAGACTGGTCTTGAATTCCTGACCTCGTGATCTGCCCTCCTCGGCCTCCCAAAGTGCTGGGATTACAGGCATGAGCCACCACGCCAGCCTTAAGGATATTTTCTGAACTCATTATGAAATAGCTATCAGAGACAGTTAACACAATCAATGCATTCTAATATGCTACAGTTTACATGTATATGCTCACAACTTCTGAGTTTTCCATTTTCCCAAAGATTTAAAATCTGATTTGGTTGCATATTTTCATAATTGGGACTACCCTCCACTTATGATCTTTCTTTTTATATGTGGATTGTTTGTGTAAGATTGCTCTAAAAAAGTAGCTGGAAGTGGTGGTGTGCACCTGTAGTCCCAGCTACTTGGAAGGCTGAGGTGAGAAGATCACTTGAACCTGGAGTTCGAAGCTGCAGTGAACTGTGATTGCACCACTGCACTCTAGCCTGAGGACAGAACGAGACCATGTCTCAAAAATAAATAAATAAATGAACAAAAAAAATACTTTAAAATAGTTTTAGTTTCCTTTTGAAATGTCTGATTATAGGCAAAAGTGGGTTTTTAAATGGTATAATACTTTCAGTGGGAACTTCCAAAATTTTTAGTTTTTTTAATATTTCTTCCCCTTTCACTGTCCTTTGCTTCAGTATTTCTATATTTATAATTTTAATAACTCACACTGGAAGAATTTATGCATTGCAGATGCTTGGAATAAACAACTGGAAAGACATTCTAGGAGAAATAAGCCAGTCACAGAAAGACACATGCAGGACGAGTCCACTTGTGTGAGGTGCCCAGAATAATCAAATTCAGAGGGAAAAAGTAGGATGGGGGTTGCCAGGGGCTGCGGGGAGGGGGAAGTGGGGCATCGTTTAGTGCCTATATGTTTCAGTTTCGCAAGATAGGAAAGTTCCAGAGGTAGATGGTGGTGATGATGGCACAACAGTGTGATTTTACTTAACACCACTGAACTGTACACTTACAAATGGTTAAGAAGAGGGCTGGAAGTGGTGGCTCACACCTGTAATGGCAGCACTTTGGGAAACCGAGGTGGGCGGATCACTTGAGGTCAGGAGTTCAAGACTAGCCTCACCAACATAGTGAAATCCTGCTTCCATTGAAAATACAGCCTGGGTGACAGAGCAAGACTCTGTCTCAGAACAAAACAAACGGTTAAGTATATATTATGTTATTTGTATCTTACTACAAAAAAAATTGGGTTAAACTGGCAATTTATAAGCCATGTAACATGTATACATTTCTTTCTGTTTTTGTTTGTTTGTTCGTTTGTTTTGAGATGGATTCTCACTCTGTCACCCAGGCTGGAGTGCAGTGGCTTGATTTTGGCTCACTGCAAACTCTACCTCCCAGGTTCAAGCGATTCTCCTGCTTCAGCCTCCTGAGTAGCTGGAATTACAGGCACCCACCACCACACCTGGCTAATTTTTGTATTTTAGGTGGGACAGGATTTCACCATGGTAGTCAGGCTGGTCTCGATCTCCTGACCTCAAGCCATTCACCCACCTTGACCTCCCAAAGTACTGGGATTACAGGCATGAACCACCTGCCCAGTCTTACAAATTTCTTTCTAAGTAATAATTCCATGCAACAGTTGAGTACATTCAAAGTGTACCAGGTGAGCACAACTATTTTAATAACTCTAGAACTACAGTTATGAACTTAGAGAAAAATCAACTTTAATGCACAGCAGAACAAAGACATTGTAGAGGATAGTGTGTTTGTATTTGCAGACGCAGCCTACAGAAAAGCCTTTTCTCGTACAATGGCTCATCAATACTAGTATGACTGGAATTTTTTTTTTTTGAGACAGAGTCTTACTC
>NW_012102621.1:176674-191614 GCF_000951045.1 Mandrillus leucophaeus | reverse complement strand
AAACCATAATTTTCTGGCTTATTCTTTCCATGTTTTAAAATACATGTTTTGTTTTTTGTTTTGTTTTGCTTTTTTGAGACAAAGTCTTACTCTTGCTGCCAGGCTGCAGTGCAATGGCGTGATCTGGGATCACTGCAACCTCTGCCTCCCAGTTTCAAGCGATTCTCCTGCCTCAACCTCCTGAGTAGCTGGGATTACAGGCACGTACCACCACACCTGGCTAATTTTTGTATTTTTCGTAGAGATGGGGTTTCACCGTGTTGGCCAGGCTGGTCTTGAACTCCTGACCTCAGGTGATCCACCAGCCTTGCCCTCCCAAAGTGCTGGGATTACAGGCGTGAACCACCATGCCTGGCTGGCACCTTTTTTTTTTTTTTTTTTTTTAAATCACTTAACATATATATAGGAGAACTTTCCATTTTGGGAGTCAAAGAGATTTTTTTGTTTTGAGACAGGGTCTCCCTCTGTGGCCCAGGCTGGAGCTGGATCTTGGCTCTGTCCAACTTCCACCTCCTGAGCTCAAGCGATCCTCCCACTTCAGCCTTCCAAGTAGCTGGGTCTACAGGCACATGCCACCACACCCCGCTACTTTTTATAGTTTTTGTAGAGACAGGGTTTTACCATGTTGCCCAGGCTGGTCTTGAACTGCTGAGCTCAAGCTGTCCACCTGCTTCAGCCTCCCAAAGTACTAGGATTACAGGCATGAGCCATCTCGCCCAGCCTATTGTTTATTTAATAGCCACTATGTGCCAACTACTATAGAGGACATAAAGATGATTCAGTCTCTGCAGAAGTCATTTTCTTTCTCTCTCTTTCCTGTCGTACAGCACAAAATTAATGGACTAAATAGTCTGTCACTAGATAAACAAGCCCTAAATAATCAAGCACTTGCCGCAGTTTTTAGAAAGTTTAAAAAGTCGTATGAAACAAAGCATACTTCAAGTAATAAGAGGCAAAATATGCGAAGTGTTACTGCTGGGCAATTTATGGACTATTCTTTTCTACAATATATCTGCTGTGGTCTGAATATGTTCCCCAAGATTCATATGTTAAAACTTAACCATCAGTCTGGTAGTATTAAGAGGTGGGACGTCATTAAGTCATGAGGGCATGGGATTAGTGACCTCATAAAAAGGCTGGCAGGAATGAGCTAGGTCCTTTCATTGCCCTTACATCCCTGTGTCACTTGAGGACCCAGCACTTGTCCCCCTAGGAGGACATAGTAGCGAGGTGCCTTACTGGAAATGGCCACCATGCCCTCACCAGATACCAACCTGCTGGCAACTTAATCTTGGACTTCCCAGCCTCCAGAACTGTGAGAAAGAAATTTCTGGGTTTTTTTTTTTGTTTGTTTGTTTGTTTGTTTGAGATAGGGTCTCTGTCACCTAGGGTGGAGTGTAGTGGCACGATCTCAGCTCACTGCAACCTCCGCCTCCTGGGTTCAAGTGACTCTCCCACCTCAGCCTCCTGAGTAACTGGGACTACAGGTATGCACCACTACACCCAGCTTTTTTTTTTGGGGGTGTGTGTGTGTGTGTGTGTGTGTGTGTGTGTGTGTGTGTGTTTGTAGAGTTGTAGAGACGGGGTTTCTCCATGTTGCCCAGGCTGCTCTCGAACTCCTGAGCTTACATGATCTGCCTGCCCTGGCCTCCCAGCACGCTGGGATTAAAGGCGTGAGCCACCATGCCTGGCCAAAATATCCGTTTTTTATAAATAACCCAGTCTCTGGTACTTTCTTATAGCCGCACGAACAGATAAAGTCTGTACCTATCTGTCTATCTCCCTCATAGGTCAGTTTCCACCTGATTGTAACCACATCAAGTATCCCAGTATATCTCATATTTACAGAAAAATTAATGGGCAAATATTGTCATTTACAGAGGACCTGCTCTGTCCTGTACACTGTGACGTATTTTGTGGTTTGTGCTTATGTGCTCTGATCCTTACAATAGCTCTAAAATAGCTCAAAACGTTATTCCCATTTTGTAGATCAGGAAATTGAAGTTCTGGAAACATAAGGCAATTGCGCAAAGCAATAGAGTAAATGACAAAGCTAGGATTTCTTTCTTTCTTCCATTAATTAATTAATTATTTGAGGTAGGGTCCCGGTTGCAGGATGCAGTGGTGAGATCATAGCTCACTGCAGTCTGGACCTCCTGGGCTCAATTGATCCTCACGCCTCAGCCTCCTGAGTAGCCAGGACTACAGGTGCACACCAACACTCATGGCTAATTTTTGTATTTTTCTGTAGAGATCTGCCTAGGCTAGGCAGAGATTCTGGCTAGCCTGGTCTCAAACTCCTGGGCTCAAACAATTTTCTTGCCTCAGCCTCCCAAATAGCTGGGACTGCAGGCGTGTGCCACGACTCCCAGCTGATTTGTTTATACCAGTGGTTCTTAATTCAAAAGCCATTTGGTATACTGTCACCTCATCTCTCTACCAGTGTTGATTACATTACAGGAGGGCACCTTATCTAAATTGGCCAATGATAAATTTTTTTTTTGGGCATCTTACTATATCTTTGTATCCTTAGAACAAATTCTCCTTTTCTGCTTAAGCTGGCTTGACTTCGTTTCTTTCACTAGCAAGCTAAGAGGCTTTGGCCAACAGAACTACTCTAGGGTAGTTGTAAAATTTATCTCCAAGGAAATGCTGCTCTTTTGAAAACACAATTTAATGGGTCTTCTGGGTATACGATGATAGTAAAGCAAAATTTTGTTCTGGAATGAAGAAGCTCTTTATGTTGTTATATTACAAACAATATATTACTCAGTGAAGTGAAAGGCCACACTGGGCAGGGTGGCGACTTTGCAGATAGCATGTTAATCCTTGCTTGTTTTTTGTCATTTCTGTTTTTGGAGGGGGAGGGTCTTAATTTTCTTTGTCCCTCCCCCCACCCCCCCTTATTTTCTCTGGGGAAGGCAAGACTGGAAAAGGAGGCTTTTATCCTGGCAAGGTGAGTTTGCCCACAGGACAATTTGACTGAATAGAGGCTCCACAAAGAATGGACATGACCAAAGAACTCCAACAGGAAATTATGCTATTTAGTTTATTTAGTTTCAAGGTTTTCTTTTTCTCCTTTTTTTTTTTTTTTGTTTTGTCTTTTTGAGACCAAGTCTCGCTCTGTTGCCCAGGCTGGAGTGCAGTGTCGCGATCTTGGCTCACTGCAACCTCCACCTCCTGAGTTCAAGCGATTCTCCAGCCTCACCCTCCCGAGTAGCTGTGATTACAGGCACCTGCCACCACACCTGGCTAATTTTTTGCATTTTTTTAATAGAGAAGGAGTTTCACCATGTTGGCCAGGCTGGTCTTGAACTCCTGATCTCAAGTGATCCACCCGCCTCAGCCTCCCAAAGTGCAGGGATGACAGGCATGAACCACCGGCCCGGCCAGTATTTTTCTTGTATTATGCTCAGAGTTTCCTTTAAATCTTTTAAAAAACTTGGCAGCCTTAGTCTTAGCTGTGCTTTGGGAAAATAAGGAGCTGCACTCAAGCTTAAGAAGATATTGCTGGAAGTGTACATTGGCACAGCCTTTGGAAAGCTTCTTGGTGCCCTCCTGTAACCCAATCAACACTGCCTAGAGAGATGAGGTCATACTGCATCAAACAGCTTCCAGTGACTCTTTGCTGTGGAGAAGAAGGTCGCTTTTTTTTTTTTTGAGAGGAAGTTTTGATGCCCTATAGGCTGGAGTGCAATGGTGCGATCTCAGCTCACTGCAACCTCTGCCTCCCAGGTTCAAGTGATCCTCCTGCCTCAGCCTCCCGAGTAGCTGGGATTACAGGCATGCGCCACCATGCCAGGCTAATTTTGTATTTTTAGTAGAGACAGGGTTTCTCCATGTTGGTCAGACTGGTCTCGAACTCCCAACCTCAGTTGATCCACCCACCTTGGCCTCCAAAAGTGCTGGGATTACAGGTGTCAGCCACCACGCCTGGCCAAGAAGGTCACTCTTTATGCTCAACAAATGTATTGCATATGGCTGAAAGGTAGGGAGGATCCAGATGAACAATTTCTAAATAGAAAAACTAATAGTAGCCAGACATGATGGCTCATACCTGTAATCCCAGCATTTTAGGAGGTCGAGGCAGGTGGATCACCTGCGGTCAGGCATTTGAGACCAGCTTGGGCAACATGGAGAAACCCCATCTCTACTAAAAATACAAAAATTAGCCAGGTGTGGTGGCGGGCGCCTGTAGTTCCAACTACTCAGCAGGCTGAGGCAGGAGAATCGCTTGAACCCGGAGGCAGAGGTTGCAGTGAGCTGAGATTGTGCCACTGTACTGCAGCGTGGGCAACAGAGTGAGACTCTGTCTCAAAAAAAAAAAAAAAATTGTAGATATCCAATTTGTTCCTTTCTCCTTTCCCAAAAGCTTGTTGTGCCTCCTCCAACCCAACAATTCCATCCTAGAAAAATGCTTGTACACATGCATCAGGACACTATACAAGAATATTCAGGCTGGTCACGGTGGTTCACGCCTATAATCTCAGCACCTTGGGAGGCTGAGGTGGGAGGATGGCTTGAGCCCAGGAGTTAGAGACCAGCCTGGGCAATATAGTGAGACCTTGTCTCTATCAAAAAAAAAAAAAAAAAAATTACTGGTGCAGTGGCTCACACTTGTTATCCCAGCACTTTGGGAGGCCAACGTGGGTGGATCACCTGAGGTCAGGAGTTCACGACTAGCCTGGCCAACATAGCGAAACCCTGTCTCTACTAAAAATACAAAAATTAGCTGGGCGTGGTGGCAGGTGCCTGTAATCCCAGTTACTTGGGAGGCTGAGTCAGGAGAATCCTTTGAACCCAGGAGGCAGAGGTTGCAGTGAGCCAAGACTGCACCACTGCACTCCAGCCTGTGCAACAAGAGCAAAACTCAGTCTCAAAAAAAAAAAAAGAAAAATGAAAAAGGGCTATCACAGTAGTGATTTACATAATGGAGGGAGAAAGGAAATAATTTAAATGTTTATGATAGGAAAATTGATAAGTCATGGTACATTCCTATAATGAAATGCTGTGTGGCAAATAAAATAAACTGGCCGGGCGCGGTGGCTCACACCTGTAATCCCAGCACTTTGGGAGGCCGAGGTGGGTGGATCACCTGAGGTCGGGAGTTCGAGACCAGCCTGATCAATATGAAGAAGCCCCGTGTGTACTAAAAATACAAAATTAGCTAGGCATCTTGGCCCATGCCTGTAATCCCAGCTACTCGGGAGGCTGAGGCAGGAGAATTGCTTCAACCCAGGAGGCGGAGGTTGTGGTGAGCCAAGATCAGGCCATTGCATTCCAGCCTGGGCAACAAGAGCGAAACTCTGTTTCAAAACAAAAACAAAAACAAAACACGAAAAGAAACCACAACTGTGTACAACAGGGATGGATTTCAACATCCAGGACCATAATGTTGGCCAGCCTCAGTGGCTCACGCCTGTAATCCCAGCACTTTGGGAGGCCGAGGCAGGTAGATCTCCTGAAGTCAGGAGTTTGAGACCACCCTGGGCAACAACCCTGTCTCTACCAAAAATACAAAAAAATTAGCTGGGGGTGGTGGTGGGCATCTGTAATCCCAGCTACTCGGGAAGCTGAGGCAGGAGAATCACTTGAACCTGGAAGGCAGAGGTTGCAGTGAGCAGAAATCGCATCACTGCACTCCAGCCTGGGCAACAGAGGGAGACTCCGTCTCAGAAAAAAAAAAAAAAAAAGCATAATGTTGAAAACAAACAGCAGTATAATACAGCATGGAGGTAACTTTATAAAATGCAAAGACAAAAAAAGCAAATATAGTGCATTGTTTTGGAGTATAAATATGGGAATTATACAAAGAAAACTAAAACGACTTTTAAAAATCATGATAGTGACTACTTTTGGGAGGAAAGCGGGTAGAAGGTGGAATCTGAGAGCAGCACACAGTAAGCGTCAATTGTTCTAGTTAATGTTCGGCTTCTTAAATTGAGTGATATGTTCACAGGTATTCATTATATTCTTATAATTTACATTAACATATTTTTTTGTATATGTCAAATTTTTTTTCCTTTTTTTTTTTTTAGAGATGAGATTTTGCTTTGTCACCCAGGCCGAAAAGTGTCATGGTGCAGTCATAGCTCACTGGAGCCTCCAACTCCCAGGCTCAAGCGATTCTCCCACCTCTGTCTCCCAAATAATTGGAACTACAAGCACATGCCACCATGCCTGAGTAACTTTTTAAAAAGTATTGTTTGTAGAGACGGAGTCTGGCTGTGTTGCCTGGGCTGGTCTCAAACTCCTGGCTTCAAGTTATCCTCCTGCCTCGGCCTCCCAAAGCTCTGGCATTACAGGCGTGAGTCACCGCACCCAGACTCAGACTTTTTTTAAGTGAAAGAATGGGGGTGTAGGTGGGGAGACACACTTTGGGGGCCAAGGCGGGAGGATTACTTAGGCCAGGAGTTTGAGATCAGCCTGGGCAACAAAGTGAGACCTCGTGTTTATCAAAAATACAAAAAATTAGCTGGGCTTGGTGGTATGGGTTTGGGAGGCTGAGATGAGAGGATTGCTTAAGCTGTAGGAGCCTGAGGCTGCAGTGAGCTGCGATCGCGTCAATGAGCTGCGATCGCGTCAATGAGCTGCGATCGCGTCATTGCACTCTAACTTGGGCGAGACAATGAGATCCTCTCTCAAACCAAACCAGGTAATTGTCAAATTGCTGTTTTGCTATTGTTTTTTGTTTTTGCTTTGCTTTGCCTTGGAAGTGAAGAAGAGATTCTCATTTAAACAGCTATCTTGAAGTATCCTTGTGAGCTAGTGTGCAATTATTTCCTCTGTCCTTGAGACACAGATGATTCCTGTCCAACATTCCCAAGGAACTCAGTAAGGACCAAACAGAGACTCAGGAAAGACAGTTACTGATTTTACACTGTTGCAAAACAGAGCTATGGTTTATGTTTAACAAATTGCTGGCGGGGTGTGGTGGCTCATGCCTGTAATCCCAGCACTTTGGGATGCCAAGGCAGGCGGATCACTTGAGGTCAAGAATTCGAGACCAGCCTGGCCAACATGGTGAAACCCCATCTCTACTAAAAATACATACAAAAATTAGCTGGGCATGGTGGCGCGTGCCTGTAATCCTAGCTACTGGGAAGGCTGAGGCACAAGAATCACTTGAACCTGGGAAGCGGAGGTTGCAGTGAGCCGAGATCACGACATTGTACTCCAGCCTGGGTGACAGAGCGAGACTGTGTCTCAAAAAAACAAACAAAAAATAAACCAAATTGCTGTATTTTATTTTGTGAAATAGGGTCTAGCTCTGTCGCCCAGGCTGGAGTGCAGTGGTGCAATCACAGCTCACTGCAGCCATGACCTCCAGGGTTCAAGCGATCCTCTCGCCTCAGTTTCCAAGTAGCTGGGACTACAGGTATGCACCATCTTATGTTGCCCAGGCTGGTTGTGAACTCCTGGAGAGAGATACATATAAACACACACACACACACACACACACAGTTTTTTTTTTTTTTTTTGAGACACAGTTTCGCTCTTGTTACCCAGGCTGGAGTGCAATGGCGCGATCTTGGCTCACTGCAACCTTTGCCTCCCAGGTTCAAGCGATTCTCCTGCCTCAGCCTCCCAAGTAGCTGGGATTACAGGCACCACCACCACGCCCAGCTAATTTTGTATTTTTAGTAGAGACAGGGTTTCGTCATGGCCAGGCTGGTCTCAAACTCCTGGCCTCAGGTGATCCACCTGCCTCAGCCTCCCAAAGTGTTGGGATAACAGGCGTGAGCCACTGTGCTCGGCCCATACATATGCATTTTTAAAAATTTATTTATTTCGAGACAGGGTCTCGCTCTGTTGCCCAAGTGGGAGTGCAGTGATGATATGTCCCCGGCTCAAGCAATCCTCAGTCTCACGAGTAGCTGGGACTACAAGTGTGTGCCACCACACGTAGATAATTTTTATTGTTTTTATTTTTCAAATTTTTCGTAGAGATGGGGTTTCACGGTGTCACCCAGCCTGGATATATTTGTATTTTTGATAGGCCTCTACAGTTTCCAAAGTTGCAACCTTTTCCCCTCCCTGAGGGTAGGGGCAGCCTCTGCTCTCCCTCTACATCCCCCACAGTCCCGAGGTTTTGGCCTCTGCTGTTTCCTGTTTCCTATGCTTGGAACACCAGTCGCTCTTTTGTTGGTCTGGTTGACTCCTGTTCCTCTTTTAAAAATTTAAGTTTGGCCAGGCACGGTGGCTCACACTTGTAATCCCAGCACTTTGGGAGGCCGAGGCGGGTGGATGACCTGAAGTCAGCAGTTCGAGACCAGTTTGGCCAACATAGTGCAACCCCGTCTCTACTAAAAATACAAAAGTTAGCCGGGTATGGTGGCATGCGCCTGTAATCCCAGCTACTTGGGAGGCTGAGGCACGAGAATTGCTTGAACCCAGGAGGCGGAAGTTGCAGTGAGCTGGGATCACGACACTGCACTCCACCTGGGCAACAGAGACGGACGTTGCAGTGAGCTGAGATCACGCCACTGCACTCCAGCCTGGGCAACAGGGCAAGACTAGGTCTCAAAAGAAAAAAAAAAAAAAGTCAAGGGGGTAACACCTCTTGGAAACTCTCCTGCTGTTTCTCATTCCAGCATCATCACAGCCTTGAGGCTCTGGGGTAGATCACTTCGTCGAGCTCGTTTACGTGAGGATAACGTTATCTTGGTGGTCTGTAAGAATGTTGCATTGAGTACAGAGCCCAGGCTCCTGGGTCACCCGGGTTGAAATCCCCTTTCCTCCGTGAGGATCTGGGTCAATCACAGTGCTTCAGTTTCTTTGATTTAACTGAGGGAGGCTTTGACTCCAAAAAATTAACACTCGAGTGTACCCGGCCACAGCTTAGCACATCCAGGGTATTTCCACCCTTTCTTTGGGATTCTTGAGCCTGGATGGAGCAGGACCTTCCTGCCTCTCCTTAGTCGCGCATTCGCGCTGGGTGGAACAAGTGGTCCAAGTAAAATGAGGGGCGGGGTTTGGCGGCGCTCTAGCTCGCGGAGAGCACACGCTCTCCCCACGCGGGGTCCCTGATTGGCTGAAGGTTGCGCCGGCAAGCGCAACTTCCGGGACAGAGGGCTGTGGCTGGAAGGAGCAGGGCATCCGGCCTGAGGCGCAGCGGTCGTGTTAGTTCGGCCCAATGGCGGCACCACTGCTTCACACGCGGTTGCTGGGAGATGCGGCTGCTTCGGCCTCTGCAGTCAAGACGCTGGGCGCGTCGAGGACTGGGTAAGATTCAGGCCGCTTCCTTCTGCGCGTCCGAGACCAAAGCTCAGGATTGCGCTTAGGGGAGCGGATTGAAAGGGTCTGGGACAAAGCTAACGGCGTGTGGTAAGAGCACGGGGTCGAGGGTCATCTCATGTTCGCGGGAATGAGCTCATTCCTCCTAACTGGGTAATAGACATGGGTGGGGCCTGGAAAAGTCAGTATATTCTCTGTTCTGGAGCCCCCCTTTCCCGACTGTGTTTCTTCGTGATTTCCCAGGCCTCGGTACTGCCTTCTGCGCCTTGACTCCTCTTCCCGCTTCTTCGTCCAAATTTGGAAGGGATTTCCTGGGCTATTCGGTTTATCAGCCGAATGTTGTCACTCATGGCAAATTGAATATTATATCTTTTTTGTTTGAAATTTGTTTCGACACACGTATTTGTTTAGCAGTCTTTATTTTGCTCCGCTTTTAAATCCCTAACCCCCATAGCACACTTGGCGTTTAACTTTCAGAGTCATTAGGATGCTATGTTTTTTCGTTAATTTACTCTGTGTAAGTGAAGCAGACCTTGTAAAACAATTAGCATAATATGATTCATAATATTTATCGAGCTCCTGCTTACTGTGTTAAACACTGGGGACAGTGGTTTATCCAAAGGCACTAATGTCCCTGCTTTCTACAGAGCTTACAGCCTATGGGGGAAAGGCAGTACATAGGCCAATAAATTACGATGATTTCAGTTATACAACAGGGTAATGGGGGAGGGAGAAGGGAGAGAAGGAGTACTTGAGATTTCTCGTGGGGAAGACATCTGACATTTGAGCTTCCACTTGAATGAAGACAAAAGTCTAGGCCGGGAGTAGTTGCTCACGCCTGTAATCACAGCACTTTGAAATGCCGAGGTGGGCGGATCACCTGAAGTCAGGAGATCGAGACCAGCCTGGCCAACATGCCAAAACCCCATCTCTGCTAAAAATACAAAAATTAGCCGAGCGTGGTGGTGGGTGCCTGTAATCCCAGCTACTCAGGAGGCTGAGGCAGGAGAATTGTTTGAACCCGGGAGATGGAGGTTGCAGTTAAGCCGAGATCACACCACTGCACTCCAGCCTGGGCAGCAGAGCAAGACACGTCTCAAAAACAAACAAACAAAAAAATCCAGCCACGTGGAGATTTGGGAAAAGAGTATTTCCGATAGAGTGAACAGTAAGTGAAATGAGAACCAGCTTGGCATGTCGAAGAGCAGAAAAGACATTATGGCTGTAGTAAAACAAGGTGTTGGAGATGAGGTGAGAGAGGTAGGCAGGGGCCAGATTAATGTAGGATCTTAAATACCACCCTGAGAGATTTGAATTTTTACTATAAGTGCAGTGGGAAGACAGTTTTCGGTTGCTGAGCAAAGGAGGGATTGTTGGTTAGGAGTGGAAGCAGGGAGACCAGTAAAGAGGCCTTAACAGTAGTCCCACTGAATGATGTTGGTTCAATAAATGTTGGCTATTATAATTTTTAATATTTTCATGAACTTAATAGCTTGTTAATTTTGGTTCCACAGGATTTCAAATATGCGTGCATTAGAGAATGATTTTTTCAATTCTCCCCCAAGAAAAACTGTTCGGTTTGGTGGAACTGTGACAGAAGTCTTGCTAAAGTATAAAAAGGTAAGAGGAGATAATGTATGAGGTTTGCTTTTGGTCAGGTCAGAATACAACCATTGCTCTTATACTAAAGACCAATAGAAATAGCAAGCTTAATTAAGATACCAGTTGAAATCAAATATTTAATAATCGCATGATGCCGTCAGTGCAAACTTAGAGTAATAGTGTCCTTTTTTTCCCCCACCTTGGCCCGTTTCACAGGTAATAATGAGAGAGTAATAATGTCTTTACTGAGGTTTCACCTCTTCACATGCTTTATTTACAAAGCATCTTTTAGCTTTAGCAAGTGCTAGAATTAAAAACAATTACAGGGTTTTATTTACTTATTTATTTTTATTTTTTTAATTTTTTGAGCCGGAGTCTCACTCTGTCGCCCAGGCTGGAGTGCAGTGGCGTGATCTCAGCTCACAGCATCCTCCACCTCCCAGGTTCAAGCAATTCCCCTGCCTCAGTCTCCTGAATAGCTGGGATTACAGACACGCACCACCACACCTGGCTAATTTTTTAATTTTTTTAGTAGAGATGGGGTTTCGGCATGTTGGCCAGGCTGGTCTCAAACTCCTGACCTTGTGATCCGCCCACCTCGGCCTCCCAAAGTGCTGGGATTACAGGCGTGAGCCACTGTGCCTGGCCTACAGCATTTTATTTTTTGAGGAACTTACCTAAGCATTACTTTAGGACAGTAAACCATCATCTGACTAGAGATTTTTGTTTCTGTGGTAGTTCAGAAGCATTTCTACTGTATCTCAGGAGTAGAGGGAAAATGTTAAGTAACCGTATGTTTATATGTAATATCCATTTGTATCCATATTTGAGTGAATACTTTTTTAGATCCTCCTGAATAGATCATTATAGCTGGCTGTTTTTTTCCCTCATGCTTTTTGAGAATTCGCAGGAGTATCAACTGTTATATTCAAATGTCAATACAGAAGTATAGCCAAATGTAGGTTATCATTTTCCTTTTTCCAAGCCCTCTGGCTGCACTAACATGAGTGTTTAAATTTTTGTAGTCATGATTTTATAATCCGCAATTGACATGTGAAAGTTAGTGTTCCTTTTATAATTTCATCTGATGTTAAGGTATGGTTAAAAGTCTTGCTGTTGCTACTAAACAGGAAACAAAAGCATAACTTAATTCTTTCCCCTTCTTGTTAAGGGTGAAACAAATGACTTCGAGTTGTTGAAGAACCAGCTGTTAGATCCAGACATAAAGGTAATTAATTTTGTGTTTGATCATTAGCAAAATTATTGCCACTTTATACAGACATAGTTTGTTCTTTGGCCCCCATTCTGTCCTCTAGAACTTGCTCTCTCCATGGTCCTGCCTTACTTTAATCTGGTGGTTCTCAACCAGGGACAGTTTTACACCCTAGGAGACATTTGGTAATGGCTGCAGATATTTTTGTTTGTCACAATTGGGAGGAAGGGGTGCTACTGGTATCTAGTGGGTGAATGACAAGAGATACTGCTAAACATCTCATAGTGCACAGAGCAACCTCCTATAACCAAGAGTGATCCAGCCCCAAATGACAACAGTGTTGAGGCTGGGAAACCCTGTTCTAATGCTTCCTTTCTATTAGATTACTACCTCTTTCCTCCGTGCTGCGTGCAACTCTCTTGTCTCTTTAAAGCTAAAACAAACCAAAAAACAACCACTGATTCAGCATTTCCAAGTTCGAGATATACCTATCATGTAGTAAAACCTTGATACATTTTGTTTCACCATTCTTCCTTTACTGCCCAATTTTGAAGAGAATGGTTTATTACCATGGCAACAGTAGTTAGATTGCCTGGAATAAAATTCCAATTTTATTATCCAGTGCATGACCTTGAGCAAATTGTTTTAACCTCTCTACCTCTTTTTCACTGTGTAAAACCAAGAAAACAATAGAGATTTCAAAAATATGGAGTGTTTTGTTTTTTAAGAGATGAGGTCTTGCTGTGTTGCCCCGGCTATTGACAGGTGTGATCATAGCACACTACAGCTTTGAATTCCTGGCCTCAAATGATCCTTTCTCTTCAACCTCCTAAGAAGCTGGGACTATAGGTGCATGCCACTGTGCCTGGCTTTAAACATGGAAATATTTAACAAGGATTCAATGAGCTAATATGCAAGAAGCACTTAGAACAGTCTCTGACTCAAAATAAGGGCAGTAATTGTCATCTGTTGGTTTTGTTCCAGCTGACTTCGCTGTATCATTTCTCACTCACATTTAAGTCCACTGTTCTTATCACTGTAGTAATGAGAGGTGACAGCGTGCTGGCAGCCCTCGCAGCCCTCACTCGCTCTTGGCGCCTCCTTGACCTCGGCGCCCACTCTGACTGCTTGAGGAGCCCTTCAGCCCGCCGCTGCACTGTGGGAGCCCCTCTCTGGGCTGGCCAAGGCCGGAGCCGGCTCCTTCTGCTTGCGGGGAGGTGTGGAGGGAGAGGCGCAGGCGGGAAACCGGGCTGCGTGCAGCGCGAGTTCCGAGCGGGCGTGGGCTCGTCTCGGCTGGCCCCCACACTTGGAGCGGCAGGCCCTGAGAGGCTTAGCATCCAGGCTAGCGGCTGCGAAGGGTGCGCCGGGTCCCCCAGCAGTGCCGGCCCGGTGGTGCTGCACTCGACTTCTCGCAGGGCCTCAGCTGCCTCCCCGCGTGGCAGGGCTGGAGACCTACAGCCCACCATGCCCAAGCCCCCCTTCCCCCACGGTGGACTCCTGCGCAGCCCAAGCCTCCCTGACGGGCACCGCCCCCTGCTCAGTGGCGCCTGGTCCCATCTACTGCCCAAGGGCTGAGGAGTGCAGGTGTGGTGCTGGACTGGAGGGCTGCTCTGCCCGCAGCCCTGGCACAGGATTCAGTAGGTGAAGCCAGCTGGGCTCCTGAGTCTAGTGGGGACTTGGGGAACCTTTATGTCTAGCTAAGGGATTGTAAATACACCAATCAGTACCCTGTATCTAGCTTAAGGTTTGTAAATACACCAATCAGTACTCTGTGTCTAGCTGATCTAGTGAGGACTTGGAGAACTTTTCTGCCTAGCAATCTGTCTAGATAAAGGTATTGCACCAGTCAGCACTCTGTCAAAACGGATGAATCAGCTCTCTGTAAAATGGACCAATCAGCAGGATGTGGGTGGGGTCAGATAAGGGAATAAAAGCAGGCTGCCCGAGCGCCAGTGACAATCCACTGGGGTCAGCTTCCACACTGTGGATGGTTTGTTCTTTCACTCTTTACAATAAATCTTGCTGCTGCTCACTCTTTGGGTCCACACCACCTTCACTGCAAAGGTCTGCAGCTTCACTTCTGAAGCCAGGGAGACCACGAACCCACCAGAAGGAAGAAACTCCGAACATCAGAAGGAACAACTCCAGATGCGCCGCCTTTAAGGGATGTAACACTTTCCACGTTGGTCTGCAGCTTCATTCTTGAAGTCAGCGAGACCAAGAACCCACGAATTCCGGACACAGTAATTACCCTGACAGGTTACCCATTGTTTTAAATGCTGATTTCAGTGGACTTTTTTTGAGACAAAGTCTCACTCTTGTGGCCTAGGCTGGAGTGCAGTGGTGAGATCTGGGCTCACTGCAACTTTTGCCTCCCGGGTTCAGGCAGTTCTCCTGCCTCAGCCTCCCAAATAGCTGGGATTACAGGCACCGGCCAGCATGCCTGGTTAATTTTTTATTATTAGTAGAGACAGGGTTTCACCATGTTGGCCAGGCAAGTCTCAAACTCCTGACCTCAGGTGACCTGCCCGCCTCGGCCTCCCAAAGTGCTGGGATTACAAGTGTGAGCCACTGAGCCCAGCCTCAGTGGACTTATTTTTTTAAGCCTTCTATCAGCCGACACTGTTGGCCACCCACTTCTTAAAACAGTGTTTCTGGGCCGGGCGCGGTGGCTCACGCCTGTAATCCCAGCACTTTGGGAGGCTGAGGTGGGTGGATCATGAGGTCAAGGAGATCAAGACCATCCTGGCTAACAGTGAAACCACGTCTCTACTAAACATACGAAAAAATTAGCCGAGTGTGGTGGCGGGCGCCTGTAGTCCCAGCTACTTGGGAGGCTGACGCAGCAGAATGGCGTGAACCTGGGAGGCAGAGCTTGCAGTGAGCCG
>NW_012102621.1:173114-174174 GCF_000951045.1 Mandrillus leucophaeus | reverse complement strand
GCGTGAGCCACTGTTCCTGGCTGCTAGTAGAAATAATAATAGTTCAGTACTAATGCATCAAAGCCTGCAACTGATTTACTTTTTTTTTTTTTTTTTTCCTTTTCGAGACGGAGTTTTGCTCTTGTTGCCCAGGCTGGAGTGCAATGGCACGATCTTAGCTCACTGCAATCTCTGCCTCCGGAGTTCAAGCGATTCTCCTGCCTCAGCCTCCCTAGTAGCTGGGATTACGGGCATGCACCACCACACCCGGCTGATTTTGTATTTTTAGTAGAGACAAGGTTTCTCCACGTTGGTTAGGCTGGTCTTGAACTCTCAACCTCAGGTGATCCACCCACCTTGGCCTCCCAAAGTGTTGGGATTACAGTCGTGAGCCACCACGCCCGGCCTGATTTACTTTTAAAAATGGTACAGTTTAAATGTTATCCTTGTAGTTTTGTTGCAGTCTTTTTAGTGGAAAAGAGATGGGATAGATTTTTTTTATTTGCACACTAACTTAGCTTGTTTTCTACGTGCCTTTGGCCTTAGCGAGCTACCATTAATGTTATCCTTAACAGTTGTGGACGTTATGAAATTACCATAGTACAGATGAGTTATGGTTTTACTTTATTTTACTGCCAGGCTACTTGGGATTTCATCAGAAAATGGTTGATCTGTGGGAGTTTGTCACATGGATATGGCATAGTAAGCACTCAGTAGCTGAATTAAGGTGGGGAAAAGGAGACAGCTCCTTCTCCACATATAGGGAGGCGTGTGGGACAGTGGATGGAGGATAACCTTGACTGAGACAGACAGGTTTGGACCTGCTTCTTTACTGCCTTCTTGGTTGGGCAGATTGCTTATTAATCTCTCTTAGTCTCAGCTTCCTGAACAGCAAAATGGGAATAACTAAACATCGTGCAGAGTTTTTAGGATTAGAAGAAGATATGTATACAGAGTGTCAGACGCCGTGCCTGGCATATGGTGTGTTCTCACTAAATGATAACTCCCTATGAATATCCCTGTAGGTATGACCTTGTGTTGCTTTTATTTGTATGTCTAACCCTTCCACAAATTAGGGGCT
>NW_012102621.1:166268-167869 GCF_000951045.1 Mandrillus leucophaeus | reverse complement strand
AAAAAAAAAAAAAAAAATAAATAAATAAATAAATAAATAAACTCTTAACCTTTCTCTCACACCCACCACTTCTGCACACTTTTTTATGTGCTTAACTGTTCATTACTTCCCTCATTATTGAACTAGCAACCTTGGGGTCTTTAGTACCCCTCAATCCATTCACTGATCAAGCCCTTAGGGGGAAAAAAATCTTTCAAGCCTTTCTGTTTTGTTGGTTCTCTCTTGTATGGATTCTGGTAACCTCTTTAGCGGGTCTCTATGTTCTCCCAGTCCTCCTCCATCTCATACCTGTGTGGCCCCCACAACCACCATTTAACCTCAACAGTGTAGCCTAAATTATCTCTGGAAAGCACATGTCTCGGCATCTCATTCCCCTACTAAAAAACTTCATGCCTATGGGAAATGAAAATCAGTGTGGCCTGCAACCTTTTTTATGTTTCCTCTTGCTAGATACTTTATTCCTGGAATTTGCCACTTTGCATCTTTATGCCTTTGCCTGTGCCTTTTTTTGCTGGCTGGAGGAGGTCCCTGTATGTACTTCATTTGCTACCTATTTGAGCACCGGCTCTAGTTACATTGCCTCCGCTCTTGCCAGCTGTGTGACCAGGGACACGTTGCTGCGCTTCTGTTTCAGTGTCCTCATCTGTAAAATGGGAATCGGTAGTAGTACCTACTTCATGGGGTAATGGTGACGTGAGTTACTGTATGTTAAAGTCTTAGGGCAGTGCTTGGCATACAGTAAGTGCTATATTAGTGTTTACTGTTATTATTACTGTAGTTTAAAAAGTTCCTGCTCACCCTTTAAACTGAGCTGAAGTGTCGTCTTTAATGGAGCTTTCCCTGGTTCTCTAAGCACATGGTTGCTCCTTCATTGAGTCCGTTTCCCACACTTCCAGATCTCTCTAATTACAGACCTGGTTTACAAGGCCCTCTATGGTCTATTTGGTGCTTCTTTGTTCCCCAGATTTATTATCTGTTAGCTTGCTCACTATACATGCCAGCCATACTGAACGTCTTTCAGTTTTCTGAAAACGTACTTTTCCTTCTGTAAGAAGTAGAACTTCCAGAAAAGACTCAACTGCGTTACTATTTAAAGACCGCTGAAACATCACTTTCTCTTTAAAGCTTTTCCTGACCCCTGCCTTCTTTCCCAGATACAAAGGGACGTTTTCTTGGTGTTCCACTGTATTTTGTATCAGCAGTTCTCATTCCTGGTATTTGAACATACCAAGAATTGCACTAGTTGTGTGGAGTGTTGCAGGTAGAACTTTTTTCATCTTGAGACAGGGTTGTGCTCTTTCACCCAGGCTGGAGTGTAATGGGCTCACTGCAGCCTCAACCTCCCAGGCTCAAGCAGTCTTCCCACCTCAGGCTCCCGAGCACCTGGGACCACAGGCATGTGCTACCATGCCAGGCTAATTTTTCTAGAGACAAGGTCTCCCTGTGTTGCCCAGGCTGGTCTCAAATTTCTGGGCTCAAGCAGTCTCCTCCTGCCTTGGCCTCCCAAAAGTGCTGGGATTACAGGCGTGAGCCACTGTTCCTGGCTGCTAGTAGAAATAATAATAGTTCAGTACTAATGCATCAAAGCCTGCAACTGATTT
>NW_012102621.1:141649-165255 GCF_000951045.1 Mandrillus leucophaeus | reverse complement strand
GGAGTGCAGTGGCCGGATCTCAGCTCACTGCAAGCTCCGCCTCCCGGGTTTACGCCATTCTCCTGCCTCAGCCTCCCGAGTAACTGGGACTACAGGCGCCCACCACCATGCCCGGCTAGTTTTTTGTATTTTTTTTTTTTTAGTGGAGACGGGGTTTCACCATGTTAGCCAGGATGGTCTCGATCTCCTGACCTCATGATCTGCCCGTCTTGGCCTCCCAAAGTGCTGGGATTACAGGCTTGAGCCACCGCGCCCAGCTGGGGCTTTTTCTTAATGTATGTCTAACTCTTCCACAAATTAGGGGCTTTTTCTTAATGTGTGTATGTATGTATGCATGAATATAATTAATATAGTAATATTTTACATAATTGACACTGTATTTTATACATTGCATTTCAAATTTAGCAGTTCTTCTAATGTCACTAACAATTATTGTGAACAGTAATTTGATTGCCTGAAAAATATTTCATGGAGGAATGGCATTTATACAGAACAAACACATCATAATATATTTAAACTCAGCCACAGGTTTAGTTTAGAAAAGTTATGTTTATTCATGACCCCAATTGATCAGCCTAGACTGAGTTTTATCAGCATGCTTTCTGGTCAGCTTGAATATAGAGGAAATAGAGGTAGCTATTGTTCCTTTGTGATCTTCTAATACTTGAATCTGCTAGATTTCTGCAATTTTTAAAAGTCCCAGGTGTCAACATTTGAGGTGATTTTGTGTTTTCAGGGCAAACAAAAGTGATCAGGCTGAAGTACTGCATTTAAGTCTTTTTCCTACATTTTAGAGTTGCTAGATTGCTTTTTTAAAACAGGAAAGTTTATTGTGACATATTTTTGTGTTTTGATACCCAGTTTTCATTTCCTTCCAAGTTTGTGACCTTTTCCCCCCAAGCTATTCTTGATAGATGATTGATATAAGATAGCTGTAAATTTCTGTTATCTTAGAGGATTTGTGATTTTGAAAGTACTCTTCTTTGTTTAACTTAAGGATGACCAGATCATCAACTGGCTGCTGGAATTCCGTTCTTCTATCATGTACTTGACAAAAGACTTTGAGCAGCTTATCAGTATTATATTGGTAAGTTCACCATTTATCTCACTGTCTAGTATGTAATTCAGAACTTCGTAGTAGTATATATTAATAACATGCTGCTTTTATCGTTCTTTCCCAACTCTAGAGATTGCCTTGGTTGAATAGAAGTCAAACAGTAGTGGAAGAGTATTTGGCTTTTCTTGGTAATCTTGTATCAGCACAGACTGTTTTCCTCAGACCATGTCTCAGCATGATTGCTTCCCATTTTGTGCCTCGTAAGTCATTACTCTTTGCTTGCTTGGAATTTTTTTTTTTTTTTTAAGTACTTCTTTATTAAAATACCACCTTCCCGTTATATGTGAGAGATACTGCTACCATGGAAGATTCCAGATGCATATTGGCACCAGGTCTGGTAGACATATGTTCCCCGTAATGACCCCTATGGAGGTGTCTAGATTCATTTGTTGCTATGCGTTTTATGAATTGTAATTTGCTTTATTGAACTCCTGGTGAAGTCTTAGAACTCATCTAGGAATGTTTAGCTGTTTAAAAACTATAGTTGCTTTACTTTTTTTCAGATTGTGCTTTTAATTAATCATTGGGGTAACTTTGGATTATGGAAAAATGACTTTTTTGTATAGCTGTTCATTGTCTATGTCAGTAACTTTTTTGTGTAGCTGTTTATTGTCTAGATTAATGACAGAATAACATATTTTCTTTTTCCTTCAAAAGCTCGAGCGATCATTAAGGAAGGTGATGTAGATGTTTCAGATTCTGAGGATGAAGATGATAGTAAGTGTAAAAAGGTTTAAAGCCTGGGCACAGTAGCTTACACTCATAATCCCAGCACTTTGGGTGGCCAAGACAGGAGGATCACTTGAGGCCAAGAGTTTGAGACCAGCCTGGGCAACATAGTGAGATTTTGTCTCTACAAAAAACACATTTTTTTCAAATATTTTCTTTAAAAATGCTTAAAGTAGAACTAGGCAGAGTGGTGTGTGTCTTTAGTCACAGCTACCTGGGAGGCTTAGGTGGGTGGATTGCTTGAGCCAGGAGTTCAAGCCCTGCCTGGACAAGATGGCAAGACACTCTCTCTTTAAAAAAAAAAAAAAAGAAAGTAAAGCACGGAACACCTGGCACCTATTCTGGTAAGTAGACTGCAACAAATGACAACCTTTGATAAAATGTTTTTGTTATATTTAGCATTGATACGCAGTCAGTTGTCCTGAATGCATTATTTATATAATTAGTCCATTTAGTTTTCATTGATGGTTGTGAGAAAAAAATCTTGAAGTCATTATTTCTGTGATAAATTCCGTTTTGGTTAGCTTTTTAGCTTCAAGTATGTCACTTTTTTTTTTTGAGACAGAGTCTTGCCTGTCGCCCAGGCTGGAGTACAGTGGTATGATCTTGGCTCACTGCAGCCTTTACCTCCTGGGTTCAAGTGATTCTCCTGCTTCAGCCTCCTGAGTAGATGGAACTACAGGCATGTACCACCATGCCTGGCTAATTTATGTATTTTTAGTAGAGATGGGGTTTCACCATGTTGGTCAGGCTGGTCTCGAACTCCTGACCTCAGGTGATCCACCTGCCTTAGCCTCCCAAAGTGCTGGGATTACAGGCGTGAGCTACCGCGCCCGACCAGCATGTATTTTTAGCTTCAAGTGCGTCGCCCTTCAGTTTTGTTTTGATGCTCATACTCTCAACTTTTCTCCTTGCAGATCTTCCTGCAAATTTTGACACATGTCACAGAGCCTTGCAAATAATAGCAAGATATGTCCCATCGTGAGTATGCTTTTCCTTATTTTGAATGTTCAATTCTCAAGAAAATTGTAATCAATTAGTAAAAATTATAAAATGTTAATAGCATTAAAGCTTGATCTTACATTGCATGTTTTTTTTTTTTGTATCCACTTGAGGAAACTTTACATTCTACAAAAAGTGGCATTTCCATTTTCTATTTATTATCTTTGATTGTTTTTCAAAGTTTGTATGCAGATTCTCCCCCAATTTTGTATGGTGGTTGGAATTTTGCTTTTATCTTCAACAGATACACTATCCAAACATTTTCAGTGAGAAACCCCTGTGTGTGTTTGTGTCATGCCATATGAATAAAAATTGCACTTCTAAGAAAAGCTTTTCAGGTTTGTGGGTTTCTTTTGGAAGGGTGGACTTCTAGTTCCCTCTGTCCGTTGATTATTTGTTAACTTGAAACAATCCAACTTGATAATTTTTTCTTCTTTTAAAAATAATATACATGTGTAGTGAGAAATGTCAGCAAAAAGCTCCCTCTTTGATTTGCTGTCAATATCAGAGTTAACAGAAGCTTATTTTCTCTAAGTCATTATAGATTTTCTCGGAAGCTATACAATGTAAGTTCCAGTTCTGGCCGGGCGCGGTGGCTCACGCCTGTAATCCCAGCACTTTGGGAGGCTGAGGCGGGCGGATCACCTGAGGTTGGGAGTTTGATATCAGCCTGACCAACATGGAGAAACCCCGTCTCTACTGAAAATGCAAAATTAGCCGGGCATGGTGGCGCATGCTTGTAATCCCAGCTGCTTGGGAGGCTGAGGCAGGAGAATAGCTTGAACCCGGGAGGCGGAGGTTGCAGTGAGCTGAGATTGCGCCACTGCACTCCAGCCTGGGCAACAAGAGCGAAACTCCGTCTCAAAAAAAAAAATAAAGTTGCAGTTCTTTGAGGTAGGGGTTCTTGTTTGCCTCCTGTATCTGTCCATATTTGCTTTTAGAATGGTAGTATTACTTTTCTAGAAAGTAAAGTTAACATGGATTGATTTAATTTTTTAAAAATAGGACACCGTGGTTTCTTATGCCGATACTGGTGGAAAAATTTCCATTTGTTCGAAAATCAGAGAGAACACTGGTAAGAAATCTTTTCATGGAGAAAATCATGGAAAACTTGTTTGCATGGTTTCGTTTTAGATGATGTTAGGTCTTTTTCTTTCTGTTTTTTTTTTTTTTTTTTTTTTTTGAGACGGAGTCTTGCTGTGTTGCCCAAGCTGGAGTACAGTGACGTCATCTTGGCTCATTGCAACCTCCGCCTCTCGGGTTCAAGCAATTCTCCTGCCTCACCCTCCCGAGTAGCTGGGACTATAGGCGCCCACCACCATACCCAGCTAATTTTTGTATTTTTAGTAGAGGTGGGGTTTCACCATATTGGCCAGACTGGTCTCTAACTCTTGAGCTTGTGGTCTGCCCGCCTTGGCCTCCCAAAGTGCTGGGATTAGTGAACCACTGTGCCCGGCCGATGTTATGTCTTTTTCTTTTAAAGGTTACTTTGTCTTCTAGACTTTGATGTCTAAGAATTTGACTCAGATTCCTTTCTTATCAAGCAGCTATTGGGGATTCCCAGTGCCTTTTTCTGTTATTACTATGTGCAAGTCAAGGTGTGAGTTCATTTCAGGAATATCTGTAGTGGCTTCATGCTTATACAAGAATTACTAGAAGATAATAGTTCTTGTATTACTAATTGTAAATATGCCTTATTTTAACCTGAAAGCAAAGCCTTCTGTAGAAGCATTGTGCTTAAGTTTTTGTACAATGTTCAGATCATCTGTGCAGTTTTTAATAATTAATAGTGATCGCCGTAGTATAAAACCAAATCTAGTAGCATACAAAAATAATTATGTGCCATGACCAAGTGCGATTGACGCTAGGTATGCAAGATTAAGTTTTTTTTTTTTTTTCCAGGGAGGGGACAGTTTCTCTCTGTCACCCAGGCTGGAGTGTAGTGGTACCATCTCGGCTCACTGCAGCCTCTGCCTCCCCAGGGTTCTAGCGACTCTCCCACCTCAGCCTCCTGAGTAGGTGGGACTACAGGAATGGGACACCACACCCCACTAATTTTTGTATTTTTGGTAGAGACGGGTTTTGCCACATTGGCCAGGCTGGTCTTCAACTCCTGACCTCAAGTGATCCACCCGTCTCCACCTTGCAGAGTGTTGGGATTAGAGACGTGAACCACCGTGACCGGCTGAGATTGATTTAGTACCTGAAAATAAATTAATAAAATATTTTATAGCAATAGAACAAAGGACAAAAACCACATAATCTCAGTAGATGCAGAAGTATGTGACAAAGGCCAATATCCTTTTATGACAAAAACAGAAGGAAATTTTCTCAACCTGATAAAGGGCATCTGAAAAACCCACAGCTAACATCATATTCAATGGTGAAAGACCAAAAGTTTTTTCTGAAGAATAAGAACAAAACAAGGATGTCTGCTCTTGCTGCTTGTGGTCTAGCCAAGGCAGTTAGACAAGAAAAAGAATTAAAGGCATCCAGATGGAGTAGAAGGCATAAACTCTTTTGCAAGGTGATTTTATATGTCATCCTAAGGAGTTCACACACACACAAGACATTTTAGAGAGAATAAATGAGTTCAGCATGGTTACGGGACAGAAGACCAACATACAGTAACCACTTGTCCAAGACAATTGAATAGGGGAGAATAGACTTCAACAAATGCTGCTGGTAGAAGTGGACATGAACATGCAAAAGAATGAAGCATATGGATATCCATGTACAAAAATGAACTCAAAATCAATAAAAACCCTATATGAAGAGTAAAAACTGTAAAACTCTTGAGAAAATAGGGGTACATGTTGGATTAGGCAGTAATTTCCAGATTTGATGCCTGAGTACAAGTGACCAAAGAAAAAATATATCAATTGTACCTCAAAATTAAAAATTGTTATGCTTCATAGGACATTTTCAGGAAGATGAAAAGAATCCCCAAATAATGGGAGAAAATATTTCTAAATTTTCTGTCTGGTAATGGACTTGTATATGTAAAGAACTCTTACAATTGAATAATAAAAGGGCAAATAGCCCAATTGAAATGGGCAAAGGATCTGAATAGGCATTTCTGCAAAGAAACACATGGAAAGAAGCTCAGCATCATTAGCCATTAGGGAAATGGTTTCACTGCATGCCCACAAGGATGGCTATATTCAGGATGAGAAGACAGTAACAAGTGTTGACAAGGATGTGGAGAAATGGGAACATTGGAACTGTCATATGTTGCTGTGGGAATGTAAAATGGTGCAGCTGTTTTGAAAATAGCCTGGCATTTCTTAAAGGTTAAATGTAGAATTACCATGTGACCTAGCAGTTCCATTTCTGGGTTTACACCTGAGAGAAATGAAAATATATGTCCACAGAAAAACTTGTACATGGATGTTCATAGCAGCATCATTCATAATAGCATCAAGTAGAAGCAACTCAAATGTCTGTCAGCTGATGAACAGATGACAAAACGTGGTACAATGGAATATTAGCAATGAAAAGGAATGCTTTATATGTTACAACATGATTGGACCCTAAAAACATGCCAAAAGACTGTATTATATGATTCCATTTATATGAAAGGAATGGTTTACATGTTACAACATGATTGAACCCTAAAAACATGTATTATATGACTCCATTTATAGGAAATGTCTCGAAGAGGCAGATTCATAGACTAGTGGTTGCCAAAGTCTTCATTTTTTAGGGGTGCACTACTAATGGATATGGGATTTCTTTTTAGAGTGATTAAAATGTTATAAAATTGCTGGCTGGGCACAGTGGCTTATGCCTGTAATCACAGCACTTCGGAAGGCTGAAGTGGGAAGATCCAAGAGGTGAAGACCAGCCTGGGCAACATAGCGAGAACCTGTCTCTCTAAGAGGAAAAATTAACCAGATGTGGCGGTGTGCACCTGTAGTTCTAGCTACTAGGGAGGCTGAGGAGGAAAGATTGCTTATCCCGGGAATTCAGGGTTACAGTGAGCTATGATTGCACCACTGCACCCCAGGCTGAGAGAGAGCCAGACCCTGTCTCTAAAATAAAATGTTCTGAAATTGATTATGTTGATGGTCACATAACTCAATATATTAAAAACTTAAATTGTATACTTTAAGTTGGTGATTGTATGATTTATGAGTTTTATCAATACAGCTACTTAAAAACCTATAGTTGTGCAAATTAAAAACTTCATTTACTGAGGATAATTGAAATGATTATACCGAACATAATACATATGTAGAAACAGTACAGTTTTGTATTGCTGGATAGTCTGTTTTTTTCTGTTTAAATATTTGAAACTAAAGATTTCAATTGTGTAATTGATGTTTCGCTTACATAATTGTGAAACATTTATTCTCTGTTGAAATGTTTTATCTTATGTTTTCTGCTTTAGGAATGTTACGTTCATAACTTACTAAGGATTAGTGTGTATTTTCCAACCTTGAGGCATGAAATTTTGGAGCTTATTATTGAAAAGCTACTCAAATTGGATGTAAGTATTGAGCAATCTATTTTTATTTTCATTTACTGACTTGAATTTGTTATAATCACAGTATGTGGAAACAATAGTCAGTGATAGAAAAGAATCCACTTGGCCTCCACTTGGCCAGGCGTGGTGGCTCACACCTGTATTCCCAGCACTTTGGGAGGCCGAGGCAGGCAGATCACCTGAGGTTAGGAGTTCGAGACCAGCCTGGCCAACATGGTGAAACTCCATCTCTATAAAAATAAAAAAAAATTAGCCAGGCATGATGGCGGGTGCCTGTAATCCCAGCTACTCAGGAGGCTGAGGTGGGAGAATTGGTTGAACCCGGGAGGCAGATCTTGCAGTGAGCCAAGACTGTACTGCTATACTCCAGCCTGGGTGACAAAGTGAGACTCCGTCTCAAAATAAAAGAAACCACTTGCACCATTCTTTGCTTCCTTCCTTTAAATGTGTCTTGAATTCCATCTGTGTATGTGCTGGGAGTTGTAGACAGTTCCTTCTCATGATTGGAGAACAAGGCATTAAATACATAGTTAGCCAAATGTAAAAGTATGGTTGTGGAAAATGCTGTGAATGAAACATACATTATGAGTTAGAGAAACTGATAGAATCACAGTGGGGTCAGGAAGGGATTCCTAAGGAAGTGATTTTTCCTGTTTGGCCTTTCTTAAGGGCAGATTATAATTATAAACAGCTAAAACTTTGTTTAAGGAAGCCCGCACTAAGGTGCAGTGGGAATGAAAAAAAGTGGTGGATTCTAGTGACATTGTGAGGAAAGGTGAACTGGTCCTCGAGACTGGTTTGGAGGAGGGGAGGCAGACAGTAAGGGAAAGGAATCCTTCAGAGGTTGCTCCCTGTGGAGTCGAATCTTGGTGTTGCATTCATGGCAGGCAGAAATATCAAGAGGAGGCAGTTGGGAGAGGAGTTCCATCTTGGCCAGGTTCAGTTGCTGGTGGGCAGCCTACTAGAGAATACTCACTGGCAGTCGTGGCTGCAGGTGGGGACCTGAGCATAAACCTTTGGAAAGATACAGTTTAGGACAGGGGAGGAGAAGGGTGATCAGAAGTTGAGGAAAACCATGAGTCTGGATGCTCAGGAAGGATCTGCTGGAAGGAGGAGTTTGGTCAGCAGCATCAGATACTGCTGTCATTTTTTGGAAGGATGGAAAGTGCAACAGTCCTTGGATTTAGTGGTTAGAAGGTAGTCTTTGTTGCTTTCTGGAGGACCATGTCAGTGAAGAGGCAGAAACTGCATTTCGAGAGGGGATGTGTGGATGGTGGGGAAGCAGAAGTAGGGCTGTAGTTGGTCGCTGCAACCTTGGTGCAGGGTTGTGGTGGAAGGAGGGGACAGAGCAGGGCTAAGAGGCGTGGTTCAGGAGTGGGGAGATGTGAGCAGGTGTGTGGACTGAGGGGAGAGGAGCTTTGGTGGAGGAAAACATTGATGCTGTAGGGAAGCAGGAGGATGGAACGAGGTCTTAGAAGAGCTAGAGCTTGGGCCCATTGGTGCAGTGTTCACTTGGAGTTGCACCTCTCTGGCCAACTGTATATGTACTCTTTATAGTGTTTCTCTGGTATATACTTAAAAGGAGCATTTTAGAATGTTTAAAAAGAAGGTCAAGCATAGATAATAAAAAATGGCATGGTTTGAGTGGTATGTTAAGATATTTGAATGGTGATATACCAAAATAAATATTGAATAATTCACATTTGGCTTGCAGTTTGTCATTTTTCTGCTCAGTTGATTGATGATATGTTTATTACACAATGTGTCTGTGAGTGTCTTGTGCATAGAGATTTTATTAGCCCATTTTCATGCTGTTGATAAAGACACAACTGAGCCTGGGAAGAAAAAGAGGTGTTTTATTTGTTTGTTTGTTTGTTTGAGACGGTGTCTTGCTCTGTTGCCCAGGCTGGAGTGCAATGGCACGATCTCGGCTCACTGCATCCTCCACCTCTTGGGTTCAAGCAATTCTCTTGCCTCAGCCTCCTGAGTAGCTGGGATTACAGGCGCATGCCACCGTGCCTGGCTGATTTTTTGTATTTTTAGTAGAGATGGGATTTCACTGTGTTAGCCAGGATGGTCTTGATCTCCTGACCTCATGATCCGCCCACCTCAGCCTCCCAAAGTGCTGGGATTATAGACGTGAGCCACCACACCTGGCTAAAAAAGAGGTTTAATTGGACTTACAGTTCCATATGGCTAGGGAGGCCTCAGAATCATGGCGGGAGGTGAAAGGCACTTCTTTTTTTTTTCTTTTTTTTGAGATGGAGTCTTGCTCTGTTGCCCGGGCTGGAGTGCAGTGGCCGGATCTCAGCTCACTGCAAGCTCCGCCTCCCAGGTTTACGCCATTCTCCTGCCTCAGCCTCCCGAGTAGCTGGGACTACAGGCGCCCACCACCTCGCCCGGCTATTTTTTTGTATTTTTTAGTAGAGACAGGGTTTCACCGTGTTGGCCAGGATGGTCTCGAACTCCTGACCTTGTGATCCGCCCGTCTCGGCCTCCCAAAGTGCTGGGATTACAGGCTTGAGCCACCTCGCCCGGCCGGAAGGCACTTCTTACATGGTGGCAGCAAGACAAAATGAGGGAGATGTAAAAGTGGAAACCTCTGGTAAAACCGTCAGATCTCATGAGACTTATTCACTATCACGAGAACAGTATGGAGGAAACCGACCCCATGATTCAAATTATCTCCCACCGGTCCCTCTCACAACATGTGGGAATTATAGGAGTACAATTCAAGATGAGATTTTGGGCCGGGTGCAGTGGCTCACGCCTGTAATCCCAGCACTTTGGGGAGCTGAGGTGTGTGGATCATCTGAGGTCAGGAGTTCGAGACCAGCCTGACTAACATGGAGAAACCCCATCTCTACTAAAAATACGAAATTAGCTGGGCACAGTGGCGCATGCCTGTAATCCCAGCTACTTGGGAGGCTGAGGCAGGAGAATCGCTTGGACCTGGGAGGCAGAGGTTGCAGTGAGCTGAGATCTTGCTGTTGCACTCCAGCCTGGGCAACAAGAGTGAAACTCTGCCTCAAAAAAAAAAAAAAAAAAAAAAAAGAAATTTGGGTGGGGACACAGAGCCAGACCATATCAGAGCTAAAATAAATGCTGAATTTGTTGAGGCTACCTGGCATAGAGCATCATGTGATAGTTCTTGTCGATTTTATATAAGTATGTAGTAAAAGGGGCTTGATTTATTATATTTAAATTCCTTCATGACCTAGGTCAATTTACAGGCTTGCCCCATAATTGTGTATTGTGTTGGAGTGCGATATAAGGCACTGATCTGGACACCTTGAACGTGTTTATATCAGATGAATTTCCATCCCAAAGTAACATAGTTGTATATTTAAAATCCTTTTATTCTTTTTTTTTCCCTTTGTTATAGGTGAATGCATCCCGGCAGGATATTGAAGACGCTGAAGAAACAGCAGCTCAAACTTGTGGTGGGACAGATTCCACAGAAGGATTGTTTAATATGGTTAGCATTTTATTAATGAAGTCGACATGAAGTTTATCATAAAGGGTGGAAACAGCTAGTGCTGCTTATCTTTGTTAAGACTTTAGATTGAAAGAATTAAAATAGTTTAGCAAACTTGAAAACGATTCCTTATATGAGTAATTTGCTGCCATGTCATTTAGCACTTAGCATAATTGGTTTATTTACAAGGCTTTGAATTTGGGTTTGGTGAAGTACGTTTCCCTTTTGTTCTTATAACTTTAAGTGTTTGTTTTTGTAAGCCAGATGCTGTTTGTGAGGGGGTGGTTAGTAGAAAAGCACACCTGTTTAATTTCTACATTTTACCACTTGGACGCTTTATAGCATTACTTCTTTGGGTGGTATCTGAAGTTGGGTACAGTGGAAGGAGAGTCTGAGACAGGGATTCAGGTGCCCTTGGGACAGAGGGTGTCAGGGAGCAGAAGAGGGCAGGGGAGCTTCAGGGGTGGGTCTCACTTGGGAGGTCGCTACAGCCTGATCCCACCAGGCACTCTGGGGCGTGGATTGCTCTACAGAGTTAGGTCCCAGCTCGAGACCAAGGAGATGTCCTTTTCTGACGCCTTGTCTATCAGTCATTGGTTCTAGCGGGGAGGGGCTGGAAAGAGTGCAACAGTGGTCCTGGCTCCTTTCTGCTCAGGGCAGCTCTCTGGAGAAAGTAGGCAGCTGTGAGCTGGTGGCCACCAGTTCTCACAGCAGCGGGGAGGTGGATATCCCGACCTGGAAAAGGGGGCCTGGCACCAAAAGCACCCACTCTGGTGGGCACCAGGAGCAGAGGTAGGGGACATCTGTAAGGTTTGCATGGCTAGCGCTCATTGGGTCTTCTCAATGAGAATCAGAAGCTGGTGGTGAGTCTTGGCTTTTATTTTAAATTTCGCAGTTGGTTCTGATTCACATCCCTGAATGAGACCGCTGCCTGGAAAGGTGTCTGCATTTCTTTCTTTCTTTCTTTTCTTTTCTTTTGTTAATTTTTAAAAAATTTTTTATTTTTTTGAGATGGAGTCTTGCTCTGTTGCCCAGGCTGGAGTGCACGAACTTGGCTCACTGCAGCCTCTTCCATCTCCTGGTTCAAGCTATTCTCCTGCCTCAGCCTCCCGAGTAGCTGGAATTATAGGCGTGCGCCACCACGCCTGGCTAATTTTTGTATTTTCAGTAGAGACAGGGTTTCACCGTGTTAGGCAAGATGGTCTCGATCTCCTGACCTCGTGATCCGCCCACCTTGGCCTCCCAAAGTGCTGGGATTACAGGTGTGAGCCACTGTGCCCGGCCCACATTGAATTTTTTAATGTTAGTATTTACTTTTTGTCTTCAAAGGATGAAGATGAAGAAACTGAACATGACACAAAGGCTGGTCCTGCACGGCTCGACCAGATGGTGCATCCTGTAGCCGAGCGCCTGGACATCCTGATGTCTTTGGTTTTGTCCTACATGAAGGATGTCTGCTATGTAGATGGTAAATCACACTAGCTACTGTTTATTGAACACCTGCAGTGTACCTGGCTTTGTGCTGGGCGTTTTCCATCCATTATCTCTAGTACTAATAAAAATCCTGTAAAAATATCTATTGAGTATGAGTTTAAGATGGTTTAAAGAGGTCAAGTTGCTTGCCGGTCACATAGCTTGAAAATGGGACTGGGATTCCGGCTGAGTTATATTTGTCTTCCGTCTTTTCACTGATTGTTGTATTGAAAGATTATAGAGTTTGGCCAGTTTTAGATTAAATTACGCTCAGGTTGCTGAATGCATTTAAGAATGATGTAGAGGGCACTAATATATGGTGTTCTGTTACGTATTGAGTTTAGAGGGTCTTTGCCTGGCACCGTTGTTGTGCCAGTGTTAGTACTATATGTGCTTCTTGCCTTCATGGAACTTTAAAGGCTTTGCCATGCGAAAACAGAATTTTTTCCCATTCACACTGCTAAGATTTAAGATGAGCTCGGTGAGTCAGAATAATAGAACTGGAATCTGAATTAACTGCATTACTATTTTAATGGTCTTGCTGTTATGAAAATAATACATGTTGATTAGAGAAAATTTGGAAACTACAGGAAAGGATAAAAACAATTTAAATGGCCACATTTCTTCTATTCAGAGAACCGTTACGAGCATTTTGAAGTTTCACGTTTTTCCCCTTTTCTGTTAGCGTGTGTATATGTAGGAGTGAATTTTTTAGTGGGATTTGGGGGTCACACTAAACATGAATGTTTCATAATCTGCCCTTTACATGGATGCTGAAGGTGAACATTTTCTCATATCATTGCCTGTTATTAAAATAATTGTTATTGAATCCCAGCACTTAGGCCAAGGTGGGAGGATCACCTGAGGCCAGGAGTTCAAGACTAACTAGCCTGGGCAACATAACAAGACCCCCATCTCTAAAAAAAAAATTTAATAATGAATGTTATTGATCACATGGGTTTAACTGTCTCTTACTGTTTTCACCGTTATAAGTAATAGTCATAATGAACATCCTTGTGCCATTATATTCAGTTGTTTACTAGCAGTAAAATGATTGGATCAGAGGTCTTTTGCTACACGAATTGTAGAATTGCCCTTCAGAAGGGTTTGCATTTCTGACCTTGCCACAGTGTGTGAGGTGAGGACCTGCTTCCTTGCAGGTGTTAGATTATTATACTCAGAGGAAAATCTGTGCAAACTAAAAGTAGCATTTTGTTTTCATCATATTTTAATGGATAATGTCTTTCTTTTTTTTTTTTTCTTTAATAGACACGGTCTTACTCTGTAACCCAGGCTGGAATGCAGTGGTGGCACAAACATGGCTTAGTGCAGCCTTGACCTCCTGGGCTCAAGCGGTTCATCTGCCTCAGCCTCCCATGTAGCTGGGATCACAGGCATGCCACCATAATTTTTTAATTTTTTGATTTTTTGTAGAGACAGAGCCTCACTATTGTTGCCCAGGCTGCCCTTGAACTCCTGGGCTCCCTCCCACTTTGGCCTGCCAAAGTGCTGGGATTGCAGGCAGGAGCCACTGTGCCTGGCTGGATAATGTTTTTTAATGGTGTTGTGTTCTTTATGAAAAATCTGGCAGATGAAACTTGAAAATATGCCTTTATAAAAACTGAGATGCCAAATTTTCTCCGTAGGTAAGGTTGATAACAGCAAAACAAAGGATCTGTATCGCGACCTGATAAACATCTTTGACAAACTCCTGTTGCCCACCCATGCCTCCTGCCATGTGCAGTTTTTCATGTTTTACCTCTGTAGTTTCAAATTGGTGAGTAAAAATGTGATTAACATTATCTTAGCTTATTTTGTTTTTGCCCGAAGTTTTTCCCTAAAAACTGGGGTGGATGAAGACCATGAAGTAAATAATTCTTTTCCTTGAGCTTACTTGCTAGTCTGCTTAATAAAATTGCATACTCTTTTCTTTTTTTGTTTTTTTCCTTTCTTTTTTGAGACACAGTCTTGCTCTGCTGCCCACTGCTGCAACCTCTGCCTCTTGGGCTCAGACAACTCTCAGGCCTTACCCTCTTGAGTAGCTGGGACCACAGGTTACCACACCTGGCTAATTTTTGTATTTTTAGTAGAGGCGGGGTTTCATCATGTTGGCCAGGCTGGTCTGGAACTCCTGACCGCAAGTGATCTGCCCGCCTCCTGCTCCCCTAAAGCATTGGGATTACAGGTGTGAACCACTGTGCCTGGCCCACATTCCTTTCCCGGTACACTTGGAGAGAAAACAGATTGCTTCCTGCCAGCCCAGCTAGGTGCTCCGAAAATGTCATCCTGCCTTTTGGTCGCTAGGTGGTGCTCTTCCCTTAAGCCTTTCTCTATTAAAATCTCGTGGGGTAATTAACTGTATTTCCTTTATTCTTTCCAAGGGTTAAGTTGGAAAGAATAGCCCAAACCAATTTATTAATCTAGAATTTTTAGGCTGTGGCTTTTTTTTTTTTTTTTTGATGGGGGAAAGAATATAGAAAGCTTTTCCTTCTCTGCAGTGGTTTTGTGGCTTCCTAGAGGTCGGGAGAGTGTTGGTCATGGGAAAGGAGGTTGAATTCTGTCCGCCCACATGAGCGCGCCTAGCTTTAGAACAGCGCTATTTAGGAGAAGTTGGAGAAGCTGTGTCTGTTTTTTTCCATGATTGGCGGGATTACTGAAATACCAGCTGTACATTAGTCCGTGTTTCCGTTCATGGTTGAATTCAGTGTGTGCAGAGACTGGAAGGGAGCTTTGCACTCACAGGAGTGCCCGTGTGGAGCTCCGTGGGATGTGGGTTATTGTTGATCACCAGTTCTGGCTGACATTGGAATCACTTAAAGAGCTTTTATAATATGCAGATTCCAAAGCCCTGTCACAAACCTATTGAATTTGTACCTCCCAGGTTGAATTTTTTTGTTGTTGTTGTTTTTTATTTTGTTTTGTTTTGTTTTGAAACGGGGTCTCAGTCTGTCACCCAGGCTGGAGTGCAGTGGCATGATCTCGGCTCACTGCAACCTCTGCCTCCTGGGTTCAAGTGATTATCCTGCCTCAGCCTCCCAAGTAGCTGGAATTACAAGCACCTGCCACCATGCCTGGCTAATTTTTGTATTCTTAGTAGAGACAGGGTTTCTCCAGGTTGGCCAGGCTGGTCTCGAACTCCTGACCTTGGTGATCCACCCGCCTCGGCCTCCCACAGTGCTGGGATTACAGGTGTGAGCCAGTGCGCCTGGCACCAGGTTGATTTTGATACTTAGCTAGGTTTGGGATCCATTGAATTAACACCTGAGATGCCTTTTGTTTTTAATGTTATTCTCTCAACATGTTTAAAAAATGAAGACCATGACATACTAGAACTTTTCCCTACATTGGTGAAGTAAAAATCTTAGGATTTTGATAGCCAGATTATCTTAGGCATTAAAAAAGATTACACCGACACCCTCTCTTTTTATAGGGATTCGCAGAGGCATTTTTGGAACATCTCTGGAAAAAATTGCAGGATCCAAGTAATCCTGCCATCATCAGGCAGGCTGCTGGAAATTATATTGGAAGCTTTTTGGCAAGAGCTAAATTTATTCCTCTTATGTAAGTAGCCTAATTTTCCAAGTACTTTTTAATATCATGCTTTAAAAAGAGTATAGCATTGTCTCAAGTCAGAAATATCTCCCTTTTTTTCGGTATGTTTTTAAAGTGAATAAAATTCCTACTCTGTGCAAGATGTTTACATTTCTAAGCAGTGATTTTAGAATAAAGTGTCTCCTTTTTTTATATATAAAACCCCGTATGTAAGGCTTTTGTCATCTCTTCTGTGTGGTTGCACTTAAAGATCCATTTGTTTTTGTGGATAGAGAACAGTGTTGTATACTGTTTTGATTCTTTTTGTAGGTTTATCATTTTTTCATTTGCGTTCCGAATCTATTGTATCTGTTAAAGCTGAAGAAAAACCCTTTTAAAGGTAATAGACCTATCTAGAAGGCCAGTTTCTTCCAGTGGCCCATGAAGATATCTTTGGACAAGGATGCTGTTGAAACCCTTCCCCAACCACAAAATTATTGACCACAGGACTTGACTAGGATGCATCAGGGAATACTGAAGTCCACCAGACTGTCTTTCTTTTGGGAGATGTTGGTGAACGTGTCCTGTTTGGCCAGTCACCCTAAGAGGGTGCCTTTGAGATGGTTAGGAGAACCTGCTTTCCATCCCTCGGGACGTCCTTAGGGGCTCACCTGTTCCTAGAAGGTCAGAGCTGCTCTGCCTTGTAACTGGAAGCTTGTCTTCCTACGCACCCATCCATATCCTTCCTTTCTTTGCTTTTCCTCTGTGCCCATGGGTATTATTTAAAGAAATATATGAACTTAGCGTGGTTTGTAATGAAAGGCAGTTGTGTGCTTTTATGTTATTCTGGTTTTTTTATGAAATATAAAGTTGACTTGAATTTTTCTTTTCTCTAGTACTGTAAAATCGTGCCTAGATCTTTTGGTGAACTGGCTGCACATATACCTTAATAACCAGGATTCGGGAACAAAGGCATTCTGCGATGTTGCTCTCCACGGACCATTTTACTCAGCCTGCCAAGCTGTGTTCTACACCTTTGTTTTTAGACACAAGCAGCTTTTGAGCGGAAACCTGAAAGAAGGTCGGTGTTGTGGGAGTGCGGGACTGGATTTTCCTTGTGTTCTTGTCACCCTTTAGAATGGTGATTCTTTGCTTTTTTGAGATTTTTATTAAAATCTCTGGATTCAGAAAACTGCATGTACACTCAAACTTTTAATAATCATTTCAAGCAGCTCATAGGCCCCTGCAAACCCCTTAAGATGGATTTGAGGTTAAGAAAGAGGTTTCTGCTTTTGAAGGTTTGAAATGTGAAGATGTCTCCAGAGGTGAGGCTGAGCCCTGGGCTGTGCCAGCGCCCTGTACAAAGCTTCAGGTGGATGCACCTTCTCTTTGTTGTCCTTGTAACAGCCCAGTAAATGGCAGGTGTTCTCCCTTTACAGACAGCACCAAAGCACAGGGAAGTCATTTTGCCGAGATCACATGGTTATTGGCAGGATTAGAAAACTGAAGGCAGGTTCAGCTGAGCCTAAAGTTTGGGTTTATATAGATTAAACTCTGCCTGAAGCCTTGAGACTTAATTCACCAGTATTGCTTTGCTAATTTCTAATAGTTACTTATAATTCAAATCTGTCAGTTGGAACTTATTAGTGTATTTTAGTTGAAGAGAGTCTCCAAGAACAGTGTTTATAAGTCATTGTAAATTGTTCTGTTTATGTTTATGAATAATTCACATGGTTTTGTGGGCCACTTCCTCTCAAGCGAGGTCCCTCAACCTCACACGATTGACATTTGGGTGCATCATCCTTCATCGTCGGGGGTTGTCCTCTGCACTGTAGGATGTTTAATAGCCTCTGCCTACTAGCTGCCAACAGCAGTCCCCGACCACCCCCAGTTGTGACAACTAAAACTATCTCCAAAAATTGCCATGTGTCCTCTGCGGCGGACATAGTCTCCTTGGGTTAACAGCCAGAGCTCTAAACTGAAAGTTGTACGTGTTGCATTATATATATTTACCTACATTCTATATGCTTCTGAAAAGATGTTGTATGAACTAGTCGGATGAGGTTTTATCACAAGGTTAGTAAATATAAGCTCTGCTTTTCTTCGTATAAATTAATGCCAGGAATCTGAATTGAAGATCTTGTTTTTGTAAGCTGTGACATCCCATTTAGGTAATTTTTATCAAAATATGCATCAAAGAAACTCCTAAGAAAATACACTTCAGTACAAGTTGGTCAGCTTACCTGTTAAAATAAATGTGATGTCTTTCTTTTACTCATGTAGGAGAGAATTATATTCATTAAGAAAGTGGTTTCTGTCTAAATTTGCCTTCTGTTGAGGTAGAAGGCACATTTGGAGTTCTCTTGTTTGGAAAAAAAAAAAAAAAAAAAAAACACTACAAATGACTACTGTGTACCTGAAAACAGCGCTCAGCTTCACTAATGAGACGTGCAAGCTAGAATCAAATTGTTGTTTTGTTTTGTTGGCTGTCATGATCGTTAGCTGAAACCAAATCACAAGGTGTTTTTCCCCTCTGTATTAACTCAGCATATACTGAGCTTACAAACGTGTGAACTTCCAGTTGTCATGGAGTCTTACAGCCTGCTACTTCCTGAGTTTTCTTTAGAGAAGCTGCCTTGGTGATCAATGAATGTGGTTAGCCTAGTGATACTCTTCTGGGCCATACACTGTGTGATTATCTGCATGGACCTTTATTTAAAGCATTTCTGCAAATAATTAAGTTTTTTTTTTTTTAATGTGTGATAATTTGTGCTATTAAAGATATCTTACACTTTTCACTTACATTTGTACCTCTAAAAAAATCTTTTTTTTTTTTAACCAAAGGTTTGCGGTATCTTCAGAGTCTGAATTTTGAGCGGATAGTGATGAGCCAGCTAAATCCCCTGAAGGTTTGCCTGCCCTCAGTGGTTAACTTTTTTGCTGCAATCACAAAGTAAGTTATTTACACTTTCTTGATGGGAGTTATTTAAAATATTTTTATTTATGTTTATCTAGTATTATAAGAGTCTGTTAAATTTCTGTGAAATTAGTAACATTATAAAAGGCCAGGCGTGGTGGCTGACACCTATAATCTCAACATTTTGGGAGGCTGAGGTGGGAGGATTGCTTGAGGCCAGAAGTTAAAGACCAGCCTGAGCAACATCAGGCTTGACCTGTCTCTACAAAACATTTTTAAAAATTAGCTGGGTGTGGTGGCCTGTGCCTGTAGTCCCCACTACTCAGGAAACTGAGGTAGGAGGATCACTTGATCCCAGGAGGTCAAGGATGCCGTGAGCCATGATTATACCACTGCACTCCAGTCTGGGCTCCAGAATGAGGCCCTGTCTCTTAAACAAAAACAACCCAGTCCTTGCAGGAAATATTGTAATACAGCTATTGTTTTTGTACTTTAATGGCATTGGAAATTGCTGCTACTTCTTATCCAAAGGGCATAATTCAGCAGAAGCCTAGGCACTTTGAAATAAGTAAGGCAGCCAGTAAGCTGAGAGGGGCAAAGCCATAGATGCTTATTAGAGTGACTCCTGTAATAGTAACAGAAATAAACTGGACGTGAGGCAAATGTTGACCAGTAAGAGATTGATTTAGAGAGTACTGTTCTCTCAGGTCTGGTAGCTATGGTTAATTCATAGCCTTTCCTCTGTGCCGGGCAGTTCTCAGCACTTTACGTAGAACTCATTTGATCCTCAACCCTCTAGGATGAAACCCTGTTTATCAATGGGGAGGTGGAGGTACAGAGAGCTGAAATCACTTAACCTGAAGTCATAGAGCTAGACTGGCGGCACAGATTTTAATGTAGTCTGGCTCCTTTGTAAGCTTTCACTAAGTTATTCTGCTTTATGGAGAAAGCGAATTGGAGAATTGAATATTTAATGAGGATATTCAGGCCGGATCATAGCCTATAATCTTCAACAGGTAAGAGCCAGCAGCTTGCTGAGCTCCTTCAGCCTCTTTAGTTCTCCTTTGCTAGGCATCTGGTTCAAGGTAACCTCTCTTCTGAGATCTCAGTGATAGTAAAGGATTAGGAAAAGGCATCAAGAGACCAGCAAGCAGCAGTGGTGAGTGGGTGGAGGCTTCAGCACGTTGGTTAAGATGGTGGGCAGCTCAAAGAGTGAGGACGGATGAAGAAAGCAGAGGCCGCTGCCCTAGTATATTCTCGGGGTGGGGACAGAGGACTGCATTTGTGAACCAGCTGGTCCAGGGGCTCTCAATTTGGGGTTGGCATGCGCATTAGAGGTACAGAGTGTGATGCCATGTGAGGCTGAGAGCAGGGGAATGAAATAAAGGTCTCTGCTTAGGTACAGATATTGTAAATAAAGGTGTGTACTGTTCTGCAGCTATTGCTTTTGCCTGCTTGATGGTTTTGAGATTGAACCATATTGCCACAAAGCTTTATTTTGATTTTAACTGCTGTGTTATGTTCTGGGAATCTTTTTTATTGAGTCTTTGTTGGGATTTCATTTGTTAGTTTTTGTCTTTTTTTTTTTTTCCGAGACAACGTCTTGCTTTGTCACCCAGACTGGAGTGCAGTGGCGTGATCTTAGCTCACTACAAGCACCGCCTCCCAGGCTCATGCAGTTCTCATGCCTCAGCCTCCCGAGTAGCTGCGTCTACAGGCACCTGCCACCACATCCAGCTAATTTTTGTATTTTTAGTAGAGATGGGGTTTCACCATGTTGACCAGGCTGGTCTCAAACTCCTGAGCTCAAGTGAACCGCCTGCCTTAGCCTCCCAAAGTGCTGGGATTACAGGTGTGAGCCACCGTGCCCGGCTGGCTGTGTTCGTGTTTTAGTGCTCAGGAACATTCCTGTGTGTGTGTCCTTGTGTGTGGACACATGCTTCCTTGTCACACACCCGGAAGTGCGGTCAGCTGCAGGGTTGTAGGAGATGTAGATCTTCAACTTGACCTGATAGTGCAAACCACCCTCCAGTGTGGTTTTGCTGAGGTGGCCTCCACCAGGAGGAGGGGTCAAGTGCCGTGAGCCTCGGCTAACAGGACAGAAATCGAAGTATGTGGCTTGAAGTTGCCATGGTGACCTGGGAACCTGAGGTGGAGAGTGACAGAAGCGAGATCTAAGTCCTCATCTTGGAGAAGCTGTCTAATAAATAATTTTTCAAGTTGCTCAATCATGTAGAGACAACTACCAGAAAAATTAAAAACGGAATTGTCTTTTTGATTTTATGCTTGCTTCTGTGCATTTAACTGTTCTCACTCTGCATGTCTAGCTTGTTTCTGAGGTCATGACTTAGTCAACCCCATGTCTCTCCTTCAGTAAAGGCTTATTTCTTCTTCGGGGCTTCTTCAGCAAGTCTCTTCACCAACTGCTATGTCCTCCGGAGTAACTCCTGAATCCCTTTTCCACCAACCCTATACTTCTTTTGCAAACAGTACAAATAAAGACACCTGTAGTTATGTAATCTAAGAGTTTTGCCTTGCAAACAGTTATTTTTAATGAGTAATATCTATTACTCAGTAAAATCTAAGCCCAGTTTTGCATTCTGAGTGATAGCCACATTTTCTTTCTCCGTAGCAAACTTGCAGATAGAAGACCCAGAGAATGGTACCCTAGAAGTGTTACTTTCTGCTTTATATTGTTATTTTCACTAGCACTTGTTATGTTCAGCGGTTTCTCTGTGGTGGGTACAGTTGTCACACGCAGCTCACATCTGCACAGTCACTCCAGCGTGTTAATGCCTCTGTCTGTGTTGTTTTTTTGTTCCACAGTAAGTACCAGCTCGTCTTCTGCTACACCATCATTGAGAGGAACAATCGCCAGATGCTGCCAGTCATTAGAAGTACCGCTGGAGGAGACTCGGTGCAGACCTGCACAAACCCACTGGACACCTTCTTCCCCTTTGATCCCTGTGTGCTGAAGAGGTAGGTACTTTAAACCTTGACGCTGGAGGAGGTGGATTTATACGTGATACACGTTTGCTCTTCCCAAGATTGGGATTTAGGGCTCTTCGCCAGAAGTGGCCCTTCCTCGCTGTTGATGAGCGTCTCGTGGTCTCCCTGCGAATATTTCACAGGCCCAAAGTGGAGGATGCCTAGCAGGACTTGCCGAGTGGCGCAGGCACCCCAGAGTGGGTGGATCTTTGCCTCACTAGGAGCCAGATTGATACCAAGGGTTTTTGTTTTATTTTTTATTTTTCTTTAAACTTATTTAAACATATAAGGTTGTGGGGATAACAGTGCCAGGATAGGGGAGGGTGCTGTCTTTTCTTGCTGCATAATTTTCTGTCAAGTGCCTTGTTCCTTCCTCTAGAGACCACATCCCATTCTGTTGCACAGGATAAACAAAAAACAAACGATTGGCTGGGCACAATGGCTCACGCTTGTAATCCTAGCACTTTGGGAGGCTGAGGCGGGCAGATCACTTGAGGTCAGGAGTTCGAGAGCAGCCTAGCCAAGATGGTGAAACCCTGTCTCTACTAAAAATACAAAAATTAGCCGGGTGTGGTGGCAGGCGCGTGTAATCCCAGCTACTTGGGAGGCTGAGGCAGGAGAATCGCTTGAACACGGGCGGTGGAGGTTGCAGTGAGCTGAGATTGTGCCATTGCACTCCAGCCTAGGCGACAGAGTGAGACTCTGTCTCAAAAAACAAAAAAAAAACCAAAAAAACCCACGATTTATGTAGATAAATTATTCTAGAAAACCAGTGGGCCAGCCTTAACTTGGCACTTGTATAAGGAAGCAGGATTTTTGCTTATTATGGTTTCTAAAATAACTAGCAGCATCATGACCATCTGGGATTGTCTGGTCCCTGAAGTCTTGGTTGACTGAAACCAGATTAGTTGTTTTTTCCTAGACTTACTTTTCAGCAAATTACTACAGAAATATAAATAAGAGAGTTCCAGAATATTAGTTTCATTTTCATTTGGATATACTACATATAACTGACTTGTCAGTCTTTGTAAAGTTTAGAAACAATTTCACTTGAAAATGGAAAGATGAAAAACGGTAGTTCAATACTCCATTGGCGTCAGTGAATGAACTCTTATACAGAAAGAGCCACACTAGTTACAGCATTTACATAGAGGGTTTTTTTTTGTTTTGTTTTGTTTTTTTGAGATGGAGTCTTGCTCTGTTGCCCAGGCTGGAGTGCAGTGGCTTGATCTCGGCTCACTGCAAGCTCCGCCTCCCAGGTTCATGCCATTCTGCCTCAGCCTCCCGAGTAGCTGGGACTACAGGCGCCTGTCACCATGCCTGGCTAATTTTTTGTATTTTTAGTAGAGACGGGGTTTCACCGTGTTAGCTAGGATGGTCTCGATCTGCTGACCTCGTGATCCATCTGCCTCGGCCTCCCAAAGTGCTGGGATTAAGGGCGTGAGCCACCGCGCCTGGTCATAATTTAATGTAATTATTTGAGCTGTAGTTTTCACTTCTTGGTTTTGGGTAATAGGTCTGTGAGAAAAGATCCAAACTAGTTTTGACTTCTGCTGAAGTATTTAACTTGACTTTGAAATGTGATCTTTGTTGACAGGTCAAAGAAATTCATTGATCCTATTTATCAGATATGGGAAGACATGAGTGCTGAAGAGCTACAGGAATTCAAGAAACCCATGAAAAAGGTCAGTTTGTGATTTATTGAGCACACTGTCTCGGAATCTCCTTTCTGGTTTCAGGTCATAGTCAGATAGTAAGCGGCAAGTCGCTCATGCGTGTAATTCCCGCACTTTAGGGGGTCAAGGCCAGAGGATTGCTTGAGACCAGCCTGGGCAACACAGTGACACCCTGTTTCTACAAAAAATTTTTTTTTTTTTTTTTT
>NW_012102621.1:137710-141427 GCF_000951045.1 Mandrillus leucophaeus | reverse complement strand
GCCCGGCCAAAAAAATTTTAAATTAGCTGGGTGTGGTGGTGCACACCTGTAGTCCCAGCTCCTCTGGAGGCTGAGGTGAGAGGTCAAGGCTACAGTGAGCTGTAAATGCGGCTCGGCACTCCAGCCTGGGTGACAGAGCAAGACCCTGTTTTCTTTAAAAAAGCACACTGAAACCGTGTCTTACTCCTTCTGCCTTTATAAATTCCAAACCCAGGTTTTGTTGTTATGTAGAGTCAGTCTGTGGCTTTTTTTGATAAATTGCTTAAACGGGATACCTCACATACTGACATGTGAGAAGCAAAGGTTGATTACAAATTAGCTGACCAAATTTAGATCTTTGCTACTTGCGCATGCTCACCAAGTAACAATCTCCAGTTGACCCATGTTAAAATTGCCCCAGCAGTTTCCATTGGTTTTATAGATCTTCATGAATGGGTGGCGAAAATGCAGGTTGCAACATACCCTCCAGGTCACATGAGGCGGAGCTGAGACAGTTACAGTTAGAGAGGAAAGTTAGAATCCAGTGATGAAGAATTTTGCTGCTCTGTTGCTTGGGAGCACATTTGTTTTTGCGTTAAAAGCAGCTTCAAGATGGCTTTTTTGTTGTTTTTAATAAGGAACCATTGGAAAGGTCATTTCATCTTTTTCTTTACGTTTTGCGTTTGTTGAGGGGCGTGTAATTCATTTACATTGTGTTAGGTACGAGAGCTCTAACACTGGGCAAGAATGACTCGTCATGTTTCCTGTCCCCACTGAGCTTCAAATCTGTTTGCAAGTCAGACTTTAAACAAATGATTACAACATATGATGAGCAGGTATGTGGGTATGTTGGTAAGAAGGAAGTGCTTCTCAGAGGGAGCTTTGTTCTGTTGTGTTTTGTTTGTTTTTTTAGAGACATGGTCCCGCTATGTTGCCCAGGCTGGATTCGGCACTCTTGAACTGAAGCAGTCCTCCCACCTCAGCCTCCTGAGTAGCTGGGGCTACAGGCGTGTGCCACTACACTGGCTTTCTTTTGAAATTAAGATACTTTCTTCACCATCTTTACAGACGTAACACCTTCCTGAGGAAGGAATTGTTGAAAGCTTTTCAGTCAGCACTGATCTTACTGATGATTTCTGATGTTTCTACAGGAAATAGTGGAAGATGAAGATGATGACTTTCTGAAAGGTGAAGTGCCCCAGAATGATACCGTGATTGGGATCACACCGAGCTCCTTCGATGCACATTTCCGAAGTCCTTCAAGTAGTGTGGGCTCCCCACCCATGTTGTACATGCAACCCAGTCCCCTCTGACCACAGAGATTTGTGACTGAGATGTGACATTTGGGATTCCCCATCACCCATCATGCCCTCAGCACCCAGCTCGTGCCATTGGGCATTGATGGCATTGAACTAGAACGAGTGCCTGCCTCGGCTATGGCACTGCCAGGTTAGACGGAGTCAGGCATCTGAAGACTAGGTGGGTTTTTTTTTGTTCCCCTTACAGACAAAATGAAAAGACTGACTGTCATGTGCAATATTTTACAGTGGGGTTGATGATACATTTGGAAGGATTTGCTTGTTTAATATGTACATTTTTTGTGTTAACAGCTTTTTGACACAGTTACCGGGTAATTTCTAAAATAGGCAGCAGACTGTTTTTACGGGTCGCTGTTCTGACATGGGGTTTTGTCAGGTCCGTGGTCCTGGGATTTTGCTGATCAGCTTTCAGTGAAGAATCCTCTAGGATAAAACTCCTATTTAAAGACTTTAACTAGAAAGTGTTTATTTTGGCTATATTGTTCACCTTCTGCTGTATTGGCATTTGTCTGTTGGGATTTCAAGGGAGTGTAGAGAAGATAGAAGGAAAGCCGAGAGCTGGCACGACGTGGTCTGAGACACAGCATTGGAGCTGGCACTGAAGGAGATCTCCAGGGACTTCAGAGACCAATAAAAGCCCATAGGGAAGAGAGAGATGATTTAGGGAAACAGAATCAGACGTGTAATATCCTTGGCACAGCGAAAAAATGGATTTAAAAGACAAAAAATGGAGGTCCAGGTAGATGTAATTCACATGGACTGAAAGTGAGCCTGGGCTTGTGTAAAACACACGAGATTGTATTTGACCCCTTGGCTCTCAAGCGTCCCGTTAGATCTAGAAATGCTCCTTGGTAGCCATTAGATCGAGTCGGTTTTGATCTGCATCAGTTGGTTATTGAGATTTCTTTGTTCAAACAGGAACGTTTGTTTAGATTATTTGGTGTTACGGTTTTGCTCACAACAGTAGGTGGAAGTTCCTAGTGCGTTGTTCATCTGATGGCTGGGCGTATCGTAGATTCGGCCTGGTGAAATCCTTCTCAAAGCCTCTTTTTGTATTTTTATGACTAAACAGAGGAAGTCTTCAGAAGACCTCGCTTTATAACAAATTTGTGCAAAACACTGCTAGAGTCATTTTGAAGCTCAAGCATTTTCACTTTGTTTCTTACATGTGTATTTTTGTTTACTGGTGAAAATGGCCATCTTTAAGCATATTTATTTTCTGCCACTTCTATTTATTTAAAGGCAAGCAATATTTTCTTGATCATATTTTGTAATGAAATACTTCCTGTTTCCCAGGGCTTTGTATGTACTTGTATAATTACATTGAGGGAAATGTAGAGTTTGAATTTCAGTCTGTAAATACTTTTTTGGAAAATAGAAATTTTTATTGCTTTAAAGTTTTGGATATGGGTGGTTTTCTTTTCGGGTCTTGGTAGAAAGTCATTTGAGAACGTTAAGGTTCTCTTTTTAACTGCTGGTAAAATGTGGATTTTTGTATGTTAGATAAAATGAGTAAATGAAAATCCCCAGAAATTAATAGTAAGTGGGGTCTTTGTGGGTTGGGAAGTAGTTTTAATGTAGAAAGACATTTACAGATAAGTCTGTTTAATTTCAAAGGAGTTTGTGAAAAAAAATCCATGGTGAAAATAATGACATGGTTAATCTGGAACTCCCATTCTTATACCAATAAAAGGAGGTACCTCAATACATGTTCTTTCAATTGCTGTGTTTTGTTTTTTTTTTTAATTTAATGTATGGAAGCATTTTGCAGTGGAAAACTCCTGAGACAATGCTGTTGAAGAGGGAGAAATTGTGCTGGTGTGGCAGGGAGCTCGATGAACTTCACTGGATGCCGGGCTGAGGATGGCTTCCATGTGCACCATATGAAGTATCCGCGACTCTCCCTAATCACACCCAGCCAAGAGTGATTGAGGCTTAAGCAGGTCCAAGGGAAGGAGACACTTCTTGCAAAAAGTTACAGGCTTTTGAAGGGACATCTATGGGGAAAAATACTGTAAAATCTCCTTATAAGTTACATGCCAACAATGGGAATTTTCCCTTTCACTAAAAAGCAAGCTGTCAGTTGTAGGCGTCTCCAGGGTCTGTCCTTTTGTCTGTGTGCTCTGGTTTGGTCTTCCTTGATGAGAAGTGGCTGAATTTTTACAAGTCAACTTACCGATTGCCACGGGCTTCCTTTCCTAACCAGCTGTTTGACCTTGAGCAAGTTACCTAGCCTCTCTGAGCGCTAATTAAACTGTAAAATAGGAATAAGATACTAGTGTAAGGCTTTAATAATTCGATTCATGTGCAATTTAATGGCCGTTGTTTTCTTGTAAGAAAGGAAGCACTTTCATGGGAAGCTTTTTTTGGTTAAAGGTAACTTCCGGCTGGGTGTGATGGCTCACGCCTGTAATCCCAG
>NW_012102621.1:137131-137460 GCF_000951045.1 Mandrillus leucophaeus | reverse complement strand
AAAAAAAAAAAAAAAGATCCATTTCTTCCATAATGGTACCAACTTAGATCTGAACTGGAGAGGAGGAACCAGTGTGTTTCCCTTGCTAGGCAGTGCTTATGATGGTGGTTCTTAACCCTGGGTATGCCCTAGAATCAATCCCTCAGGGCGTGCTGAGAAACTAAGGATGCCCAGGCTCACATCACACACCAATTCAACCTCTGATTGAATCAGTCTCCAGAAGAGGGATCTGGACATGGATGGTTTTTAAAGCCCTCTGGTGATTTGAAGGTGCAGGCTGCCTTGAGAACTGTTCATTGGTTTACAACTGCAAGTGTTTTTGTTTCAAC
>NW_012102621.1:134708-136272 GCF_000951045.1 Mandrillus leucophaeus | reverse complement strand
CGGAGGCCACTCTCTGACGGGGGAGGGGACGGGTGCCCAGAGAGGTTAGGTGACTTGCCCAAGGTCGCACAGCACTGCGGCTTGAGGACACGCCGGGACCCTTATTCCCAGACGGGGCGGCTGCAGCCCCCAGAGGGGCCGGTCCGTTTAGGCAAATCCGGCCGCCCGCCTTCGGGGACCGGCAGCCTGCCGTGAACCGTTGCCTCGTCCTTGCGTCCCCGTGAAGCAGGAGGTTATTCCAGGGCGGGCTTCGGAGAGCGTTTGGGCCGGGGGGTCTTGGCGGGGACCCCTATTCCTTCCTCCTCTCTCCCCTACCCCTGGGGCGTAGGGCGCCGAGTTATTTTTAGCCGGAAGAGCGAGCCTTGCAACCCAGCTGGGCCATAGGACCACGCCCTGATGCACGGGTTTTGTTTGTTTTTTCTGCTTTTGTGCTCAAATGGATCTCTCAACTCTTGTCCACGCTTCTGCAAGGGCTGTTGGCAAGGGGGTTCTTAGTTTTTAAAAAGAGCGGGGCGTGGAGCGGGGGAGGCAAACGTCCTACTTGCCATAGATCCTGTTAAAGGGGACTCAATCAGTTCGTTGATTTGAGAATCACATATCGAGCCCCTGATATCTGTTGGGCACCGTACTTATCACTGTCCCTACCCTCGGAGTGTTTATAGTCTAGAAGGGAGAATGGTTTCTGATGGAAGAAGGCTCAGATACTGTAAACTGTTAAGTGCCATAAAGAAAAAGCGTCCCCTTTCACTGAGATGTGAAGCACAGGAACCTGACCAAGTGTGTGGGGTTGGGGAAGGCATTTAGAGGTTTCATCTGTCACAGCCGTACAGTTTGTGTTTTTTTGTTTGCTCGTTTGTTCTGTATTTGATCTGTCCCCAGAATGTAAGCCTCCTGAAGGCAGATAAGAGTAGTATCCTCACTTTTGTATCCTCAGAGCGTAGGATGGTCCCTGGCATAGAATTGGCGCTCAGTAAAGATGTGTTGCATAAAGGAGGGCACAAAATAACCCCTGAACGTGATCTGAAGGGTGAAAAGTACTTCCTGACGGGAGAAGGCAGACAGCTCTGTGTGATTCTCAGCTTGCATTTCAGGACCGACCATCGTCTGTTAGCCAACATGCACCGAGCTAGGTGTGGTGGTGTGTCATTTTATCCTTGCATTGTGTTACTGTCTTGTTAACTAGCGAAGTCAGGAGTAGGACTCACCAAGGAAGAATAATTTCAGCAGCCTGAAGAATTTAGGGGACGCTCTACTTTTGTCTGTTTGAAAATGTTCGTGATAGAAAGTTAGATGGGTGTCCCGGGCTGCACACTTTAAGTGTGGAGGGGGATTTGGTGACATACCGGGACTGCTCCTCTGGAAGGAAGGTTTTGGCCTATTTAAGAAGACATGTCCTAGAAAGACTGTGTACTGGGGACCAGTTTGTGTTACAGGAACTTTGGAAGGGGGCAATCACCTTGATTTGCGGCAGTGTAAGTGAAGGATGCAGGCACGAGAGAGATTTGAAAAGAAGGGTGAAGGCATCGCAGCTGGGCAAGCCGCCTGGGGCGCGGTGGGCAGGAGG
>NW_012102621.1:131749-133653 GCF_000951045.1 Mandrillus leucophaeus | reverse complement strand
CTTCCCTGTATATATTCTTTGAACCTTGCCATCAGCCTTTTTGTGAGGTAGGCAGGTTGGTTTCCTATCTTGAAACAGGCTTTCCAACATTGTAATTAGTACTTTCTTTTTCTTTTTTTTGTTTTTGAGACAGGGTCTTGCTCTAATCACCCAGGCAGGAGTGCAGTGGCGCAGTCGTGCCTCATTGCAGCCTTGACCCCTTGACCTCTCACGCTTGACTGATCCTCCTGAGTAGCTGGGACTACAGGCCCGCCACCATGCCCAGCTAATTTTTGTATTTGTTGGAGAGGCAGGGTTCCCTGTGTTGTCCAGCCTGGTCTCGAACTTCTGGGCTCAAATGAGTCCTTCGGCCTTTCAAAGTGCTGGGGTTACGGGCATGAGCCGCAGTGCCGGCTACACAGCTGCTATTGCTTCCTCATTGCCTGTAGACCAAAATTTGTGGAGCTGGGGTGGAAGAGAGGTAGGGAGTGGTTTTCTGCTTGTTATCTCGCTCATTTAGTCCTTTAGCGCAGGACTCAGCCTAGGAGATTGATAACCTGAGGTTACTTGAAAAAAGATCACCCAAAAGTGAAAAAACATTTAGGCAAATTGCACCAGCCCCAGGCAGAACCCACAGACCCTTTCACCTTTGCAGTTCTTCACCTTTGCACTTCCAGATGCCTCACTTTCATTGACTACTCTTTGCTCTGCAATTCCAATAATAGCTATCTTTAGAGTGTTTAGTATGTACCAGGTGAAACAAACATGCTATTCTACAAAACCAGTTCAGGGAAGTTAAGTAGCTTGCTCCAGGCCAGCCTGCTCGTCATTGATCACCCTGGATTCAAACCCTGTTTTTAGCTCCGATTTTCCTAGTTGGGACTTACTTCATGTCACCTGTGTTAGAATGAGTTGTTTACAGTCTAGGAGCATCTTACAGTGATGGAGAGCACTGCCTTTGGAATCGTGCAAAGCTGGGTTCAGTCTTGGTGCTACTACTTATTTCTACCACTTTGAGCAAGTTACCGTATCTGTTATGACGGAGGTGTTGATAGTAGCGCCTGGATTTGTGAGGACAAATGACAAATGAGGTGTTGATAGTAGCTCCTACATTTGTGAGGATAAACGAGAAATGTAGGTGTAATAATACAGAGAAATAATTTCCTGGTAGCTAGAAATAGAGTTATTTTGGGTGGGAAGTTGGATAACCTGGCAATGGGAACACCCTCTTCTGCAGTCACTTCTTTACTGTAGTAAATTTCTTGGTATTTTTGTTGAATGGGGTGTGTTAGCTGAGGGGAGATTTATGAAAGATGATGAATACAGATGATACAATTCTAATGAAGTTTCTGCTCTATCATGTGGCTCCTCTGTAGCTTCTGTAAACTCACCACTGCATCTTTTGTAAAATTACTTTTTGTTCATGTGCTGCAGAGTCGGATGAATTTGAGCAGTATTTCCAGATTTGAGAAGAGAGCTCCACGGTGAGACGCCTCTCGCCTTGGGGACCAGTCCTCAGATTAGGGACTGTGCAGTCAGTATCCGCAAATCCTTCCCCCACGATTCCCAGCCCACCTGTGAGTGGCCTATTGGATTCCAACCACGAAGTGTTATGGATGATCTCTTTAGTACATGGGGCTAGCACAGTTCAGCATATATTTTCCCAGTTTAAGACTCTTTACGTTTATTATTATTATTATTTTTAGAGACAGAGTCTCCCTCTGCAGTGCCCAAACAGCTCACTGCAGCCTCCCACTCCTGGGGTCAAGAGATCCTCCCGCCTCAGTCTACAGAGTGGCTGGGATTACAGGTGCATGCCACCATGCCCAGTTAATGTTTAAATTTTTGGCAGAGACGAGGGTATGGGGGAGGGTGGGTCTCGCTATGTTGCCCAGGCTGGTCTCGAACTCCCGGCCTCAAGCGAT
>NW_012102621.1:124331-126349 GCF_000951045.1 Mandrillus leucophaeus | reverse complement strand
ACACCACCAAGCCCAGGTAATTTTTTTATTTTTGGTAGAGACGGGGTTTCACCGTGGTTGGCCGGGCTGGTCTCGAACTCCCGACCTCAAGTGATCTGACCGTCTCAGCCTCCCAAAGTGCTGGGATTACCGGTGTGAGCCAGTCTGCCCGGCCTGGACTATTTTTATGTAATAAAGCAGGGTGTCCTCTTTGTAGGAAAGCAAAATATAATAATATAGAGAAGAAAAAGGTAATGTATGACTACAACCATTCTTCAGTTTGGTGGAAGTCGTAATGGAGGTTTTTCTTTGTATATAATTTGCTTTTAAACAATGATAGCTTGCTATATGTTGTTTTATGTGTCTTTTTCATGTAACAATGTGTTCTGAGCATGGAGTACCAACAGTTCGAAGCCTGTGTGTAGCTATGACTAGCAAATAACAATAACAGTAATACAGTGGAAGCTGCCAAGCACCACAGCAAGTGTTACTGCTATTCCCATTTTACAGATGAGAACTGTGAGGCACAGAGAGGCTGGGAAACTGGCCCCAGGCCCCACATCCTGGGAGCCGGGAAGCCAGGATTGGAACCGTGGCAGCCTGCCCTTACCTCTGGAGCCGCGCTATTCAGTACAGGAGCCACGAGCCATGTGGTTCCTTATGATTTAAATCAATTAAAATTAGACAAAATGGAAAACTCAGTTCTTCAGTAGCGGTAGCCACATTTCAAGTGCTGAGCAGACAGAGTGGCTCCTAATGAGACAGTACGAATGTAGACTGACCATCCCTGCAGAAAGTTCCTTTGGCCAGAGCTGTTGAGAGCCCTCCCTTAGTCACTCTTAACCAGTCACTGGGTACGCGGTCACCAGTCCTGCAACATCTTGGGTGATATAGTTCCGTAGAGTCTGCAAGATGCTCACAGCATAGCGTAGTTCCTGCTTTTATTAATTTATTTATTTTTGAGAGACACAGCCTTGCTCTGTCACCCAGGCTGGAATGCAATGGCGCGATCTTGGCTCACCGCAACCTCTGCCTCCCAGTTTCAAGCGATTCTCCTTTCTCAGCCTCCCAAGTATCTGGGATACCAGACATCCACCACCATACCCGGCTAATTTTTGTATTTTTAGTAGAGATGGGGCTTCAACATGTTGGCCAGGCTGGTCTGAAACTCCTGACCTCAAGTGATCCTCCTGCGTCGGCCTCCGAAGTGCTGGGATTACAGGCGTGAGCCACTGTGTTGGGCCTCATAATTTCTTATATACTGTTGTGCTTTACGGTTCACAAATCACTTTCATGCCCCTCTCCTGTTTATAAAGGAAGAATTGACAAATAGGACAGCAGGGGTGAGGGCCACATGATCATCCCCTAGGTGACAGCTCGGTGATTGGCTAAGACACAGGTCAACAAGCCACAGCTCATGGGCCAGACCCTGTTTATGTATAGCCTGTAGGCCAAGAGTGGTCTTTATATTTCTCAAAGGTCGAAAATCAAAATAAGATTTTGTAACATGTTAAATTGTATTGAAATTAAAACTTCGGTGTCACCTTTATAGTTTTACACATACCATCTGTATGGTCTGTGGCTGCTTTCACTTCGTCACAGCAGAGTTGAGCAATTGTGACGGGGACTGCGGCCTTGCAGAACCCCAAATATTTACTGTCTGGCCTTTTTCAGAAAATCTGCTGGTCACTGGGTTAAGAGAATACTGCCTTTGAATAGGAATTGGGAAATAGGGATGAGGGACTGAGGGAAAAGTTTTTTTTTAAAGCAAATATTAGTGTCTAGAGAATATGAGAGGTTAAGAAAACTGGGACTATTTGTATATGAATTTATAAAGTAGGACTGTGTGTTTTTCCAAAGAAGGGAAGTTTGGGTAAACTCTTTTCACTACTTGAAAGAGGAAGAATTAGCCAAGTGTGGTGGCGTGCGCCTGTGGTTCCAGCTACTCCAAAGGAGGCTGAGGTGGGAGGATTGCTTGAGCCCAGGAGTTCGAGGCTGCAGTGAGCTATGATGGGGCCACAGCACTTCAGCCTGGGCAA
>NW_012102621.1:123761-124281 GCF_000951045.1 Mandrillus leucophaeus | reverse complement strand
AGTGTAAGTGAAGGATGCAGGCACGAGAGAGATTTGAAAAGAAGGGTGAAGGCATCGCAGCTGGGCAAGCCGCCTGGGGCGCGGTGGGCAGGAGGAGAAGGGCTCAGTGGGTGGGTGGCCTGGCCGGTTTCCCCAGAGCAGCCAGGGTGAGGAGGGGAAACATGGAAAGTAAACCTACAGAGATGGGTTGTACCCAGATGACCAAATGACCAAGGGGGTCAGATGGACTTTTCACCTACTTAGCAACAGGGAGACATTAAAGGTTGGAATTTTTTTTTTTTTTTGGAGACTGAGTTTCGCTCTGTGGCCCAGGCTGGAGTGCTGTGGCGCAATATCGGCTCACTGCAACCTCCGCCTCCCAGGTTCAAGCGATTGTTGTGCCTCAGCCTCCCAAGTAGCTGCGATTACAGGTGCACACCACCAAGCCCAGGTAATTTTTTTATTTTTGGTAGAGACGGGGTTTCACCGTGGTTGGCCGGGCTGGTCTCGAACTCCCGACCTCAAGTGATCTGACCGTCTC
>NW_012102621.1:122382-123308 GCF_000951045.1 Mandrillus leucophaeus | reverse complement strand
GAGCACTAACCTAAATTAGCACCACTCATGCGAAATGGCAGGAAGTCGATAGAAGACTGAGACTGCAAAACTGTCCTCCCGTGTAGGCAATACATACATACGTTGCCCAGACATTTGAGGAAGATTTTGTTCATCCAGGAGTTTGTTGCAAGTAAGAAGGAAATGATGATACATTGTAGTGTTATATCAATTTAACATTTTTGAAGAAGTTTTCATTAAATAATTTAACCACTTGAATTTTTAACCACTTAAATTTTTTTGCAAGCTCACTAAATAAGTTTGTACAAATATTCAATTGGATTATTGACACTTAGTATTAACATATCTTTCGTAAATTTACCTTATCCATTCGGTTTTTATATTCTAATAATAACTATGTGATAGAACATTGAGAGAAGAGAGGACAACAGCACCAGGAAATCACTCATGTTTGCTCTTTCTGGCACAGCCATGGTTGTATTGGTGAAATTTCCTTCCAGTATTTTTCTCTATAAGCATTTAATCATTGTCATGTCAACAGCACATTTATAGCTCTTCAAAACATTTTTTTCTACTTCTATAGCTGGCTTTTCAATTAGCATTTTGAAACTCTTTTTCCCATAGTTTTCATTTCTCATGACTGTGTAGTTAGTGGTTGTAACTTGGTTCTGTGCATAATTTACTTACTTTTTCCATTGTTGCTCCCAGCTTTTCCCCATTACAAATTACACAGGGGGCAGGGCATGGTGGCTTATGCTATAATCCCAGCAGCTTGGGAGGCCAAGGCGGGCGGATCACTTGAGGCCAGGAGTTTGATACTAGTGTGGCCAACATGGCGAAACCCGGTTTCTATTAAAAATACAAAAAGCTGGGCATGGTGGCGCCTGCCTGTAATCCTAGCTACTGGGGAGGCTGAGGATGAGAATCACTTGAACCTGGGAGGTGGA
>NW_012102621.1:119043-120607 GCF_000951045.1 Mandrillus leucophaeus | reverse complement strand
GTGTCACCTTTATAGTTTTACACATACCATCTGTATGGTCTGTGGCTGCTTTCACTTCGTCACAGCAGAGTTGAGCAATTGTGACGGGGACTGCGGCCTTGCAGAACCCCAAATATTTACTGTCTGGCCTTTTTCAGAAAATCTGCTGGTCACTGGGTTAAGAGAATACTGCCTTTGAATAGGAATTGGGAAATAGGGATGAGGGACTGAGGGAAAAGTTTTTTTTTAAAGCAAATATTAGTGTCTAGAGAATATGAGAGGTTAAGAAAACTGGGACTATTTGTATATGAATTTATAAAGTAGGACTGTGTGTTTTTCCAAAGAAGGGAAGTTTGGGTAAACTCTTTTCACTACTTGAAAGAGGAAGAATTAGCCAAGTGTGGTGGCGTGCGCCTGTGGTTCCAGCTACTCCAAAGGAGGCTGAGGTGGGAGGATTGCTTGAGCCCAGGAGTTCGAGGCTGCAGTGAGCTATGATGGGGCCACAGCACTTCAGCCTGGGCAACAGAGTGAGGCCTTGTCTCTTAAAAAAAAAAAAAAAAAATTAAAAATAAAGTAGAGGCTGGACACAGTGACTCATGCCTATAATCCTAGCACTTTGGGAGGCTGAAGCAGGAGGATCACGTGAGGCCAGGAGTTCGAGACCAGCCTGGGCAACAACACAGGGAGACCTCCCATCTCTACAAAACATACAAAAGTTAGCCCAGTGTGGTGGCTCACGCCTGTAGCGCCCAGCTCCTTGGGAGGCTGCGGTGGGAGGATTGCTTGAGGCCAGAGGCCACAGTAAGGCACGGTCTTGCTGCTGCGCTCCAGCCTGGGAGACAGTGAGACCCCGTCTAAAAACAGAAATTAAAACATAGAGCAGGGTAGTCTGCTGCGCTAGTTTTCTGGCTTTCTCTCTTCCGATAATGTTTGCTTTTATTTCTTTGGGAAATCGAAGGAGCTGTGTTGAAGAGAGACATGCTTTCTGGTCTCTGTGAAAGGAATAATTAATTTCTCACAAATAGCTTTGCTTTTGAGTGGTGACCCAGTTGTGAAAATGAGTGTTAAAAATTCGCCTCTGCGCCCTCCCTCCCCTTCCCTTCCCTTCCCTCCCCTCCAAGAGCAAAGCAGAAGGTAAGTGTTTCAGGAGTAATCGAGGGAATTCGGAATTCTCCCCTATGTTACTCTGAATGAAGGTGAGGTAGGAAGTGGAATGAGAATGAGAGGCTTTCAGCTGTAGAGGTGTTCCGAGGTAGAGCACAGTCTGTCACGCCCGTTTCTCATTGACTTCTGGAGCACGCAAGGCTGTCTTGCCAATCTCATTTTACACTGCAGTTCATTTAATCTTTAGTTTGTTTCTTAAATTGAGGGGCTTGTCTCATTTTCATTGACACCTTGCTTCCGGTTAATGGAAGTGTATAAAGAGAAGAAAACGCCGTGTAAGTAATCAAGCTGATCATCATGTTTATTACATGTCTTCTTTTAGTTTAATCTTAATTTTTTTTTTTGAGGCAGGGTCTTGGTCTGTCATCCAGGCTGGAGTGCAGTGGTACAATCATGGTTCACTGCAGCCTCCACCTCCTGG
>NW_012102621.1:112134-117113 GCF_000951045.1 Mandrillus leucophaeus | reverse complement strand
TGACATCTGATTTCGTAGGTTAAACCACTGCGCAGAACCTCATCGTTTTCTCTGCATTGTTCCGAATGACCGTGGCTGCTGCCTTTTTCTTTGAGCCTCTCTGTCCGCTAACACACTCCCGACACACTACCGTGCTGCCCACCAGAGCCCGCTTTGGCTCTCTCCACATCTTTAGTTTTTCCATCCTCACTAATTTACATCACTATTTTATTTTTTTTTAATTAAACAGGAAAGAGCCAGACTTCTCAGAGGTCAGTCTGTTCAACAAGTGGGACCCCAGGGCCTTCTGTATGTTCAGCAAAGAGAGCTTGCAGTGACCTCCCCAAAGGATGGTAGGTTAGGAAGCAGTGAATTGGGCGTTATCCCAAAAGGCTATTGGATATTTTATTTTATTTCTTTTTTAAACAGGCTCCATCTCCATTCTGGGTTCTGATGATGCCACTACTTGTCACATTGTGGTCCTGAGGCACACAGGTATGACGAGAGAGGTGAAGGAAACCATTACTTAAACTGACCCAACCTTTGGGACCATTGAAATTCTCGCGTTGAGTTTCCTGGTGTCTTGTTGGAAGCGGACTCCGCTTACCTTTTTTCTGGTCTGCATGGTGTCTCCCTGGTGTCCTGGTCAGAATGGGTTGGCTGGGCAGCACAGACCTTTCCGTTTTTCCCCTACAGGATATTCAAAGACGAGGCGGTCCAGAGGGACAGGCGGAGTCTCGGCCTCTGCACTGCGCTTGCATCAGGAATAACTTGAGTCCTTTTACCCTTGTTCTTCAGGTAATGGGGCCACCTGCTTGACACATTGTGACGGAACCGACACCAAAGCTGAGGTCCCCTTGATCATGAACTCCATAAAATCCTTTTCCGACCACGCTCAATGTGGAAGGTGAGATCCACGCTGCTCTCATAGGTGAATTGGGATCTTGGAACCGTCGCGTGCAGGACGTGGCCTGGAAGCTGTTAGGGGAACGCAGGATGCTGCCACCGCTGTGTCTGCCTCGCTCCCCTGGAACAGAACCTGGCACGACGTGGGCACTGCATCAGCAGTGGTTGAGTGAATGAGGGGGTGCGGGACTTGAGATGGAAGGCTTGACTTTGAACTTGATGTCCTGTTAGGAACGTCGCGTTTGCGATTTTCAGGTCGCTTTGCTCCCCCCCCGGGTGTGGTAGCTCTTCGTGCAGTCATTTTTCCCGCAGTTACTTGTTAAATGCTTCCTCTCACCTACCCCTTGTAGCTTCTAGGGACACAGCAGTGAAGAGTAGACAGAAAGCCTGGCCCAAGGTGTTCGTATTCCGAAGCCGAGAGACTGTTACACAAGAGGGGGTGTTGGGTGGTGAGGTGGTCTGTGGAGAAGACGAGGCCAGGAAGATGTGGGGACTGTCAGGGGGCGAGGCCTGTAGTTCTTTTTCTTGTTCTCTTTCTGTTGTTGTTGAGATAGGGTCTTGCTGTGTTGCCCTGTCTGGAGCGCAGTTGTGTGATCTCAGCTCACTGCAGCCTTGACTTCGCAGACTCAAGTGATTCTCCCACCTCAGCCTCCCGAGTAGCTGGGACCACAGGTGTGCACCACCATTCCCGGCTAGTTTGTTGTATTTTTTTTTTTTGTAGAGACAGGGTTTTGCCATGTTGCCCAGGCTGGTCTCAAACTCTTGGGCTCAAGTGATCCTCTCAGCCAAGGGGGGTGCAGTTTTAAATTCTAGCAGATTGATAGTTTCCCACGGATTGCTAGAGAAGCAGCAGCCTCCAGCCCGGCTGCCCCCGCAGCACCTATCCTCTCTCCCTGCAGTAAAGTATCTGCTGCCTGCGTTTGACAGAGACAGGCGCTGAGGCCCAACATGCTGGAGCACACAGGAGCTAAGTGGAGGCTGATGACACAGGCCTGCTGTCAAGACCACCGTTCACACACCTGTCCGCTCTCCGTGCTCTGTCTTTGTGTAGACCTGGCAGGCGTTGCTGTCATTTTATTTGAAGTCTAAGGCAGCCATTGAGTGAATTATTCCCATCATATACAAAGGCTTGGAATCGCAGGAGTCAAAAAAGGAAAGAGAGTTTTCTGGGAGAGTTTTGCTAGTCAGTAGTGATCGATTCTAAATTCTACCTCTGCGGTCTGTGCCAACGCTGGGCTGACTTCATGGGCATGTGACCCATGCAGACCCAAAATAGTATTTTCATTTGCCTATCACCTTGTCCCCGGCAGGGGGACATAATCAGTGTCATTATGTTGCCACACACTGTGCTCCATGGTTCTCAGAACATGCTTGTCAGCTCTTCCTGATCTGTTGTAGAACAACCGTGATCACTTGGGGAGTCAGAGGCAAACCTAGTGGCCCAGTGGCGAGCACCGCCATGGTGGGCACAGCTCTCTTTACTATTCGGAGTTTATGAGGAGGCCCCTTGAGGCTGTGCCCCATGCTGGATACATCCAAGGTCCTGGTTCATCCCTTAGGAAGACTGTGTGTCTCAGAAGGCAGCGTGAAGTCCGGCAACACTGCTGAGCATGAATTCCCCCGGTTGACGGGCTGTGGAAAAGGGGGTAGTAGATGAGTGTGGGAAACACTGGATTCAACAAAGTTGGGTTTTTTCAATCGCAGGACTTCTCAGAGTTTCACTGTGCTAATGTGCAGTGTGACTCCTAAGGAGGGCTTCCAAGAGGCAGTTGCTCAGTTTTTTTGTTTTTTTTTTAAATTTGTTTTAGAGCCAGAGTTTCACCGTCACCCAGGCTAGTCTCAAACTTCTGGGCTCAAGCAATCCTTCCACCTCTGCCTCCCGAGTAGCTGGGAATAGAGGTATGTGCCAGCATACCTGGCCCCAAACTTTTTTTTTTTTTGAGACAGAGTCTGGCTCTGTCACCCATGCTGGCATGCAATGGCACAATCTTGGCTCACTGCAACCTCTGCCTCCTGGGTTCAAGTGATTCTCCTGCCTGAGCCTCCCAAGCAGCTGGGATTACAGACGCCCACCACCACGCCCAACTTATTTATTTATTTATTTCCCCTGAGACGGAGTCTTGCTCGGTTGCCCAGAGCTGGAGTGCAGTGGTGCGATCTCGGCTCACTGCAATCTCCACCTCCCAGGTTCAAGCAGCTCTCCTGCCTCAGCCTCCGGAGTAGCTGGGATGACAGGTGCGCCACCATGCCCGGCTAATTTTCTTTTTTTCTTCCCTTGACATGCAGTCTCACTGTGTAGCCCAAGCTGGAGTGCAGTGGCACGATCTTGACTCACTGCAACCTCTGCCGCCCGGGTTCAAGCAATTCTCCTGCCTCAGCCTCCCAAGTAGCTGGGACTACAGGTGCATGCCATAACGGCCAGATTTTTTTTTTTTTTTGTATTTTAATAGAGATGGAGTTTCTATTCTATTTTGTATTTTAATAGAGATGGAGTTCTATTTTTTTGTATTTTAATAGAGATGGAGTTGCTCAGGCTGGTTGCAGACTCCTGAGCTCAAGCAATCCGCCCGCCTCAGCCTCCCAAAGTGCTGGCATTACAGGTGTGAGCCACTATGCCTGGCCTAATTTTCGTATTTTTAGTAGAGATGGAGTTTTACCATGTTGGCCAGGCTGGTCTTGAACTCCTGACCTCAAGTGATCCATCCACCTCAGCCTCCCAAAGTGCTACGATTACAGGTGTGAGCCACCGTGCCCGTCCTGTGCCCGTACTCTTCTAGAGCAGAGCTCCCCACTGGTGCATGGAGGCGGCATCACGTTTGTGTTCAGATATGGATCCCTGAGTCCTCAGGGCCCTTGGGCAGGGTCCCCAGAAGCTTGGCCTTGGCCTTGGCCGTGTGCTGCAGGTGTTTTGTTTGCGGTGGCACGAAGATGACCTGCAGCTCTGCTGTAGAGCAAGGTTCACAGAAACTGAGAGTGGAAGTGCAAAGTGAGACCAGTGCACGCACTGGTGTCGTCTTCTGGCCTCTGACCCCGTCCCATCTCTTTGCCAGGCTGGAAGTGCACCTCGTTGGAGGCTTCAGTGACGACAGGCAGTTGTCACAAAAACTCACTCATCAACTTCTTAGTAAGTTCATTGTTTTTTCTTTCCCCCAAATTGGACACAAATATGTACCTGTATTTGCTTGGGTTAAAAATCCCAACTAGTACAAAACCTAAGAAGGGTACCCCCCCCCCCCACCTTGGAGCAGCGTAGAGAAACAGACTGCCTCGCTCGGAGTTTCACAGAAACTGAATGCATGGAGCTCATGTGTAGGGTTGCAGGGCTGGAGACAAGATTTTCTACTAAAACAGCAGTGGACACATTCCAAAACAGTAAGTGCTCTCAACTGTGTGAAAACAGAGCCACCCTCCCTCCTGGCAAAAATGTCTATTTTAATCTGCAGAAAATTAAAACACTGATGATACCGTTTTTTCCCTATTAGCATGTTTTTTTCTTTTTCTTTCTTTTTTTTTTTTTCAGACGGAGTCTTGCTCTGTTGACCAGAATGGAGTGCAGTAGCACAATCTCGGCTCACTGCAAGCTCTGCCTCCTGGGTTCAAGCAGTTCTCCTGCCTCACCCTCCCGAGTAGCTGGGATCACAGGCGTGAGCGACCACACCCACCTAATTTTGTATTTTTAGTAGAGACGGGGTTTCACCATGTTGGCCAGGCTGGTTGTGAACTGTTGACCTCGTGATCCACCTGCCTCGGCCTCCCAAAGTGCTGGGATTACAGGTGTGAGTCACTGTGCCTGGCCTAAATTAGCAAATATTTTCAAGAAAGAAGGAAACAAAGATGACATTGTTGTGTGTGGACTAACCACGAGGCTGTGAGGTAAGCTTACTCATACAATGGTACAGCCTGTCCGGGAAGCAATTTGGCATCATGACTGAAGGCCTCACTCTGCCGCCCAGGCTGTAGTGCAGTGGCACCATCATGGCTTACTGCAGCCTCAACCTACTGAGTTCAAGTGATCCTCCCTCCTCAGCCTTCCAAGTAGCTGTGACTAGGTGCATGCCACCACGCCCAGCTGATTCTTCTTTTTTTTTTTGAGA
>NW_012102621.1:106463-107629 GCF_000951045.1 Mandrillus leucophaeus | reverse complement strand
ATTCTGTTCACCCTCCTATCTTTCTCTTAGGAGTGGAGGTAGAAACGTTAAGACTGTGCAGACTTTTCGCCTTGGTCTTTTGTCAATTCAGTCATCCTGTTGTCCTTCACAGCTGTCAATATTAAGACTGCAGAGATTTACAGAGCCTCCTTTCAAGATCGGGGTCCAGAGGAGCAGCTGCGGGCCGCGCGGACTTTAGCAGGAGGACCAGTGAGTTTGAAATCATCTTTGTTAAGGGGTAAAAAAAAAAAAAAAAAAAAAAAAAGGGGCATCAAATATCAAGGCCTTAAGTTTTCTGGATCTTAGAAAAGTTTATGCTGTATGTCAGCTTCTTTACAGTTGTCAATTAGCAGGGACCAGCACATACACACATACCTCCCCACACTCACTGTCTCAAAATAGTAATGAACATCTTGAGGTCATCAGCTCCAGTTCTCTGCCTAAAAGGTGTGGGAGGTATGTGTGAACCCAAGCATCTGAATTCAAAGAGAACAAACTTCTGTTACTTCGTAAGAGCCTTCCTATAAAGTTCCTACAAAGAGAGGAGACCTGGGACGCAGGAGTGGAGGCTTCTCCCTTCTGCACTCGGGACTAGGCATTCTTTTGGACTGGGTCGCCGAAGAGCAATTTGCTGAAACAATTAACCCAAAATAATGATCAAATTAAAGTCTGATTCCCTCAGTGTACTTAATTAAATAACACTGTAATTTTAAAAGTTAGAAAACAGAAAACTCAAGGTTTATATGCCATTTGAGGAATGGGTGAAAGCTTTAAAAATGCTCAAAGTGTGAAAAAACAGAAATCATATTCAGGCCACCCCAAAGAAATCTTCTCATTTATGAAATGCTGATGTTTTCACTGGAAAATGTGTTTGGATTTAGAGCGATTTGTTTTGCCACCCCTTTTAACATTTTTAGGACTTCTCAAGGAGCGTAACAGGCCTAGTTTAGTTTGATACTCAGAACAGATTTCAGTCTCAGTTACCAAAGTGAATATTGCTGGGTAAGCTGAGGCTGCCATTGGCAAATTTGGGAATTCAAGGAATGGATCATTTGGCAAATTAGCTTCTTTCTTTTGATGGGGTAAAGGCTGCATTTTCCCTCTCCAGGGAGGGGAACTCCAGACACTTAGGAGCCATTCTGTTCACCCTCCTATCTTTCTCTTAG
>NW_012102621.1:74710-103973 GCF_000951045.1 Mandrillus leucophaeus | reverse complement strand
CTGAGATCGCACCACTGCACTCCAGCCTGGGTGACAGAGGGAGACTCAGTCTCAAAAAATAAATAAATAAGTAAAAGGTTAATATCCTTTGACCCAGTAATTCCCCTTGTGGAAATACATGCTAAGAAAATAATCCGAAATGTGCATAGAGATTTGAGCCTGAAGATGAGCAGTAGAACATTACGTATAACAGGAAATCTGATGTTATCAGAATAATAATTATGTAGTCGCTAAAAAATAACACATAAAGGTGAGAATTACATGGGAAAATACCTATGCACAAGCAAATCAGGATATAAAATTGTTGGCTGGGCGCAGTGGCTCATTCCTGTAATCCCAGAACTTTGGGAGGCCAAGGCTGGTGGATCACTTGAAATCAGGAGTTCAAGACCAGCCAGCCTGGCCAACATGGTGAAACCTTGTCTCTACTAAAAATACAAAAATTAGCTGGGCGTGGTGGCACACACCTGTAATTCCAGCTACTCGGGAGGCTGAGGCAGGAGAATCACTTGAACCCGGGAGGCGGAGATTGTGATGAGCAGAGGTCGCTCTACTGTACTCCAGCCTGGGTGACAGAGCCTAAGACTCCATCTTAAAAAAAAAAAAATTGTAAAATTGTCTTTATGGTCAGCTCTGCTGAGCACAGAAAAATATGGAAGAAAATACACTAATTATTAACAGTGCTAGGATTATGGACATTAAAAACCGACTTCCTTATGTTCTCCTGTATTTTTCAAATCTGTTACAGTGGCCAGATGTTTGTTTTTACAACTCTGATAATCAGGAAAAGTTTACTTAGGAGAAAAGTAAAAATCTTATGAATCCATGGGTCCCCGCAAAACTCTCAGAATGAGGAGAAAAATGGGAAGGCTCAGCCCAGGCTCCTTTGGGCCTGAGGCTGAGAACGTGGCCGTCTTCTGGCGGTCGGGGTTCTGTGGTGTCAGCTCCCCAGAGGCCAGGCTGTGGCTGCTTGGGCGTGGGCGTTGGGGTGTGGGGTGGAGCACACTCAGCTGGCTGCCGTCCCTGCCTGTCCTTGGCTTGCTCAGCAGTTTGTTCTGGTAACTAGAGGAACTTTTCTGATATCCAGTCTTGAACTTCTCATCGTAGGTGAATTTGACAGGCAAGAAGATGACATTCACTTAGTGACACTGTGTGTGACAGGTAAGTTCTGCCATTTGTCCCAAAGTGAAGATGTGGGTCTCAGGACTGTTTTGCCCCCAGCCTTGCAGTGGGCCCAAGTCCTGGCACACACTGCTGTCACGGGTTGGCCAGCATCTGTTCTGGCTCTTCCTGTGGTGGGATGGCCTTCCCCTTGCCCTTGTCACCATCTGCCCAGCCTCAGTTTCAGTGCGGCCCCCTTGTCTCCCAGGAAGGAGGGCACTGGATCTCAGAGGAGCCACCACCTGTGTGGCAGACAGGGCGCACGGAGAAGGTGGGGGGAGTGGGGACCAATTCTGCAGCTGCCAGTTTGTTCAGTAGAAACCCCCCTGGCCTTGGGACAGGGTAGGGAAACAGGGCCACAATCCTTTTCATTTTCTGGAATTTTCCTCTCTTTCTGCATTGAGGAGTTCCTTCTTGGCCTTCATTATACAAAGTAAAAATAATTGTTTGGTATTTCTTTAAAAAGTGTATCTTAAACATTTTTATTTTGTAGAATTAAATGACCGGGAAGAAAACGAAAACCACTTTCCGATAATATATGGCATTGGTAAGTAGTGTGCATCTTTTGTGGGTTGGAGGCTTGGTCACATGTGCGGTTAAAGTCTAATTCAGCAAACCAGTGACCCCACTGCTGTCAGGATGGGACAGCCTTGGGTTCAGATCCCAGCTCCTGCGAACATATGCTGTGAAACCTTGGGCAAGTAGCTTAACTTCTCTAAGCTTTACCTACAAAACTGAGGTAACATTCACTTCTTAAGACTTTGAAGCAGCAACGTGGTAGCAGATAGAAAGCACAGGCCCTGCCCACCCTTCCCAGGAGCTGGGAGAGCACCTGGTTTTGTTTCCGTCTCTCCCCAGCACCCCAGGCCAGGCGCGCTTTTCTCCTGCCAGTGCTCTGGGGGAGGAAGGCAGGCACTGGAATCCTTCTATACATCAGGAACTGAGGAGGTTTTGCTTGAGAACAGAAGTCCTCCAAAGTGTAAAGCTCAGGCTAGAGAAAACCCAGAACCATCCTCCCTGCTTGACAGCCCCAGGACTCCTGAGGAAAAGGCGAGGAATCGGCTGTATTTCAGAGAGCTGCTGCTGTATCGGTGATACCTGATTGATTTAGCTGGGTAGTAGGTACATGGTGTTCACTGTTCTATTCTGTGTAATTTCGTGTATGTATAAAATACTAAATTGTGAAGATTCCAACAGAACGATCACAGTTGACCTACCTACCCCTGGCTGTACACCAGTAGGGCTGACCAGAGGTTTTGCTACATGTCCGACTGAAGGAATGGCTGCCTCCCATGTGGAAAGCAGCTCTTGGTTTAGAACAAAATCTCATCGAGTTCAGCTCGGGCCTCCCTGCACTTTTCTTGGGGTAAAGGTTGCATTTTCCCTCTCCAGGGAGGGGGAACCCCAGACACTTAGGAGCCATTCTGTTCACCCTCCTATCTTTCTCTTAGGAGTGGAGGTAGAAACGTTAAGACTGTGCAGACTTTTCGCCTTGGTCTTTTGTCAATTCAGAGACAGGGCAGCAGGCACTGTATGCTTTTCAATTGCAAGGTGATCAGTTGTTTGGGGTATAAATAATGAGGCAATGAGGAACACAGACTTTAGTCAGACGCATCTGGGTTTGAGGCCCAGCTCTGAGGCTTAGTGGACACGTGACCTGGGAAATGGGCCCCGTTTCTCTGAGCCTCAAGTTTTCACCCCAAATGGGAAAAACACCCTTGTCCTGTGGGACTGCTGTTGGCGCTCAGCAGTCATGTGTATGCCCCACAGCGTGCAGCAGCAGACACATGGGACGTGTTCAGTAGCTGGCAGTTTGTTATTTCAGACAGGCTTTAAGTAGCTTATGCAGAGAAATGCATGAAAGGACTACACTGGCGCTTGCGTTACTGGGAGGGTTTGAAAAGTGGGTGACATTCCTGAAATTCTATCCTTGACACGTTCTTTTGTAGATGATTAGCATTTATGATGCAGAGACAGAACAACTTCGTATAGGACCGTACTCCTGGACGCCATTTCCACATGTGGATTTCTGGTTGCAGCAAGATGACAAGCAAATACTAGAGGTGAGAGTTTACAGGCTGGGTAAGTCTTAAATCTCTGGACCCTGGTTTCCCCATCTGTAAGGAAAAAAAAGGGTTTAGACCAGGTCATAGCTGCTTTCCCTTTTACTTTCTGGATGCCATTGACAGACCCCATTTAACTTGTATATCAGCTGGGGATATGTCAAGTCCTGGATGGAAATTTGTGTGGGTAAAGCAGTAAGCATTCAACTTTTTTCTTATTAATCCAGGCCACCTCATTTCTTACGTATTTTACTATATATGTGTCCAAGAACAAAGATACTTTGACATCTTTATCAAAGCGGGGAACAGCAAGGTGACTTCTCTCATGCCCACCATCTTGTGTTTTCAGAATCTTTCTACTTCGCCTCTGGCTGAGCCGCCTCACTTTGTTGAACATATTAGATCTACCTTGATGTTTTTAAAAAAATACCCATCTCCAACTAACACACTGTTTCCTGGAAATAAAGCCCTACTCTACAAAAAAAATGAAGATGGCTTGTGGGAAAAGATCTCTTCTCCAGGAAGCTAAAAAACAGGAATTACCAAAGAAAGCACCTTTTTGGCCTGACAGAGACCACTGGTGGGGCTGGTACGAATCCAGATTTGGAACCTACATCCGTTGGGTCGTAGGCCTCCTTGCCTCCTGTCTTTCAAATGACTTTCAAAATAAAACCTTATTTTGGCAAAGGCATTTGTTGAGACTTACTTTTTGGTTTGCTAAAAAGTTGATGTCCAGCTTTTTTTGGGTCAGTAACAAGGGGGCAGAGGAGACCCTACCTCCCACTGGTCTATCGGCAGCTATTTCAGGTACTTGGGTAAGTCTTTTCTAATAACATTTATAAACTGAATTCACTGTTAACAATTTCAAGAACCTTTATTGAAACCAACATTCAAATAATATCTCAAGGGTGAAATGTTTCAGCAAAACCAGTTTTAACAATTCCAAATATATATAAAAACATGTAATTTTGTTAAAGGTGATAATTTACCCCTCCCCCATTTTATCTGCTATAATTCATTGCACCAAATAGGGAAGACTTTAATCATCTGCACCAAAAAAAACCCAAAAAACCCTGCATTTTAACAAGTGTCAAAAATCCCATCAAATCAGAGTATAATTATAGGCTTAATATGGTATAACTAAGGCTTCCAATACTACAGTCCAGAAACCCAGTGTGAATTCCCCATTTTCAGGTCTCCCAAAAGTTTTGACTCTGCTGGACTAAGAAGGCACAGGGGCCATTACTTACTACGAAGTGATGCAGTACTTCGGAAAAGGAGGAACAGGCAGTGCGAGCGAGCTTCTACTGACTTAAGCAGGGAGCCTGGCTGGATCAGCATGAGAGTGATCTGCTGGTTCGTGTTTCTGAGTTGGGCCCAGGTGAGCTGCCAGGGCAGTAGAAGCTGCAGAAGCTTCAGTGGGAGACAAGTCAAAGGGGTACTTGCTTTCAGATTTTAACCCACGTGGGTGCTATGCAGCACACGGAGGAGAAGGCTCTGAAGGGTGGCATCTATTGGGTTTTCAGCTACTCAACAGAAATGAGCACAGTCTGTACTTATGTGCCAGTTTAAAAGCTTTACCAGTATTTAAAAATATATGGTCAGGAGGAGACTTTACATAGTTTCTCTTTACAAACAGTATATAAAGGGAGAAACGGGCTTGTGGCAGAGGACAGTCCTGGACAGCAGCCTTGCCACAGCTCAAGTGGACACAGTCCTTACTAAGTCTCCAGGAAGAGCAGTAGCTGGGGAGGGTTTCTGATGCTCTTATTTACAATCCCACAAACACTGCTTTCCTTCAAGCCTAGCAGGCCCGTTGTATATTGCAAGTTGATCATAGTAAAGACCGACTGACACCGACAGCAAAGGAAACGGCCACTGTCACCTCTGAAGTGTCGCAGAGAACCTGGAGAATGCTAATGAAAAGCTGTCTGACCAAAAAGTTGCCACGTGCAACCTCATCACTTAGGCTTATGTTTAGAAAGAGCAAGGGTCCAAGTGGTAGACACTTGAAATTCGAAGTGTTTTTTGTGAATAAAAAGCGTTTATGGTAACTTAGGAAAAAGTGGTATTAGGACAGCAAACAGTTCCTGGTGGTTCTACATTTACAGGAAGTTAGACAAGCCGACTGCCCTCCTAGAAAGCCTACCTTTCAGGCACATAATTGTGCCAAAATCCCAGTGAAGCACAAATAACAGTAATTTATATTAGTATGTGGCACAGTTCACATTTCCAATAGAACTTCATCTTCCCTGAAACAATACTCAGTACAGTCTCAAACCACACAGTGAGTCTTATCTTAAGCTCTCCGCTCCTTCTACCTGTGGGTGGTCATCTTCTGGGTGAGGGGCCCCTTTCTGGAAGGCCTCGCTCTGGCTGGCGTGCTGAGGGCTGGGAGCCCCTGGGTGTCCCTCAGTGCTGCTGGCCTCGAGGGTGATCTGCTCCAGCCCACCGGACAGGCGCTCCACCTTTTCTAAGTCTTCAATGTGGCTGGCTGAGCTGGTCTCACTCAAAGCATCTGAACCTCGCAGGGACCTCTTAAAAGGCTTCTGGCCTACAGAAAGGGCAGACAGACCGTGCCGAGGCTCAGTGAGGAGACTTCCACAACACAGGCTGGCTCTGCAACAGATAATTGCTTTACTTCTGGACACGGCTTCAGCAGAAATCTTTACTGGCTCTGAGCTGTTTTAAGAGATGAGAAAACCGAGAGCTGCTAGCGTGACACCAACATGCTCCCCAGGCCAGGGAACTCTCAAGGTCATCTTCATTAGGAAATGCTCAGGAGGGTAAACACCACAGTGACAATGTCATCTTTCATTGTTGGGGGGAAGTTGGGGTCTTCTTCCCCAACTTCCCCTTAGCATGCTACCGAGGGATTTCTTCAAGGCTGAATTCCACAGCCACCAAAATGGTTAAAGAGATGGCGGTGGTTGGTCTTAAATGAAGAGAAATAGACGTCTGGAGTTCAAGAACCCAGAAAACAAAGGAATACCTGAACTCAGCGTGGGCCGGGGGGTCACTTACCTGGAAGCCTCTGCTTGGTGCGGCTGCCCGAGGGCGTTGGAGGCGGCGTGACTCCTGCACCTTGTGCTTTGTAGACGTATATGGGTTCTGTGGACTCCAGAGAGCCTACGGAAGAGGAGAGGGCTGGGTGGAAACTACAGGCACAGGCCGCCCTGGAAGACACCACCTGCCCTCACATAGCCTTGTTCCCCAATAACCTCTTTCCAGCCACTGAGCCTGCCACAGACCGGTGGAGACAAGAGCACTTATGAATGTGCTGAGAGCTCGAGAAAGCCGCCTCACAGGGCCAGCACTGCCAGCACTCGAGTGCCGCATGAGCGCACCCGGGGAGCCAGGCCCAACAGGAAAACGTACTGTAGCCACAAGAAGTGGGTGCCTCTGCTGAAGGCTAAGGCTTGGGAGATTAGAAATCAGATTATCTTTGCTTTCATGACAATGGAGTCATCGTTTCCTGGGGAAGAATGAAGGAAGGGGCTCGAGTGTAGGAAATTACTTCCTCGGTAGAACAAGGAAGGAGTCACAGACTATTAACACCCTCCCCACATTCCAGCGGCTGGAACGCTTGCTGGCTGCCTGGTTCAAAATAAACTGTGCCAGCGCTCCATGCTTCAGTCTCTGCATTGCCGCTTGCAAAAGCCGTCCTCTGCTGGCGCAGAACACACGTGAAGACAAGAAGTATTAACCCTGAACCAAAGTGCCCAAGACACAGCACCCTGAGTGTCTGCATGGCTGAGTAGGCGCGTCCTGATAGCCTCGCGGTGGCAACAGCTGCGGAGAGCAGGGTAGCTGCTTCCCTGCTGTTTCAGCCGCCAGGGTGCAGGGGGAGGAGGGCAGGGCACACCAGACCTTGTCTTCTCAGATGCCCAGCCCACATCCAGTGATGAAGAATGGGAACCAGGCCTGGCTTCTTAGTGCGAAGAGTGTTGGGACCCAAGGGCATCTGGTGAAACCTCCCAAGGTCAATGAGACCTGGGTGGTGGCTACACCATCCTACCTGCTGTCAAGTTAAAAGTTCTTCCCTTCTGTAAAGCCTGGACCGGAGAAAACCAATTCAGCACGGAGCCCACTACAGGGATCTGCCGCAACACCCCCTGCAAGACAGGACCAGTGCTCAGGGTCACCTGGCCTCGCGGCGGTGCCCCCAGCCTGCTGCCCGTCGGGGACCTCACCTCTTCCAGAAGCCGTTCTTCATTTGCCTTCTGCAGCTCGACCTGAGCTTCCTGAATGCCTTTCCGAACCACCTCTGTCATGTTTTCCAGAAGCTGCGGTTAAGACCAAGAAAGGCATTACTTGTTTAAGCTTCTCGCCTGGGGCCCAGAAGAGCTAGTAACATGGCACTGAGGGAATATTTCAAAAGCAGGTCAGTGAAATCCTGCATTGAAATGCTGTGTAAAAAAAAATAGAAAATCAAAGACAAGCGGATAAAATGCTCACAGAGGCCTAGGCAGACACACCTTGGTGACCAGCCTCATTTGGTAGGTATTCTTGAAAACGGAGAAGTCATAAAGTCAGGCTGGGAAGAAACCTCAAGGAGTCCACCCAGGAAGGAATGAAGCTGGCTCCTCGGCCACATGTCTCTCTCCTTTTACAGCAGTCTTACCTTGGTTCCTCTTTTCTCCTTTTGAGTGATTTTAAGGAAGTAATGATCTGTTTGGAGGATACCTGATCAGCCTTCTAGCCTGGTCCTCCACACTAAGGAACCCACAGCAGTAGGTCTGTTCCTGGTGGGAAGTGCTGTAGGGAAGGGGTATGGGGGGAACCACACATAAAGAAGCCCCTGTTTCATTCACCCTCAGGACACAGCTCCAGAGCGGAAGTCCTCCCTGACCTTGGTGGCAGGGGTGACTGTGTCTGCCTGTGTGTCCAGCTACCCGCCCTCTTCTCCAAGGCGGGGTTACTACACAGCGTGTATGTGGATCTTTCCCCCTGAGCTTGTGAGATCACTGGGGCATAGGCTGTCAAACCCACTTGGCATCCCTGACACCTGGCACAAGGCCCAGCTTACAGGAAATATTGACAGACTTTAAGAGAGACTGAACAGACATCCCAAGGGCAGCTCCTTTCCTCGTGACCCCGCTGTTTGGTGGGACAAAACTCGGAAAAGGAGTGAACACTGATGGGTGCTACGGACCCTGGAGTTCTCCTCTATCTCACGGGCTGTGGCCGCAATGGTCTCCACGAGCTCAGCCACGTCCATGTCCTCGCTCGCCATGCCGACATAAAGGCAGCTCTTCATGCTCTTATACTCAGGGCCTGCAAAGGAAATGAGACAAACTTGGGTTCCCAAGTCCTCTGTCATGGGTGAGATGTGGACCTGCTCCTGTCCAGTGGCCTGGCCACACACAAAGGGGTCTCCTCCACGGAGATTCTAAGGACAGAGAGAAAGGCCTGGCAAGGCTGCAGAAGGGGAGGGAGGTCTCAGAACCGCACCTTCGCCCGGAACTCAGCGGGAGATGCTAACCCTCCAAGAGATAAGCCATCTTCTTTAAAGCCAGTTAGCAAATGTCCTTCCAAACCTCACAGCTGACTTATAAAAGTAATTACCTATTTTAAATGTTAGGTCAGATTCCAGTTCATTTAACTTTTTCAGGAGTCCAGCGTGGATTTTTTCCCCTTCGGGATCTGATTTCAAACTGCTCTTATCATCATTAGCATGTTCATACCTAAAATAACATCAAACGACAGCATTTCAGCCTGAAAGATCAAATGTCTCTTCTGATACAGGATTTGGGGTGGAGTAGAAACCTCTAGATATTAGCAAGACAATGGAGTGGAACCAGTGGGCAAAAGAGCTACTCCGAGTGTCTCCAGACCAAACTTTCAGGAAGGCCACAGGTGTATAGATTGCCAGGAGTAAGGAGAAAGTCACAGGAAAGCCTTTTTTTTTTTTTTTTTTTTTTTCCTGAGGCAGGGTCTCACTCGGTGGCCCAGACTAGACTGCAGTGGCATGATCTTGACTCACTGCAACCTCCACTTCCTGGGCTCAGTTGATCCTCCCATCTAAGCTTCCCGAGTAGCTGGGACTACAGGTGTGTGCCACCACCCCTGGCTAACTTTTGTAATTTTGTAGAGATGGGGTTTCGCCATGTTGTCCAGGCTGGTCTCAAGCTCCTGACCTCAAGTGATCTATCCTCCTGTCGGCCTCCCAAAGTGCTGGGATTACAGGCATGAGCCACCATGCCCAGCCGAAAGCCTAAGTCTTTAGTTCCATGCAAGGTCTGGAAGTCTCATGTGCAATACAAAAAGAGGTTTGCCTCACCTCTGAAGGCGAGAGAAAGCAGCCACAGGACTGCACCCACTGAATGAGAAAGGACAGGGGAGTTCTCTCTCCCCAAGAGCTGGGTTCTTTCTCTTACTGATTTGCAATTCTCTATATGCCCTGGATGGTAACCATTGTCAGTGATCTATACCTGTCGGCATCTTCTCCTAGGTAGCTGAGAGTCGGCACATACAGGCAGGACATTCAGCAGTCCCCTCCCTGAGTGCCATGGTGGGCCGAATCACCTGCTTGCACTGTGCTTTTGTAAATGCCCAGAAAACTGAGTTGCATTTTTGTTAAGTATATTGTGACTACACAGTCATCTTGGATTTCTAAGGTGGTTCACAAAATGACCCACCCGTGTTCTTCATACAGAAAAATCTCTAACATCAAGTGGCAGGCTAAGACTTTACCTGACAACCCCTATTCCAGGCCAGTTAGGGTCATCAACATATAGGAGACCTGCTGTTGCTTCCACTTCCTGCTTGAACTCTTCACGCAGCTGGAGCGTAGAGCTCAGCACTGGCAGTTTGCTTTCTATGCAGGCTACGAGCTGATCCACATCCTCTCCCCGCGTTCCTAAAACTGAAGATGTTCACAAAATGTCAGAGAAATGCTCACGAGACGGCCAATGACAAGAGGGCGGGGCTCCCTCTTCCACTACCGGGAAGGTGAAAAGCTTGAGGTGCTCCAGTTACCTGGAGCCGTGGAGATTTGAAAACAAAGGCACTCAACCCAGACATGGAAGAATTAGGGTTAGAAACGACACAGCCGGCTGTAGCAGGCGTGGAGTGTTTCCCTCACAGATGTGGCCCACAATGACACACTCCAGTGTTAGAAATCACTCTTCCCACAGCAAGCCTCTTCAGGCAGGCTGGAGACATCACACCACAGGTTCAGCATAAAAAGCCAGCCACAGACTCTATACATTCCTATGACGGAGAGAAAGGGAAGTACTGTGGTGGGCTGGTGTCCCCACAGGAACGGCAGGGAGATGGGGACAGTGCCGGGCCTCAGGGCTCACTGGCTTGCTTTTGCAGTGTTAGAGACTAAGCCTGTAGAGCTGTGGCCAGGCAATCCTTATAGTGGCCAGTGCTTTGGGAAGCTGAGGCAGGAGGATCACTTAAGGCCAGGAGTTTAAGAGCAGCCTGGGTGACATAGTGAGACCACGTCTCTATGAAAAATTAAAAAAAAAAAAAAAAATAGATGTGGTGGTGCTCGCCTGTAGTCCCAGCTCCTTGGGAGGCTGAGGCAGGGGACTGCTTGAGCCCAGGAGGTCGAGGTTGCAGTGAGTTATAGTCAAGACACTGCATTCCAGCCTGGGTGACAAATGAGACCTTGTTTCTAAAAAAATAATAAAAACCAAAGCACAGACCCCCAGGCTCCATTCCAGACTCTCTGGAGGTGGGCAGCCACTGGTGTGTGTAAAGCTCCGGGTGACTGTCACATGCAGTGGGGAGTGAGAACCCTTGCAGTGGGAAACCGAAGATCACAAGACATCAAAATACAGGAATTCCGGCCTGGCCAACATGGCAAAACCCCGTTTCTACAAAAAATGCAAAAACTAGTCCAGCGTGGTGGCTCGTGCCTGTGGTCCCAACTCCTCGGGGACTGACGTGGGAAGATCATTTGAGCCCAGGAGGTCAAGGCTGCAGTGAGCCATGGTCGCACCACTGCACTCCAGCCTGGGTGACGGAGCAAGACCCTGACTCAACAGCAACAAAAAAGGAATTCAGGTGGTGACTTTTTTTTTGAGACGGAGTCTCCTCTGTCGCCCAGGCTGAAGTGTAGTGGCGTAGTCTCGGCTCACTGCAACCTCTGCTTCCTGGGTTCAAGTGATTCTCCTGCCTCAGCCTCCCAAGTAGCTGGGACTATAGGCGTGTACTACCAGGCCTGGCTAAATTTTTGTATTTGTAGTAGAGACAGGGTTTCACCATGTTGGCCAGGCTGGTGTCGAACTCCTGACCTCAGATGATCCGCCTGCCTTGGCCTCTCAAAGTGCTGGGATTACAGGCGTGAGCCACCAAGCCAGCCAATTCAGGTGACTTCTGAATTCTCCTTCTGATTCTGGTAAGTTACATGGGAATGCTAATCTACCTAAATTTAGCCCAAAAGAAAAGAAAATGCCCCTCCAAAAAGAGATGCTAATGACTCCAGGAGAACGGAGTATCGTAAGCGCAAGCCAGTCCACCCAGCAGCCCCAGAACAAGAGCAGGGAATGAGGGAGCCTGGTTACCTGCTGCCGTCATCAAAGGGCTGAACCGCACACAGGTGCCCTCGGCTTCCAGATCCATGACCGTGAGGCCACTCGCAGGCACCAGCTGCTTCAGCTGTTCTCCCAGCTGTGAGGAGGACAAAATGAACACCCTCCTGTCACGAGGGACTCCGAAGGCTTCAGGACCCACCCTCATCCCCTCAGCCCCAGACCAAAGAGGCTCCCGGAGAACTGGTTCCTTCTCATCTTTTGACTGTCTCTGAATACTTAGCGCAGCTTTTTAAAAACAGTAAATTTTATGTTTTTTTCTTATTAATACGAGTTCATCCTAGAAAAATTTAGGAAATACAGGTAAACAAAAAGAAAAAAAGTAACAATGACCCACAACACATTACTAAGCGACACCCACTGCTGACATGTGGTCTACCCCCAGTGTCACTTCTCTGAGCGGCAGGTGGGGTGTTGTAGTTGTTGCCATAAAACAGGCTACTCGACACTGCTTAGTAACCTGCACTGATGCATTTCGTTTATGATGACCAGTTCCCTTCTGCGTGAGACATTCAGCTCTATGGTCTCTCACAGCTGTGCTGAGCCCCAGCATGGGTGTACCAGGACTTACCCGCCAACCCTGCTAGGCTGGGCGTGTCCAGCATTGGCTAGGACCGCTGCTGACGCCATCCCACACTGTTCACAACACGCTTCAGACTCAAATCCTACAGTTACTATCCAGTGCCCAAAAAGCTACCGAAGCGCAGGCCTGGCTTCACACTGCCAGCCGCAGATGCTCGGCAGACTCTGCCCGGGGCTCCCGGCTGTGCTGCCCGGGCTCACCAGAACCCACCGCAGCTGCCCTGCAGCCCACATTTTGCCTGTTATCTCACAGCCTTATACGGCAGCAAGGAAAGTGAGGGAGCAATGCCGGAAGGACTTGCCAGAGGTGACCCAGCTCGTGAGACGGTAACAGAACGGGGAACAGAACCCCAGAGCAGGCCCAGCACTGGCAGGGCGGCTCCTCCTGTGGGCCTCAGTTCCCATACGGGAGCGTGCGTCACCCTCACCAGCAGGTGGGACGGTGATGGGCCAGGACCTGAAAGGAAAGGCAGGCAACTGCCATTCTCACCCAGCGATTCAGCGCGTCACACGAGTGCCTCTCCCGGCCAACTGCCGAAGGTGTCATGGTGGGCACTGGGACAGCTTTAAACACCGGATCTGACACCAAAACACAGAAAGCAGTCACTCCCAGAAACACAGCTGACCAGAAACACCCTCCCAACCCCACTTCATTCCCATCCCAATATTAGCCCGAGGGCACTGCCTCGTATTACTGAATTCTCATGTATTATCTGACACAAGGGCTACGTTTCTTTTTCCTCATGATCTATGTGACACTTGAATACATTCACATAAAACAGAATGATTAATTTCATTTTTGAAAAGGTTTGCTTTCAAGGGATTTCAAGAGGAAACAGCAGTTGTTGTAAGTGAGTAACCAGTCTCCCAAGCACCGTGTGACGTCTGTGAGTGCCACGATCATCCAACTAGGCCTCACAGTGGGTGCCAACCCATGCCAGGCACAGAGCCCAACACTTGCGAGAGAAGGCAGGTAAGGTTTCTGTCATCTTGGAGCTTACATTTTAGTTGAGGAAATGGACCATAAAGACAGAAAATCACTCCATGTGGTTGTTAGTGTCACGAGAGAAGCTGGGGGCTCTGATAGAAAATGATGGAGTCCCTCAGGCAGGATAGGCAGGGAAGGCTCTCTGAGGAGGGGGATACTTAGTAGAGACCAAAATGGTGAGGAGGAGCTGGCACCAGAAGAGAGAAATGTGTGTGAGGCAGAGGGAACACTGAGTGTTTCGCCCTTGCAGTAGGAAAGGGCAGTGTTCCTGCAGCGCGGAAAAGACTGGTCTGACTGAGGCACAATGAACGAGAGGGAGAGTGGAAGGGGGGAAGGCAGAGGGGAAGTCGGGGCAGACTGTGCAGGCCTCATGGGGCGTGGGAAAGCCTGGCCTTTGTTCCACTGAAACGGTAAGATACCCTTGGGCTCTGGGCAGGGAAGTGACACTGATACAGGAGTGCTGGGAAGGGAAGAGCGGGGTCCCTTTAAATGACACAGAAACAGGGAAGGGAAGTGCTGGGGAGAGAAAGGCCGGTCCCTGGCTAGGGCTCCACCCCACGGACCTACGTGAGGACAGGCACTCCTGCCTTCCCCCACATGTTGCATTTCCCAAGACCACCCTGGCCCGCCACACCACCATCCTGGGCCTATAAAGACCCTAGTGGGCAGACCAAAGTGGCCGGATGGCAAGAGGAACACATTGGTGGAAAAAAGACACAAGGGGCTGGTCATCGAGGGCAGGCCGGCAGAAGAGCACCCCGACCGGCAAGCCAGCAGGCCATCAGCCAGCGGGATGAGGTGGAGTTCGGCCAGGGCCGCTGACTGGCCCAACTCCAAGGGAAAACGATCTCCCTTCTGGCTCCCCCGTTGGTGGAGAGCTACTTCCATTCAATAAACCTTGCACTCATTCTCCAAGCCCACGTGTGATCGTGTGATCCCATTCTTCCGGTACACCAAGGCAAGAACCTGGGATACATTAATCCCTCTGTCCTTGTGATAAGGAAGGGGGTCTAACTGAGCTAAAACAAGCTGCCTACAGACGACTAAATTAAAAGAGCACACTGTAACACATACCCACTGGGGCCTTAGGAGCTATAAAACATTCACCCCTAGATGCTGCCATGGGGTCGGAGCCCCACAGCCTGCCTGTCTGTATGCTCTCCTAGAGGTCTGAGCAGCAGCGGGGCACTGAAGAAGTGAGCCGCACCCCCATCACGTGCCCCGTGAGGGGGACAAGGGAACCTTTCCAGTTTCAACACCATGTGACTTCCACTTATAACCCTCACTCTGCCAGGTGGAGAATGGTCTGGAATGGGCTGTGTAGAACGTATGAAAGTCAGAGATCAGTTGAGAGGGGACAATGGCCATCCAGGTAAAAAAATAATGGTGCTCTGGACTAGACTGGTGGCACTTGGGACATTCTTTAAAGATACAGATTCCTGGGTACAACCTACTGACTCAAAATATGTGGGAAGTAAGGCCCACAAATATTTATGTTCAAGCAACTCTTTCTCAGTCATTCCAGCACTGGTCCAGGGACTGGCATTTGGGAACCCCTGGTTTAATCACCGCAAACTATCAGCAAAATGCTAAGACATTTCGGACTGAAGTTTTCATGAACATTACTACATTTTTCTGAAATGCTGACTGAAGATTTTTCGCAATAAAAATATTTTGAACTATTTAACTTGAAATGGTATCAAATTCAAAGCCTTTAACACAGATATGAAAATAACTCTCTTTTAAAATTCACTGACCTGAGTCTGGTAATTCCTGGAAAAATCTGAACACCACCACTGGGGAGCTGAGCTCATCTTCCACCTGGAAGAATGGAAGTCTCATATCACCAAGTAACATTAAACTCCAGACACCTTCAAAATGAAATACTGAGTTCAAAAACTCGCTCAGAGATGCTCTATTTGTAAATAAACACACTAAAAAGTTCAGAGATTAATTTCAGTTGCTAGAAAAACAAAAATCAAATGTTTAGTAAAATTTTAAAAAATAACTATGAGCCAGCCCCTGAAAGCCCACTGTGAATTATAAGATATCTGACACTGGTACATTGAAATTAAAGCATGGGGAAATTTTAATAAGGGATAAACATAGGTCTAACATTAAAGATTCAAATTAGTAAGAAGCAGTGAAATTAGACTCAGTGCTGAGAGAGCCCATGCTTTCAAGAATCCCAGAAATTATGCAAGATTTATTGAAACTTAAACTTTTTTTTAGAGATGGGGTCTTGCTATGTTGTCCAGGCTGGTCTTGAACTCTTGGCCTCAATTAATCCTCCTACTTTGGCTTTCCAAGTGTTGGGATTACAGGCGTGAGACACTGTGCCTGGCCAACTAGAAGTTTTTATACTCACAGGAAAAAAGAGGGGGAAACAAGTACTTTCTTCCCCTTTGTAAAACTTTTGGAACAAGATGCAAGTCCTGCTGGAGATGTAGACAAGCACAGCTGAGAAGTGGATGTGTGTATTTTCTAATATATTTACTTATTATTAAAGACAGGCCACAGACGACTAACTTCATTAGTGGGTTTCCTAACAGTTGAAGACATCCACTGCATTATGTATTATGATAATCCAGCAGCGAGTTCCTGTTCTGCATCAAACAGTATATCCTGACCTGGTCAAGCCATGGGGTCAGGGTACCATAAGCAGCCATGTCCTTGGCCGGCTCTGTGGTACTGCAGGGGCGTGTAGGCGGTCCTGGGGGAGAAGATCTCTAAGCATCCAACAATCCCAGAACTATAGCTCTAGTCATAAAACTTCTGTTCCAAGGCTCTTTGAGTGTGATGACTCACTGGTAGGGCCTCAACAGGAAATGCTAACTTGGAAAGGCAAGAAGCAGCGGCCCAAGATCTTTTCTACTAACTTTTCAAAGGACCGTGTGGACAGGATTCAGATCAAGCAGGATGCGAACTCAAATCTGCCAGTTATTTACGGGGGCAGTCCTGTGCTAAGTGCCTTCACATCCATCATCTTTCACTTACACAAATAAAACATGTGATACTTTTAAAGGTATGGCGGCAGCGGGGCGGGGGGGGGGGTTGCTTCATATTTAAATAGGGGGGCAAGTTCAATAAGCAAGTAGGAACAAAAAGGCAACAAAATAATCCACCCATTCTCCCATCCTCAGCTAGGAGATGGCAGAGTGAGGTGAGTGCCAAGACTTCTATGAATATTATGATCATCTTTTCTTTCTTTGAACTCAGTGGTCTCAAATGTCAATGTGTGTGAGAAATACTACACAGGGTTAGAGACACTCCTGGTTCTAGCAACGTGATAGACTGAGTGGATACTGAAGCTGTCAATTCTGAATATCTGAAATACTGGATTAAATATAACTAAGAACCAAAAAAAGGTTAAACCATGGCTGGGCTCACACACACAAAAAGGTGAATCCACACAGAGGAAACAGAAAGACGACTGTCAGCTGAGTGGCAGGGGATGGGGGCATGTCTGGGGCCTGGCACTGGGCTTTCAGGGCTAGGGTCTTGCGTGTTAATGCCCAGGTGAGGGACAGTGGTGAGTCTGTATAAGGCCTTTACAAAGCTTCTATAGGAAAGACAAACAGATCTGATTTCAGATAGTAGTAAGAGTGATGAAGACGACCCAAGGGATGGAGTGACATCTGACAGTGGGAGGGTATCTTAGGGTGGTCAGGAAAGGCCTTTCTGAAGAGGTGAGATTTGAATTAAGATCTGAAAGGTAAGAAACCAGCCATTAGAAAAATTGAGGCTGGGGAGGCTGGGCGCGGCTCACGTCTGTAATCCCAGCACTTTGGGAGGCTGAGGCGGGAGGATCATGGGGTCAGGAGTTCAAGACCAGCCTGGCCAACATGGTGAAACCCCGTCTCTACTAAAAATACAGAAATTAGTGGGCATGGTGGCGCGTGTCTGTAATTCCAGCTACTTGGGAGGCTGAGGCAGGAGAACTGCTTGAGCAGGGAGCCAGGAGGCGGAGGTTGCAGTGAGCCGAGATCGTGCCACTGCACTCCAGCCTGGGCTACAGAGCGAGACTCCATCACAAAAAAAATAAAAAGAATTGGGGGTGAGGGGGTGGGAAACGGTGTTTCTAGGCAAAGAGAACAGCATGTACATAGGAGACTGTTGGGAGGGTTAAATGAAATAACGCATGTAAAGTACTTAATACCATGCATGCATTTCACAAGCAGCAGCTGGGACGGTGGTGATGACGGTGATGACAATGACTCACAGACCATAACACCTCATGGTGTTAGCCAATTATTGTATCCTCTACTGAGAAAATAGCCATTGGAAGAAGGGACAGAGCAGGCTTTCTGCCTGGGCCAGCGTGGCCTACAGAGATGCTCCAAAACAACTGGTGATTAGCACCACTGGGTCCCCCGATTTGAGAATGAGGGAGCAGCGATGACTGAGGAAAAGCTGAGTGTGCTCAGCATGGCAGGGGCAGGAAAGCAGACAGGCCCAGCACTGCCTGGATTTCTAACAGCTTGTTCAAGCGAGGCCATAATTTGCTTCTCTGTTTGCAATCAGAGGAGTCCAACCAACATACTTTGACAGTGGAGCTCACAGGCCTGGAAAGAAAATGACTCAATGTCACAGGGTCACCCTGTGGCACTGCTCAGAGTAGGGCCCAGGCCTCTGAACTTAGATTCATGCCTTCTGCTTTTCCAGTGGTCCACTTCCTCGTCCAAGGCTAGAATGCCCCACCGAGCTAGAACTCGGGTCAACCGGCTCCAGACTCCCACTCAGAAGGCAGAGTAGACACACCCCCTTCAACAAAACCATGTATTTTTTTTCTTCCTTGAGACAGGGTGTCTGTCACCCAGGCTGGAGTGCAGTGGCACAATCTCGGCTCACTGCAACCTCTGCCTCCCGGGTTCAAGCAATTCTTTCACCTCAGCCTCCCCAGTAGCTGGGACTACAGGTGTGTGCCACCACGCTCGGCTACTTTTTGTATTTAAACCAAACCATGTTCTAAAAGAAAAATAAACTCTACTGACTTGAACCCCAAATACGCTCAAATGTTAGTTGTAAACTTAAGCATACCTTGCAGAATTGTCAAAGAAACACTCAGTGAACCTATTTAAATCAGAATTTGACATATATTTCCTGAAGTTCTAAAATACAATGAAGCGAAACACAAAAACAATCAAACCTGAACTGATCCTCATTCTCTCCTAAATCCTTATTTCCTTGTCTAGTTATGCCTAGGGAGCAATCTCTGCTGGATTCACTTCAGGAAGGTATCAGAAGACAAGAGCAGGGCCATTTCCTTTTCCCTTTCTCCCGCTTCATGCAAATGAAAACTGATGGCAGAAGGTTTCAGAAAGAGAAGCCCAAAGCATTCTGAGGCACACAGTGAGTTTTCATTTTGGGAAGATGAGTGTGCCCAAGGCCTTGGGCAGCTGAAGTCAATGGTGTTTATCTTCGTGCAATTCTGAACTTTAACACAATAAATAAAGTCTATGAAAAGCACTGTAGGAATTAAACATTGTATGGTTCAAATTTCTTCGCCTCAGGCTCACTGTATAAATATAGGCAGTTTGTTGTTGTTGTTTTCACTGGAGCTGACACAATTCCACTGAAATGTGGAGAAAATCATTCTAAAGTTCTAAAATCATTCTAAGTTGCCGAAGTTTAAAAAAAAGTTATGTTTTGAAAACATATGAAATTATATACTATACCAAGATTTTGATGTAATTCACTTTCTTCAAACTTTCCTGCAACCGTTGACTCTGCAAATGACAAAAAATAGCACGTGTAATCAAACGGACACGGGATATGAAGAAGTGGTTTTCACCAGGGGCTGTGGAGGTCTGTGAACACGGATATCAGGCAAAGTCACCTGCGACTTGGTGGTTTCTAAGTTCAGCCACCCATTTTTGTATTTCAACATCTGTAAATATTCACCAATCTTTCATTTAAAAGTTACATTAGTAATTCAAGAAAAGCAGTTTCTAATAAGACACAGAAATCTGTAGTATTTGCAATGTAAGTCTGTCTTTCATTCAAAAGCTACTGAGTATAAACACGTGCAAGGCACAGTACCGAACACTGGGGGAGACCAATGACAAATGAGAGGACACAGCGCACTCAAGAGCTGGTGATAAGAGCACGATGCTGCCACTTACCACCTGCAGGACTACGGGTAAGTCACTTCATCTGCCAGTCACCAGCTATTTAAGCTGTCTGTGCTTCAGTTCCCTCAATCATAAAATGGGGAGGACAGTATGTATCTCGCGTAGCTGTGAGGATTAAATGAGTTGATATGCAATACAACAAGTGCTTAGGAAGGCGGTCTAGAATGTAGTGTCACTAGACTAATGTCTCAATCCCAGGTCCCTCATCACTAATCGTATCTAACTCATGGGATTGGAGTACATTCATTAAACAGACACTCACTGAGTACTGGACAGTAGAAAGCCCCTCAAGAAATTCCTTTTTTTCTTCAAGAAAATTAATTCTGAATACACTGTCATGAGTGGAACTTACATTCTAGTGAAGCTGCAGGACCAAATGAGATGATGCATGAAAGTACTTCGTGGTGCCTGACACTGAGGGGTCAATAACTACTGAAGAAGAGAAACAAGAGAAGGAAGAGGAGGATGAGGCGGCGAATGCTGATTTGCACTCTCAGGAAATGTACGCTCCCACTGGGGACTCTAAGGCATGGCTATATACAGATGACCATGTCTGCTAAATGTCCATGCAGTTTAACACATGCATTTAGCCCGTGAGTCGGCAGGAGGACAGCATTCAATTCCTCAGAAGCATACGGTTCTGCCTGCAGGAAGATGCCAGAGCTGTGCTGACCTCAAGAGGGTTTGGTAGTTAATGGCATCATTCTGCACTCATAGCCAAGGGGAATTGAAAAAATCTCCGAGTGCCTAAACCGTCTCTAAATTAAGTTATTAAGGCTTCTCTTTCCTAAGAACCACATCTCAACAAGTGAGCTAACAGCACAGTGAGACACTTTTCAAAAAATGCACCGCTTCTGTAAACATAATGACCATCCATCTTTTTTCTTTTCTTTTTTTGAGACAGGGTCCTACTCTGTCGCCTAGGCTGGAGTGCAGTAGTGCCATTTGGGCTCACTGCAACCTTGACCTCCTGGGCTCAAGTGATCTTCCCACCTCAGCCTCCTGAGTAGCTGGGATCACAGTTTTGCGCCAATACATCTGGCTATTTTTTTTATTTTTTGTAGAGACAAGATTTCGCCATGTTGCCCAGGCTGGTCTTGAACTCTGGGGCTTCAGTGATCCACCTGCCCAGGCCTCCCAAAGTGCTAGGATTAGAGGCATGAGCCACCGCACCTGGCCCACAGCATAAATCTTAAAACTACTGAACTATCCTAACATATGATGAACAAAGGGACTACTGCTAGAGCACTATGAAAATACTTGTTTTTCGTGTGTGTGTGTGTGTGTGTGTGTGTGTGTGTGTGTGTGTGTGTGTTTTAGATGGAGTCACCCAGCCTGAAGTGCAGTGGCACGACCTTGGCTAACTGCAACCTTCACCTCCTAAGTTCGAGCAATTCTCCCTGCCTCAGCCTCCTGAGTAGCTGGGACTACAGGCGCCTGCCACCATGCCTGGCTAATTTTTGTATATTTAGTAGAGACGGGGGGTCTCACCATGTTGGCCAGGCCAGTCTCAAACTCCTGACCTCAGGTGATCCGCCCACCTCAGCCTCCCAAAGTGCTGGGATTACAGGTGTGAGCCACCGCACCCGGCCACCTATTTTTCTTAAATATAGAAATGATACTTGAGGAAGTGCCAACTCCCCAAGAATATATTTAAAACAAAGATTTCAACCCACGTGCATAATTTACTATATGAACAGACACTACAGAAAGAGCTCTACCTGTATTCATTCCTCAAGGCCATCCTGGCAATCCTGTGTCATACATATATTTCACAGGTAAGAAAACGGTGACGCACTTCTGAGCTTAGGTAGGGCTCAGCTCTAACCCTGAGTAAATATGACCTTGGTTTTTTTTCTTTTTTTTTTTGAGGTGGAGTCTCGCTCTGTCACCCAGGCTGGAGTGCAGCAACGCAATCTCGGCTCACTGCAAGCTCCACCTCCCGGGTTCACGCCATTCTCCTGCCTCAGACTCCCAAGCAGCTGGGACTACAGGTGTCCGCCACCACACTCGGCTAATTTTTTGTATTTTTAGTAGAGACGGGGTTTCACCATGTGAGCCAGGATGGTCTCGATCTCCTGACCTCGTGATCTGCCCGCTTCAGCCTCCCAAAGTGCTGGGATTACAGGCATGAGCCACCGCGCCTGGCCTGTTTTTTTGCTTTCTAAATGCTACGATCTGAATATTTATGTCCCCACAAAATTCCTTTGTTGAAACCTAATCCCAAATGAGTTGAGGCCTTTGGGAGGTGATTAGGGCATGAGGATGGAACCCTCATGAACAGGATTAGTGACCTTCTGAAAGAGGCTCAAGGGACTGTGTTCACCCCTTCTGCCATGTGAGGCCACATGCAAGGTACTATCTATGAGGAACGGGCCCTCACCAGACATGGAATCTCCTGGCACCTTGATCTGAGACGTCTCACGTCCAAAACTGTAAGCAATAAATGTCTGTTGTTTATAAGTTACCCAGTCTAAGGTATTTTGTTAGAGAAGATTGGTCTAAAACATTGAAATATAGCATAATTATGTATTTTTCACAATTAGAACATACCTAAAATGGAGAAAGAATTAGAATTGTCCCCAAGAGCCCTGCAATTTGGGAACCCAAGCCAGCTGGTTTTCAAAATATCCATGCCCTCCACAATCACCCTGTAACCTTCCCATTCCCTCGCCATAGTCAGTCAATTAAGGGGAACATTTGCTCCCCACCCCTCCACCTTTTGCACCCTTCTCCACTCCTCGGAAGTCATCTGTGACTTCTTTTCCGATCCCATGCTGACAATGGTGTTCCTTTTCATCTGATTTCATCGGCACACAAATGCTGGGACAGACAACCCAGCACTTTCTCCCAGAACTCTGAACAAGAAAGATTTACATGCAGGGCAGTTAGTCACTGGCTCACAAGACAGTCAATCCAGACAACAACATTCTGGACGGAAGGTACAGAAATGAGACGTTTTTCTGTCTCTGCTGTGGCCAAAGAGTCTTTCATTTAAATGTCAGGCTTCTACTCACCAGTTGACAGGCATGCTTGATCCTCTCCACAATCCCATCAAGTCCCAAGTATTGTAAAGACAACCACAGAGGCAGGGCACGGAGTTTGTCTGCGGGCTTATTTGATGTAAGACCAGCAACTAAAGTCTAAAAAAGCCAAAAGAGGTTTATTAATCAAAACCATTGCAGTCTCATAAAAGAACTAACCAGCTACCATTTGCTACCACTTAGTATGGGCTAGATGCCATACTAGTCATTTGGCTTACATTTTCCATTTGATCTTTCAACAACTCTTAAGAGCTAAGTATTCCAGGTAACTTCACTCAGAGACCTCGGTTTGTCCAAGGGTTCACAGCTCAGGAGTGGCAAAGCCAGGCAAAGCCAGTAGAAAACCCAGATGGGTCACATCCCAGAACCTAGGAGACTCCCCACTTCGAAAGTAGCTCTGAGCATCCTCAAACACCTGGCCATTATTAGCTGAGCAAGACAGCAGACAGTGTTTTAGCAGAAATCACTTAAACCTTATTTTGCATGCTGACCTATATTATCAAGAACCACACTATTTTTTTTTTTCTTTTTTGTGACAGGATTTTGTTTTCACTCTGTCGCCCAGGCTGGAGTGCAGTGGTGTGATCATAGCTTACTGCAGCCTTGATCTCCAGGGCTCAATCAGCCCTCCCACATTAGCCTCCTGAGTAGCTGGGACTACAGGCTCACACCACCATGCCTAGCTAATTCTTTAGTATTTTTCTATATAGATGGGGTTTCGCCGTGTTGCCCAGGCTGGTCTCAAATTCCTGGGCTCAAACCATCTGCCTGCCTCAGCCTCCCAAAGTGCTGGGATTACAGGCATGAGCCACCACGCCTGGCCCACAACTACAATTAAAAGAAAAAAAATGTGGTCGGGTGCAGTGGCTCACACCTGTAATCCCAGCACTTTGGGAGGCTGAGGCAGGCAGATCACTTGAGATTGGGAGTTCAAGATCAGCCTGACCAACATGGTAAAATCCTCTCTCTACTAAAAATACAAAATAAGCCAGATGTGGTGGCACATGCCTGTAATCCCAGCTACTTGGGAGGCTGAGGCAAGAGAATCACTTGAACCCAGGAGGTGGAGGTTGCAGTGAGCCAAGATCATCTCACCATTACACTCCAGCCTGGGTGACAGAGGGAGGCTCCGTATCAAAAAAAAAAAAGAAAAAAAAAAAAGTTACAACTTATTGGACAATGTGGATCAGGAGGCTTAAAATTCCCCCACTCAGTCATTCCACATCTGGGAACCTATTCTAAGGAAATAATTAGAAATACAGAAAGACGTTCACTGCTTCACTATTTCAGTAACAAAATCTGAAAACATCCTGTAAGTTCATAAATGGAGAATAATTAAATTGTGACAGAATATTAGGCAATCATAAAATGTCACTAAAAAAAGTCTCACAAGTTTCTCTTTTAAAAAATGAAATAGAAGTGAAATTATGGGTATTTTTCACTTTTTCCTTTATTTTTCTGTATTTTGCCCCCAAAGCCAGTAACGTGTATTAGCCACACCCACTCCCTCCCCAGGGAGGGGAAACTGACCAAGGCAGGGTCATCGTGTTTATACAGTGTCACTGCAGGAACAGCTGGCAAACCCAGCCACGGGCCAGGAGTCATCGTCATGCTGTCGCATTTGGTTGCAGCCTACCAAAACAAGAACAACTCTTCATTAGATTATCAGAATACACAAACCCAACACCCTCCTCCGTTCATAAAAACTGTGAAGAGCTATGAGGGACTGAGTGATTTTAAATTCCTTCTTAAAAACACCAATATTCAGTAAATCAACAACATACCAGCACTGATGAGGAGACATAACCCAGAGCCAATGTTGCCAGATTCACACTGGAAGAAAAAACACCAGCCTAAGAACTAATTAATGTTGCTTATTCACTATGTACTTAAAAAAATAAAGGTTGTGCTGTTGCAAGTTGACACTTAAATATCTTTTTAATGTGTTATTAGCTTTTATAACAGCAACAGAAGATGTGCTTCACACAAATGAAGGAAAATCCTGAAAATGCACTTTAATAAAAATGTGTCTCAGGAACTAACCCTGCTCATTTAGTATAATGGGAGTATTATTCTCTTTCATGGATCTCACTTTCCAGTTATCATTCTTTACTTAGGGATCAAAAAGAAACCTCCCTGTATGATGTGGTGGATATGGGCTACTCTGGCTGCCCACATTGGTTTCCCCTGCTTCTCTTAATGGCCTTCCAACAGCCTTCTGGGGCGCCACCCCCATTTCCTCCAGCAGAACATGAGCTTTGTGGGGAGGAGACACCACTATCTGCTCCAGAGGAGGGCAAAGAACCTGAACTATCAGAGGATTACTTCTCGCTGGCCACAGTGGCTGGTTCAATATGAGACTTGTTAGGACTTCCAGCTGACCACGAAGCTGGAAAGAAGGTTGGAGTTTCTGCAGCTACTTTGCACTGTAACAGGAAGATCTGTCCAGAGAGAGAGGAAACCAAGCCCAGTGCCTGTAACTGGGGGAGCAGAGGTGGGAGTAAGACACTGAATCCTAGTTGGCGTCGTGCCTGAGGCAGTCCTGGCACTGCTCTTCGTAGTTATGTGAGCCAATAAGATCTCTTTCGGCTTAAGCCAATTTGGGTTATTTTGTGATCTGTGACCCAAAGAGCCCTTCGTGATAAATGTCACCAAAATGAGAGCCTGGATGTCCAGTCCTCATGAGGACTCTGCAGGCCCGAATGGAGCCACCAGCCTGACCGCCAGCTTACCCCTCCACGTGAAGCCATATGCCATACTGCTCACAGAGTTCTTTCAATCTCCCAATCTTGTCTGTGTGTCCTACTGCTGCAGTTCCTAGGATAAAACAAATCAGGGCATTAAAAGGAACAAATGTTTTCTAAGGCTTTACACCTTAAGCACTTTTATACACACTATCGCCCTAGGAGGGAAATGACTTATTATATCCCTGTTTTATTGAGATTTTCTTTGTGAAAGGACTTAAAATCAGTATTTGCAAGTTGATTTATTACAAGCTTTGAAGAGCATGTAAACTCTATTACATGTATCTAACTGTGTTATTAAAATCTTTTATATACTTATTTTCTATCCACTTGATCTGCTGACTCATGAGAAATATATTCAAATCTCCCACCAAGACTGTGGTTTGTCAATATATACTTGTGTTCTATCAGACTTTTCCTTTAGCTTTCCTTTATATATTTTAAGGTTCTGTTCACAAGCACTTATAACCGTTATTTCTTTTTTTCTTGAGACGGAGTCTCACTGTCGCCCAGGCTGGAGTGGCATGATCTCAGCTCTGCAGCCTCCACCTCCCAGGTTCAATCGATTCTCCTTGCCTCAGCCTCCCAAGTAGCTGGGATTACAGGCACCCGCCACCACGCCCGGCTTATTTTTTTGTATTTTTGGTAGAGATGGGGTTTCACTATGTTGGCCAGGCTGGTCTCCAACTCCTGACCTCGTGATCCGCCTGCCTCGGCCTCCCAAAGTGCTGGGATTATAGGCATGAGCCACCGTGCCCAACAGGTATAACTGTTATTTCTTTTAGGAGATTACATCTTTCATCAATATGAAGTCTGTTTTATCCCACACTAATATTGCTATGGTACTTTCATTTTGTCAGCATTTGTCCAACATGAACTTTTCCACCTTTTTATTTTATTGTCACTTCCTGGATTATTTTGATTTAGATATCCCCTTTATAAAAATCATATAGGTGGCCTCATGCCTACAATCCAAGCACTTTGGGGGCCAAGGCAGGTGGATCACGAGGTCAGGAGATCGAGACCATCCTGGCTAAAAAATACAACAACAAAATTAGCTGGGCGTGGTGGTGGGCGTGAACCCGGGAGGCGTAGCTTGCTGTGAGCCAAGATTGTGCCACTGCACTCCAGTCTGGGCGACAGAGTGAGATTCCATCTCAAAAAACAAACACACAAAAAAAACCATACAGATGAATTTGTTTTTTTTCTACCCAGGTTCTTTGTAATACAGAACATGCGTTCTGAAGCCAGCTTAAGCATATTAAGCACTTTCAGCCACTCCCTTGGTAATTGATTACACTACAGATTTTGCTGGGGAGATCCCTTTTCAGAGAGAGCTTAGGTAAAACGTGGAGTCAGGCATTCCCCCAACCATCCTAAATTTCCAGTTAGCAGCAAGCCAACTAATAAGATCTCAAACCCTCACCAACGCCCTCAGCAAACACAGCTAAAGAAAGTGGTTCTTTTGTAAGGTCTATGCCAGGAAAATGGCTGAAAACTTTTTCCCCTCACACCTAAATCTACCTCAAAATAAAAAAAAAAAAAAATCTTAACAGACACATTTAGTTTAGCTGAAACAAGATCAAACGTCAATGCATGGGCTGTGCCCCAGGCTCTTCCGGCAAAATAAAAGCGTACTGCTGTGTGCTAGTGCCTGGGTCGCATTCAGATTCTCTTTTTATATTTCTTGGCAACGTCTGGTGACCAACCCTTGAGATGTGTCTTCTGGCACCTGCAACACAGTCACACTGGCAAGTCACTCAGTCACATGCAAACTGCAGCCCCTCAGTTTATCACGTGATTTATTATGGGTGAATTTGTGTTTTTAAACAACAATAAGGCAGGAAGTGATGGTTTTCCTGCTGGCAATAAAGTGAATACTTATGTGGTTTTTCTATTTTGTCTTTTTTTTTTTTTGAGACAGAGTCTTGCCCTGTTGCCCAGGCTGGAGTGCAGTGGTGCGATCTCGGCTCACTGCAAGCTCCACCTCCTGGGTTCAAGTTATTCTCCTGCCTCAGGCTCCCAAGTAGCTGGGATTACAGGCGCCCACCACCACAACCGGCTAATTTTTATATTTTTAGTAGAGACAAGGTTTCACCATTTTGGCTAGACTGGTCTCGAACTCCTGACCTCAGGTGATCTTCCTGCCTTGACCTCTCAAAGTGCTGGGATTACAGGCATGAGCCACCATACCCGGCCTAAATAAGCAGTTTTACTGTAGTTTTTTTTTTTTTTTGAGACAGTCTCGCTCTCTTGTCCAGGCTAGAGTGCAGTGGTGCAATCTTGACTCACTGCAACCTCTGCCTCCCCAGGTTCAAGCGATTCTCCTGCCTCAGCCTCTTGAGTAGCTGGGACTACAGGTGCGCACCACCACAACTGGCTAATTTTTGTATTTTTAGTAGAGACGGGGTTTCACCATACTGGTCAGGCTGGTCTTGAATTCCTGACCTTGTGATCCACCTCCCTCAGCCTCCCGAAGTGCTGGGACTACAGGCATGAGCTGCCAAGCCCGGCCTACTGCAGTATGATTTACATGCAATAAAACTCACTCATGTAAGTATACAGTACAATGAGTTTTGACAAATATATAGAGCATATAACCACCAATATAATCAAGATTTAGAATACTTCCACCAACCCCCAAATCCCGTCAACCCTACTATAATTACCCTTTCCCCGACTCCTCACTGGCCCTGGAAAATCCTGATCTGCTTCTGTCACTGTAGTTCTTTGCCTTTTTTTTTTTTTTTTTTTTAAAACACAGTCTCACTCTGTCACCCAGGCTGAAGTGCAGTGGCGCAGTCTCGGCTCATTGCAAGCTCCGCCTCCCGGGTTCACGCCATTCTCCTGCCTCAGCCTCCCGAGCAGCTGGGAGTACAGGCAACCGCCACCACACCCGGCTAATTTATTATTATTATTATTTTAATAGAGACGGAGTCTCACTCTGTCACCCAGGCTGGAGTGCAGTGGCATGATCTCATCTCACTGCAACCTCTGCCTCCCAAGTTCATGCCATTCTCCTGCCTCAGTCTCCCGAGTAGCTGGGACTACAGGCACTCGCCACCACGCCCAGCTTATTTTTTGTATTTTTAGTGCAGACGGGGTTTCACCGTGTTAGCCAGGATGGTCTCGATCTCCTGACCTTGTAATCCACCCACCTCGGCCTCGCAAAGTGCTGGGATTAGAAGCATCAGCCACCATGCCTGGCCTAGTTTTGCCTTTTATAGAATTTCTTATCAGTAGAATCATCCATTATTGTAACTTTCGTAGAATTTCTTATCAGTGGAATCATTCATTATTGTAACTTTTGAGTCTGGCTTTTTGTATATGCTTTTGAAATTCATTGACGGTAATATTATGTCAGTAGCTCTATTGACTGCTTAGTTGTCCGTGAGCTGAACATAGCACAATTTGTTTATCTGTTTATCCATTCACCAGGTGAAGGACATTGGGGTTATTTCAGTTCTGAACATTTGCATACAAGTCTTTTATTTTTTAGAGAGAAGGTCTTGCTTTGTCACCCAGGCTGGAGTGCAGTGACACTATCATAGTTCACTGCAGCTTTGACCTCTTGGGCTCAAGCAATCCACCCACCTCAGCCTCCCAAGCAGCTGGGACTACAGACGCCACGCTGGGCTAATTTTTTTCTATTTTTCGTAGATATGAGGTCATGCTATGTTGCCCAGGCTGGCCTCAAGGGATCCTCCCACCTTGGCCTGCTAAAGTGCTGGGATTACAGGCAGCATACAAGTCTCTGTGCGGAGATATGTTTTTATTACTCTTTATTATTATATGGCAATTCGATGTTTATTTTTTTTTCCTAGCCAGTATAGTGACTTGAAAATTCTATGTTCAGCTTTTTGAGGAAGTGCCAAGCTTTTCCAGAGTTGCTGTAACAACTCACATCCCCTGCATTTGACGCTGTATTTGCATTTCACTTGCTCCAGGTCCTCCGCATCCTCACCAGCATTTGACCTTTTTTTCTTTGAGACAGTCTCACT
>NW_012102621.1:50482-74310 GCF_000951045.1 Mandrillus leucophaeus | reverse complement strand
CTCTCTCCTGGGCTTAAGCCAATATCCCACCGCAGCCTCTCGAGTAGCTGGGACTACAGGTGCACACTACCACACCTGGCTACTGTTTAGTATTTTTTGTAGAAATTTCCTAGGGGTTTCGCCATGTTGCCCAGGCTGGTCTCTAACACCTGAGGGCAAGCGATCTTGCTGTCTCAACCTCCCAAAGTGTTGGGATTACAAGCGTGAGCCACCTGTAATTTCTCCATTCTAACAGATATGTAGTAATGGCTCATGGTGATCTTAATTTGCATTTCACTAATGACTAATGATGTTAAACATCTTTTCAAGTGCTATACATTTTCATTTTCTTTGATGAAGTATGTGCTCAAATCTTCTGTTCACTGAAAAAATTGTACTGTAGGCCAGGCACAGTGGCTCACACCTGCAATCCTGGCACTTTGGGAGGCCAAGGCAGGTGGATCACCTGAGGTCAGGAGTTCAAGACCAGCCTGGCCAACACAGTGAAACCCCATCTCCACTAAAAATACAAAAAAAATTAGCTAGGTGTGGTGGCGTATGCCTGTAATCCCAGCTACTTGGGAGGCTAAAGCAGAAGAATCGCTGGAACCCGGGAGGTGGAGGTTGCAGTGAGCCAAGATTGCACCACTGCACTCCAGTCTGGGAAACAGAATGAGACTCCATCTCAAAAAAAAAAAAAAAAAAAATTGTATTGCTAGCCTCCTTATTGAGTTGTAACAGTTCTTTATATATTTTGGATACAACTTCTTTGTCAAACAAATGTTTTGTAGCTTCTCGGGAAAAGAATGAAAAAGAAATTTTAAGAGAAGACAGGCCTGGGACAGTGGTTAGCTGGGTGTGGTGGCTCACGCCTGTAATCCCATCACTTTGGGAGGCCAAGGCAGGTGCATCACCTGAGGTCAGGAGTTTGAGAACAGCCTGGCCAACATGGCGAAATCCCATCTCCACTAAAAATACAAAAATATTTTGTATTTTACAGGCGTGGTGGCGTGCGCCTGTAATCCCAGGTACTCGGGAGGCTGAGGCAGGTGAATCACTTGAACCCGGGAGGTGGAGGTTGCAGTGAGCCAAGGCTGTACCACTGCACCCCAGCCTGGGCAGCAGAGCAAAACTCCATCTCAAAAAAAAATAAAATAAAAAAGACAAAAAAAAAAAAGAAAAATAAGAAAAAATGTTTTGCAAATATTTCTCCCAGTCTATAACTTACCTTTCATCTTACTAGGGGCTTTCAAACAGTGAATGCTTTTAATTTTTGATAAAGTACAATTTATGGTTCACATATTCTATGTTCTAAGAAATGTAACCTAAGGTCACAAAGATCTCCTGTATTTTCTTCAAGACATTTTATTGTCTTAGGTCTATGCTTAGGTGGATGCACCATTTATAGGGGTTAATATTTATATATACAGAGAATAAGATAAGGGTTAAGATTCAGTTGTTTTCCATGTGGATATTCAAGCTCTAAGACCACTGATGGAGAAAGATTGTCCTTTCTCCCTTGAATTACCTGGGCATCTGTAAAAACCTGAAGTGACCATATATGTCACATGAGTCTATTTCTGAATTCTCTATTTTCCTTGGCCAATCTCACACAGTCTTACTTGTAGCTTTATAGGAAGTCTTGAAGTATGACAAGATCAGTCTTCCAATTTTGTTCTTTTTCAAAATTCTTTGGGCTAATTCCTAGATCTCTTGTATTTCTATATAAACTTTAGAATTCGCTCATCAATTTCTATAAGAAATTGCAGCCTGTTGAGATTTTAAGAGGGACTGCGTTGAATCTATAGATTAGTTTGGGAAGAACTGACCTAATACTTAGTCTTCCAACCCATGTGTATGGCATATCGTTTTTGGGTCTTCTTGAATTTCTCTCAGTAACATTCTTAGTTTTCAACGTATAGATCTTGCATATATTTTGTTAAATTTATCCATAAATTTTTCATGTTTTTTGATCCTACTATAAATGACATTTAAAATTCAATTTCCAATTGTTCTTTGCTAGTATATAAAAATCCAGAAAATGGTTTAGATTTGATAATTAGTTCCAGTAGTTTTTCTTTAGCTTTCTATCTATACAATCATGCCTGCAAACCAAGTTTTACTTCTTCCTTTCTAATCTATATGTCAGTTATTTTTTTTTACCTTATTGCACTGTCTTAGATTTCAAGTATGATGCTGAATATGATAAATGGAGCAGAAAGTGGTAGTTGCTCTGCCGCCTATAAGGTAGATATTTAAGTGTGACATTTAATATATTTTCTTGTTTAATTTTTACAACAATCTTACAATGTCAGTACAATTATTTTTATTTATTTATTGAGATGGAGTCTTGCTGTGTTACCCAGGCTGGTATTGAATTTCTGGGCTTAAGCCAACATCTTGCTTGTCTCCTGAGTAGGGGGACTATAGGCACGTCCCACCACACCTGGCTTAAATGTGTCATTTAAAAATTCAGGCCAGGCACAGTGGCTCATGCCTGTAATCCCAGCAATTTGGGAGGCTGAGGTAGGCGGATCACCTGAGGTCAGGAGTTCGAGACCAGCCTGGCCAACATAGTGAAACCCTGTCTCTACTAAAAATACAAGAAATTAGCCAGATGTGGTACCACGCACCTGTAATCCCAGCAACTCAGGAGGTTGAGGCAGGAGAAACACTTGAACCTGGGAGGCAGAGATTGCAGTGAGGTGAGATTCTGCCACTGTACTCCAGCCTGGGCAACAGAGTGAGACTGTCTCAAAAAAATAAAATAAAATTCAGTTTAGAGCAGAGAAAGGAAGTACATGAAGGAGAAGATAGAGAAGCATTTACAATCTAAATGGAAAGGTATACACACACATAAAATAACTTCCAAAACAAACCAACGATTAAAGAAAATCTAACGAGCCAACTTCACTCTTACAGTTTTTGCTACAATGTGGATACGGACTATCTTAAACATGCGGCACACACACATTTCTTAAGACTTTATCTTTTATAGGCTGAGGACTTAGTCTCACTTCTGTATATTCAAAATGGTAGATTCAGCATCATGCTACCTACCTGCATTTGCGACAAGCAACAGGGGCAGTCTTCCTCGCTCTATGTCATCTTTAATCATTTTCTCCAGGAAGGCAACATCCTGGAACCAAAACAAACCATTAAAAAATGAGGCGCCCGGTATAAAAGCTATAAAATGAAAAATTATGACTTACAAAAGAAGCAGGTAACTCTCAAAAATAATGTCAAATCAATTCTTACTCTTGACAATTTTTCTGTTTTCTCTCATCATAGATGTGAAAATCAAATAGTTTTCCTTGAAGACTAGAAAAATCAGTTAAACAAGATTAAAGGTAAAAACTGTACATATGCAGGAACATTTCTTTGGTTTTAAACATTTACATTTAAATGAAATGTTCTCTCAACTCCCCTGTAACAGCCAAGAATGTATCTCTACTATTACTCATTGACATACCTGAACTAGAAAATAAAACTACCTTGACAAAAGAAATACAAAACTCTAAAATCCATCCCTTCATTTTCCTTTCGGAATCATTAAGGAGAGATTTATCACCTGCATGTCTGAAAATAAGCAGAACTCAATTCCACGATGACAATGAAGAACCTCATTTTCAAAATCTGCCCATTCATAAATCCAGGCAACAGTGCTAACTCATTAAAAGTACGAGCTTTAGAAGAAATTTCTGGTGCTTAATTGAGCTGCTACGTTTCTACTTAAAGCAGGTGATACAGTAATTACAAGACTCCTTAAAAGCCAGGTGCTCCTGACCTATATACGAACCAACCTTCATGGACATTCACATATTAACAGATGCATATATTACATAAAGCAAGGATCCAAGCAATACATGAGTAAGCTACTAATTATCTGGAGGCCAGCAAACAGAACTTCATTTGAAAGGCAGTTTCAAAACACAATCCCACATGATTTTACAAACCAGAAGTAAAACTCACCATCTGATGCTGGGATCCAAACATAGTGTTACAGGGTACACGGCACAAGCAGGGGAAGGGCAAGCCGAGCTGCAGGAAGAAACACATGACTTAACAAGAAAGCTCTCTGCACCATTCACTTCAGATTGTGAAAGGCTGTGGCTCTAAGACAAGCCATGATTATTCTAAGAAATCTCTCTCCTTAGGAACTCTTAACATTATAAATCAATGTAAAAGTACATTTAGAAAGCCAAGCCAAAAACAAAAGGTGAATTTCCAAGTGCCTTATAAGAGGATACAATGTAAAATTTTCTAAATGAGTCAAGTTACTATCTTTGGTATATTCTAGAATATACCAGAAACACTTTGGCAAACACGGAAACAACTGGGTCGTGAGCATTTTCGTGGGGGTAATTTTGGATTCTTTCTCCAAGCATTACTGGTAAATAACACCCGCTGAAGGCATTCAACGAACAGTATCTTATTTTTGGGTCCACCCACACCCAAAAAGTAATAAATATGGATTAGCAGATGCACATTTCTCAAGAGAAGTGAAGTCAGTGTTATGCATAGACACAGTGATTGTCAACTTAATTTTATATTCTTAATGTTTAGCTTCCAAGTCCTTGAGGAGTTTACAGTTTTAGGAATTGTAAACAGTTGCAACATATTGTTCTGTATGACTAAGACTTGGTAGCTTTCAGAGACCAAAAATTTAATAAGCACATTTTTCTCCTTAAAGGATTAAAAATTATGAATGTGACACCCAAGTAAAATAAATCATCAAAAAAATACAGGTATTAAAAGTGAAAATGCCTAGCCTCCTACCCCATAAGCCAGCAATCCACCCGTTAACAGTTTAATACATAACCTTTCAGATATTTTCTAGGTATAAAATTATGTCTTTTTCTAGGTACAAAAACACAGGTATAAAGGATACACACACTTTAAAAAACATGAACATAACCATGTTACGTATGCTGCTCTGCCAGCTGCAGTTCTCAACAGAACACTCTCACACATCTTTTGAAGGTCAGACTGTTGACCCCAAACAGCCTTGTGTCCCCAAGAGCCTGGCTTGCAGTAGACACTAAGTAATTCCTTTCACATTTCAGAGGATTATTATTAAACTCCCCATTTTGTACACCCTCAAGAAGAGGACATAATTTCTTGCCACCAGTGATCACAGCTCAGAATCAATTTAAAAATCACTGAGTGCCTCCAAACCTACCCCTGGGACTCCTACAGCTTACAAAAGAGGAACACTCCAACCCTATGGGTTTTGCTTTCAAACGTTCTTGGTAAAGAAGGTTAACAGCGTCTTATCTCGATGTAGTCCCCCCAGTTGGGCTAGAAGCACCATGAACTTTAAATATAGTCATGCTCAGCCAGGTGCGGTGGCTCATGCCTGTAATCCCAGCATTTTGGGAGGCTGAGGTGGGCAGATCACAAGGTCAGGAGATCGAGACCATCCTGGCTAACACAGTAAAATCCTGTCTCTACTAAAAAAATACAAAAAAATTAGCTGGACGTGGTGGCAGGCGCTTGTAGTCCCAGCTACTTGGGAGGTTGAGGCAGGAGAATGACGTGAACCCAGGAGGCGGAGCTTGCAATGAGCCATGACTGCATCACTGCACTCCAGCCTAGGTAACAGAGCGAGACTCCGTCTCAAAAAAACAAAAAACAAAAAACAAAAACAAAAACAGTCATGCCCTTTGATCCAGCAATTCTAGACTGACTCTGAAAATCCATCTGAGGACCATAACCCTAAATAAAATACAGAAAGAGCTTTATGCACAGAGAAGTCCCTAACAGCACTACACAAAGAGCATTACCTGAAAATGGTCACAGAAAGCAAGAGAATGCAAACACTATTTTCCAAAAAAGCAACAGTTAATTACTATATATTCACTTGAAGAAATACCATAAAGGCATTAAAAATAAACTATACTTTGAAAAATTATTATTAAAATGATATATTCTTGTTTTAACAGTAAGTGAAAAGAGCCAGATACAACCATATAAACACAAACACACCCCCTTCGACTAAAGTCTGGGAAGAAGGAGAAAATGTTGACTGTGGTTGCCCTTGGGTAATCTACCACATGTTCTTTAGTTCTAAATTCAGTAATTTTTACAAATATGACAAAAGCATATAAGACCATCTTTCTTTTAACTCAATAAGAACAGCAACTAGAGAAATGGGTCAACTTTAAAACTTTCAGGGCAAAAGAAGACTTTATTTCTTTAAAATAGCCACCTGATAACACATTACCTGATTACAAAGGTATTGGCCCAGGCCAGGTCTAGCAGCAGCACTAAGATATATGACAGGCTTCTTGTTATATAACACATTGAAGCCATCCACTACGAAGTCTTCATATCGAGAATGAATGGCAAGCCTACATATCTTTGCAAGTCCTTCTCTTTCCTCTTCATGGAAATAAGCACAGCCATTTTCATATCTGTTAAGAGATACATATGAATATGCTCTTATTTCTAGTTAAGGATTGTGTAAGTCAACCTTAATAATCATGGAGACAATTCTTTTCTCAAGCTAGGAATTGTCACTTATATTAGGCAGAGAGGACAGGAATGCGAAAAATCCTCATAGATGGCTGACACCTCATTACAGCTAGGGTTACCAAGCAGCGAGACAATAACCCTCCATCCATACCCAATTCCATAAAGAGCAGAAACCAAAAACAAGTAGAGACCAGGAGTTCCCAGATATAAGAAGCCTGAAGATCATGGTTCTGGTTTATTATGAACTAAAGCCAGCACTGGATAACACAGGCATAGTTCATAGCAGAGTTTCAGCCCTAAAACATCCAAAGTAAATAAAACTGTCAAAAATGCTAGTCAGAGGCTGGGTGTGGTGGCTCACACCTGTAATCTCAGCACTTTGGGAGGCCAAGGCAGGCAGATCACCTGACGTCAGGAGTTCGAGACTAGCCTGGCCAACATGGTGAAACCCCGTCTCTACGAATTGCCAGCTGTGGTGGAGTGCCTGTAGTCCCAGCTACTCAGTAGACTGAGGCAGGAGAATTGCTTGAACCTGGGAGGTGGAAGGTGCAGTGAGCCAAGATTGCGCCATTGCACTCCAGCCTGGGTGACAGAGCGAGATTCCGTCTCAAAAAAAAAAGCTAGCCAGGCTAACTTTTGGTGTTACTATAATCTGCTGAAGCTCCATCTCCTAGAGGAGGAGGGACAATTTCAACTACAGGCATTAGATTTTTACTAGAACAACAGAACACTGCTCCTTTGATAAAGTTGGGGAAACTTATACTCCTGCTTGGCCAAGTTCTTTCCCAACACTGAAAGTGAGGATCTCTCAAGTTAAATGTCTCCAGTTAGGCAAATATTCCTTCTCCATAAAAGTAACAGCATAAACCCAATACCACTAGTCCTATGTCTCCTACTGAATGCTCATCTGTTGTAATTCCTTAATATTGCTAGGATTATCACAGAATAAAACGAATTTCAATTTCATAGCACATATTCATCTTCCTTATGAGAGAGTTTTCTTTTTTTTTTTTTTTTTTTGAGACGGAGTCTCACTCTGTCACCCAGGCCGGAGTGCAGTGCCTCAGCCTCCCGAGTAGCTGGGACTACAGGCGTCCACTACCAAGCCCGGCTAATTTTTTTGTATTTTTATTAGAGACGGGGTTTCGCCGTGTTAGCCAGAATGGTCTCGATTTCCTCACCTTGTGATCCGCCCACCTCAGCCTCCCAAAGTGCTGGGATTACAGGCATGAGCCACTGCACCTGGCCTTAAGAGTTTTTTCTTTCTAATAAAACACAAGCTAATATTTTCAAAGCACAGCTGGCCCTCCGAACCTGTGGGTTCTGCATCTGTGGATTCAACCAACCATGAGTAAAAAATCTTCAGAAATTTAAAAAGATGGGTGCATCTGTACTGAATATCTAGACTTTTTTCCTTGTCATTATTCCCTAAACAATTCAGTGTAACAACTGTTTACACAGCATTTACATCATATTAGGTATTATGTGTAATCAAGAGATTAAAGTATATGCGAAGATGTGCCTAAATTATATGCAAATACTGTGCTATTTTACATAAGGGATTTGAGCATCCCTGAATTTTTTTATCCATGGGGTGACGATGGGAGGTCCAGAACCAATCCCCCAAGGACACCCAAGGATAAGGGACAACGGTATTTGAATCTAGATCATTGCTCTATCTTCTACTGACATGTGCCAATTAGATACCCCACAAATAAATAACTGCTCACCCTATCAAACACATATGTGCTTCTATTCTCCACCCTTCGCATGTGTTAGTCTATTAGCTCATTTAATCCTCACAACACTTCTATGAAATAGGTATTAATACTATCCCCATCTAACAGACGATGACACAGGCATTGAGAGGTTAAACACTCCTTCCAAGAAGGAGGAAATCTGAACCCAAGTAGTACAGCTCCAGAAAAAAGATCTTTCCGACTATACCCGACTCATAAAAGTCTTCACTGGAAACTCATCAATGTCTTTACCTGAAAATTCTGCATAGCCACAAGGTGGTATCTGAAAGTATCCTAGTTGTAAGTTTTCTCAGTTTCTCTTTGTCCAGCGTTGAAATATAAGCTCCCAGACTATGTCCCAGCAAAGCCATATGACCTTGTTCTCCAATATTTTGGATTCTATTAAGCAAAGTCAAAGTATTAGAGTCAAACCATAAAAAAGGACATAGAACTTAGAGACACAGAATTCCACAGAAATATCTGTCAGACGTGAAATCTACTTAATGGCCCAGAAAGCAAATGAAAATTCAATGCATATACAGTATTGATAGTCTGGTGAGAATTTTCTCTTTTTTGAGATGGAGAAAAATATATATATATATTTTTTTTCTGAGATGGAGTCTCCCTCTTGATGCTCAGGCTGGGGTGCAGTGGTGCGATCTTGGCTCACTACAACCTCCACCTCCTGGGTTCACGTGATTCTCTGGTCTCAGCCTCCCGAGTAGCTGGAATTACAGGCACCCACACTAACTAAGCCCGGCTAATTTTTTGTATTTTTAGTAGAGATGGGGTTTGACATGTTGGCTAGGCTGCTCTTGAACTCCTGACTTCAAGTGATCCACCTGCCTTGGCCCCCCAAAGTGCTGGGATTACAGGCATGAACCACTGCACCTGGCCAAAAAATATTTTTATAATTTGAGTTCCGGGAGGTAAATATCCCTTTTTAAATTGAGTACCTACAAACTGTTTTAAAATAATTTCCTATTAAAATATTTTAAAAATTAAATACCAGCCTTAAGAATTATGGAGGGTAGAGCTAAGGTAAAATGAGCTGAAAGCATTTTTTAAAGAATGAAATCCTGGCCAGGCACGGTGGCTCATGCCTGTAATCCCAGCACTTTGGGAGGCTGAGGCAGGCGGATCATGAGGTCAGGAGATCGAGACCATCCTGGCTAACACAGTGAAACCCCATCTCTACTAAAAATACAAAAAAATTAGCCGGGTATGGTGGTGGGCACCTGTAACAGCTACTAGGGAGGCTGAGGCAGGAAAATGGAGTGAACCCGGGAGGCAGAGGTTGAAGTGAGCCAAAATGGCATCACTGTACTCCAGCCTGGGTGACAGAGTAAGAATCCATCTCAAAAAAAAAAAAAAAGAATTAATTCCCAAGTCTCTACATCAAATAGGATTTATTGCAATAATATAGCAAATTCATGGGGGACTAGGCATTATTTTATATACAATGAAAATTGATTATGTAAAATGTTTTATATATAATTGAAACTAATTTCCCTTATAAAGAATAACTGTAAAAAAGAAGGAATAAGTTCACAATTGTTCACTGTAAATAATAAGAAAAAGACAACCTAGGATCATGGGCAACAGACAGTTCCTAGAAATATAAATGGGTCTTAAAACATACAAAAAGACACTTCACTTGGTTCACTTGGTTCATAATAAAAAAAACCCGCAAATTCAAATAATGCTGAAATACCATTTCTCACTTATCGGATTTCTCATCAGAATATCACTTATCAACGATCCTTCAGTCTGATAATGCCTTTGCAGGTGAAAGTGTGGAAATAAAGTACTCTCATACATTGCTGGAGGGACTGCTAAATGTCACAACTCCACGGAGGGAAATTTGGCAGGATCTATCAAAATTACAACAGCACACACTGTCTGAGACAGCAACCCCATTTTCAGGACTTTGTCCTCCAGACACTTGCTGCTATAAGAAGTGACACATGTCGAAAGTTGTTTGCTGCAGCAATGTTTGTAACAGTGCAACATGACAGGGGACCAATAAAATAAAATACGGTTCATCTGTTCACAGTAAAATACATAGCTCTGACAAAGGAGAAAGCTCCTGTGCATTAATATGCAGTGAGCTCCAAGACTAAGTGAAAAAATGCAAGGTGCAGAACATGTGCGCAGTAATTATGTATTAGGGTAGGCATGGACATTTTGCTTGTGTATAATACATATACAATCTCTCTGGAAGAATACACAAGAAACTGGTAATGTCTGTCTCTAGAGAAGAAAACACGGTAGGGAGATAGAGGTAGGAAGGAAAATTCCCTTTGTATATCGTTTTTTATTATCTGAATTTTGAACCAAGAGAACAATTTTACTTATTTCAAAACATTAAATTTAAAATAATTAAAGAGAAAACTAACTAAATGACTAATACGGGTGCGGCAATTCTTAGGAAGCAGAAGCACAGCAGCAGAAAGACATGCAACACTCACTCTTCAGTCCTTCTAGTCAGCGCCTCTCTAAGGCATGATATCATAAAAACTACGGGATCTAATTTCAATAAATGCATTCATTTCACAAAATATATATGACATATAAATGTCTTTCTGAAAAGAAAAAGGATTATTTTAATATCATATGTAACTCGATGAAATATAGCTCCTTATTGGAGCAACTTGTCAGAGTACAATCACTACTGAAATCAAGAACATACACTCGAGAAGAGAAGCTGCCAGGTTCATTACCTGGGGCTCTGGGGCTCCTCATCTTCATCTCCATGCATCAGATTCTGAACTAACTGGAGGATGCTCACCATATCTTGTCCACTGCAGAATAAGAAGAGTTGATGGGCTGATGGGAACAGCACACATCCCCCACCACTCTCCCGCTGCTTCCCTCATGCAATTAGTGTAAAGGGTTTTTTTTTTTTTCTTAAGTAACTATAAGAGAAAGAATGTGGTATATAGTTTATGCTTTTTAAAAAACAAAGCTCAAATTATAAACTGAATTCTGATATAAACTGACTTGTGGTTAATCTTCTACCTAAATGAGAGTTTCGTTTTAATAAATATCACCAGTCTTTTCATTTTTATTTATTTTTTTGAGACTGGGTCTCACTTTGTCACCCAAGCTAGAGGGAAATGGCATGATCTGGGCTTACTGCAACTTCCACCTCCCGGGTCAGCCTCCTGAGTAGCTGAGATTACAGGTATGTGCCACCACACCCGGCTAATTTTTGTATTTTTAGTAGAGACGGGGTTTCACCATGTTGGCCAGACTGGTCTTCAACTCCTGGCTTCAAGTGTTCCACCCTCCTCGGCCTCCCAAAGTGTTGGGATTACAGGCGTGAGCCATCATGCCCAGCTGTTTTTGTATTTTCGGCAGAGACAGGGTTTTGCCATGTTGCCCAGGCTGGTCTCAAACCACTGAGCTCAAGCAATCCTCCTGCCTCAGCCTCCAAAAGTGCTGGGATTACAGGCCTGAGCCACCTTGCCCAGCCACCAGTCTTGCTCTAGCAACATTTCTACACATTTCATTTGAATCTTGGAATACAAGACAGAGAATATTTAATAAGCATGTAGTAAGAGCCAAAAGTCCTTATAATATATACTTATATAAGTATGTTATATAAAATATAAAATATATAAAATATAACAAATGTATAACCATCCTTAGTATATTATAATGCTAGACAGTCACAGAATACTCCATTGCCACTGATATATCTAATTTTCCTCTTTAGGGCTCTTCTCTGTTTGGACTAACAGCCTTTATGCAAGCTTCATTTATTACCAGCTCTTCCCCAAGCTGGGAAACTTGAGATCTGCTTAGAGTGTAAAAACATTTTACTTCTATCCAAGATATGTTGCTATGAAATGCTCATTACATGAGGAGATGGAAGGTTATGAAAAGAATTCAAATGGCTAAAGTAGCAAGCAATGGCAAGGCAAGTTGCAACAAGAATAACGTAAAGCTATTCCTCTGTCAATAAGAATAGACTAAAAAGATGTTTCCTCTTTCAAAAAAGGAAGTGCCATCAAAACAATGTACCCAAACCAATTGTCCCCAAGGTGCTGCCCTTCAAGTGGGGAGGGGCTCTGGGCCTTAGACACTGTAGAGATTAGGGCAGGCAGGGGCCCCTGAGGCACATTTGGCTGCCTGCCACATGACCTTGAGCAAGCTATTCCAACTCGCCGAGCCGGATGTGATGGATTTGGGAGGCTTCAGACAGTGAGGGAACAGCGCTTAGCTATGCCTGGCACGCTACGAGTCTTCAATGCTGGGTAGCAGCATTCCTAAGTGTGAATCCTCCTAGTCAGTGGCTTAAGTCGCTGTCATTCTGAGAATTACAGATGCTGCTGGGAGTATCTCTCCTGGGAAAACTTCCATAGAATCAGGAGACTACACCTTATAGCCTTTGGTTTCCATCAGTAGGCCCACAATGAGGAGATTTTATAGGACCTGCCTCCTGTTCTGAGCTGAGAAAGCACTTCACACCTAGCTTCACATCAGCATTATTCATGCTACGAATAGGAGTGACTTTTAAAAGTATTAGTATCTTGGCGTGTTATTGACACACTGTGATCCTTCCTCTGTATGTTTCTTTTGCAACCTGGTTCCATTTATATTCAGGTCAAAGGATATTTAAAGGAGTTGTACTGTTTACTTATGTGCAGTTTCTTGGTTATAATAGGAAAAAAAATAAGTTTGTCTCAGGGAAGCAGGGCTGGGACACTAATTCCAGATTAACTGCTAACGTCTTGGGAAACTTTTAGTCAGCTATTTACTTTTTTGCTACTTTTCCTGCTACTCAAACCATGAAGATGTGACAGATTTGTTTCAGTTGCCAAAAAATAAGTAATTAAATTTGACATTTTCCTTTCATTTACATTATGAAAACAATAAATCTTATCAAATTAAAATACCTCTTAGAATAAAACTCAGTCCACCAAATACATTACAGGTTTCAACAGTGACCTAAGTATGATACCCCAGTTATAATGGCGAATTTGTATATCACTTTGATTTGACAGGGTCCCGCCATGTTGCTCAGGGTGGCCTTGAACTCCTTGAATCAAGCGATCCTCCTGCCTCAGGCTCCCAAGCAGCTGGGACTACAGGTGTGCACCATGGTGCCTAGCTCCATGCATCACTTTGAGTCATGAGGTTGTATTAAATTGTTGGTTTTAAAAAAATTTTTGGCCGGGTGCAGTGGCTCATACCTGTAGTCCCAGCACATTGGGAGGCTAAGGCAGGCGGATCACCTACGGTCAGGAGATAGAGATCATCCTGGCCAAAACAGTGACATCCTGTCTCTACTAAAAATAAAAAAATTAGCTGGGAGTGGTGGCGCACGCCTGTAATCCCAGCCACTCGGGAGGCTGAGGGAAGAGAATTGCTTGAATCCGGCAGGCAGAGGTTGCAGTGAGCTGAGATCATGCCACTGCACTCCAGACTTGCAACAGAGTGAGACTCCATCTCAAAATTAGAGAGTGTCTGTATCACTCAGGCTGGAGTGCAGTGGTACAATCACAGATCACTGTAACCTTGAACTCCTAGGCTCAAGTGATCCTCCCTCCTTAGCCTCCCGAAGTGCTGGGATTACAGGTGTGGCCCACTGTACTCAGCCTCTATTAAATTCCAAATGGGAGAGGGAGAGGGAGAGAAGCCAGTAGGTATAGCAGTATCACCAACTAGCCAATGGCACTTCAATTTTCTAATGTTATACTGCATATAAGTCTATTTAAATTTGCTACGTGTTCATTAAAACTAAAACCGTAACTCAATGATGGTAAGATACTGGTTTAAGAAAACTGTAGGCCAGGCACAGTGGCTCAACACCTGTAATCTCAGCACTTTGGGAGGCCAAGGTGGGTGGATCACCTGAGGTCAAGGCCAGGAATTAGAAACCAGCCTGGCCAACATGGCGAAATCCCATCTCTACTGAAAATACAAAAATTAGCCAGGTTTGGTGGTGCACGCCTGTAATCCCAGCTACTCGGGAGGCTGAGGCACAAGAAAGAACTGCTTGAACCTGGGAGGTGGAGGTTGCAGTGAGCCCAGATCATACCACTGCACCCCAGCCTGGGCTACAGAGCAAGACTGCATCTCAAAAACAAACAAAAATTTATACCTTAACTAAAAGTATGGATCCTCATTGCCACCTACCTGCCCTGGAGTGGGCCTGGAATATCTCCGGATATGAGCTTTTTTCCATTTTCCTCTTCTGTTCTTCTAATTTAAAGAAAAGAAAAAGCTGTTCATTTATTTCATCATACCAAATTTCTAACTCCTGAACATGCAAACATGACCATATTGCCTATAACCTCCTAGTGACTGAGGCAGGATTTCAAACACATTTATCACATCTTCCTGCCTCCAGTTTCAGGTACCATTTGAGTTTCTGGAAAAGACAAGAATATGCAACAAAAAAGTTCCACCCACTTCTTGTTTACTTGGTGCTCTATATGACCTGAATATATAATAAGTACTTATAGAGTCAAATCAATATATTAAGTAAATGAAACTCTTAATAGAATTAAATATTGTAAGCCCTTCCTCTCAATTTCAAAATCCTTTAATTACAAGGCACCCTTTACCCAAGACAAATACCAATTTTCAAGTCGGCCAAAGCTATGTGTGACACTGTGAAGCCAAGAGGCATCTTTAACAGAAGGAAACCGGAGTTGCTGGCTTCACAGCAGGCTGAACTCGTTGAACAGGGTCACCTCTGTCCTGCTCACCTCTGACTGTCCTCCAGCATCTTCATTGCCTCCTTCAAGTTTTTTCCCATTTCAGCTAACGTGGGGTCTGCTATCTGAGAGACAAAAAAAAAGAAAGAAATTTTAATAATACTCTATTACCTCTACAACACAATTCACCCAGAAAAATTAAGCGCATCATTTCTTCTGGATTTACTGTAAAATACATGCATGATTTTAAAACTTCCAACAGTACAAAAGTATAACAGAAAAAGTAAAAGTCCTCCAGCCCCACTTTCCACAGAAAGTCGCTGTTTTATTTTTACTTTTTGCGATGGAGTCTCACTCTGCCGCCCAGGCTACAGTGCAATGGCACAATCTTGCTCATTGCAACCTCTGCCTCCTGGGTTCAAGTGATTCTCTTGCCTCAGCCTCCCAAGTAGCTGGGATTATAGGCACACACCACCATGCCCAGCTAATTTTCATATTTTCAGTAGAGATGGGGGTTTCACCATGTGGCCATGCTAGTCTCGAACTCCTGACCTCAAGTGATCTGCCCACCTCGGCTTCCCAAAGTGCTGGGATTGCAGGTGTGAGCCACCGTACCTGGCCTCCTTTTGTTCCTTTTGAATTTTAGTACCATGTGTACACCTATCTCCCATCCAAAAAGTAAACAAAATATAATTTAAATTTCCCTGCAGAATTATTATTTTTTCACTATTCATTCTGGGAAGAACCACGTGAGGCCAAAACCAAGGACCCTGCCCTTCTTCACACTTGGTGCCACCCTCCCCCTTGACAAGTTACAAGTCCCATGGAGGTAACCACAAGGTCCCCTCAGCCTGGCCTTTGTACACAGCCCCGGGGTACCGGCAACGCATGACCCACACTCCAGGGCAGCAGGACAACTTGATCTTTAACGAGATCACTTCTGATAACAAAGTGAGTCAGCTTCACTTCAGACAAGCAATGTGGCAGTGATACAAAGACATGCTATTGTGACAAATATTATTATTTTTGAGACAGTCGCTCTGTTACACAGGCTGGGGTACAGTGGTTTGATCGTGGCTCACTGCAGCCTTGACCTCCAGGGATTAAGTGATCCTCCCACCTCAGCCTCCTGAGTACCTGGAAGTACAAGTGCTCGCCACCATGCCTGGCTACTTTTTAAAATTTTTTTGTAGATACAAGATCTAATTATGCTGTCCAGGCTGGTCTCAAACTCCTGAGCTCAAGTTATCCTTCCACCTGGGCCTTCCAAAGTGCTGGGATTACAGGCGTGAGCCACCGTGCCCGACCTTTTTGCAGAATTAAAACACACACATTCATTTTCCTTTCTCTATTAATCTCTGTAGTTATTTTTAGGGAGAAAATTCTTGTTGACTTCAATCTCTATGTAGTATGAGTTGTTATAATAATAAATTATATTATATATATTATACACAATAATACATACAATATTATATATAAGTTAGAGCTCTTTTGTTCCCCTCTTACTCTTCTAAGTGTGCCGCTTAAAGGAAGAACTGTGTTTATCTTTTCGTATTGCTCACTGTATCTAGCAATATCTTACAGCGTGGCATACAATATGTACGTATTTAAAACTGCACTGCCTCCTCAAAATTGTTTTTAAGAAATTCCACTCCATTTATCAATATAAGATTCAGAAATTGTTCCATTCTAGAAGGGACCTAAGGGATCTAGTCCAGGGATTTTCCAGCTGTGTTCTCCTGAGCCTTAAGGCCCCTGGGAGAACTCTGAGAAGGAAAGGTTACGTAAGCAGCTGGGGCCTCTAGCTCCCTAGCAGATCAGCTCTGTTTTATATAACAGGCTTTTAAGTAAAGTTTTATTTGTAAAAAGTTTCACCAAAAAGAAAAAAAAATTGTTTGGGAGGCCATGGCAGAACAATCACGTGAGGCCAGGAGTTCCAGATCAGCCTGGGCAACATAGTGAGACCCCACTTTTCCAAAAAAACAAATAAATAAATTAGCTGGGTGCAGTGGTGCACTCCTGCAGTCCTAGCTACTTAGGAAGGAGAGGTAGGAGGATCACTTGAGCCTCAGAGTTTGAGGCCACAGTAAGCTATGATAGTGCCACTGCACTCCTGGAACAGAGTAAAATCCTGTTGCAAAAAAAAAAAAAAAAAGTATAGCATAAAAACATCTGATTCTGGTCTAACATTTTGGAGGTGAGGAAACTAAGATGCAGAGAGGTTAAGTGACTTGCCTACGGTCATGGAGCTAATAAATGACAGTGAGGGGCCAAAACCTGGAGTCCCTGACTCCTGTTTCTCACCTCTATTATATCACACTGGCTCCCACAAGGGCTTATAAGGTAATCATTTAGCCACAACCAAATTTTTAGATAAAATAGACAAATTTTCAAACAGGTGTTTTCAATAAAATTCACCACTTTAACTATGAAAAGGCTCAGAAAGCACTTGAAAAAGGACTCAGGGCTGACAGTTAGTGAGGAGAATGAGGAACAGACGATGGTCAAGAGAATTTATCTTCACCCCTGAGTCAGCTGGTGATGCTCCTGATGATCCTCACTCCTGTGACACTCCCGTGTGTCCCCTACCATCTGGCCAAATGAAAAGATAAACACTTTGGCTTGATTCACACCTTCATGCTCCCAACGACCGTCCTGTCTCAAACATTCTCATGACTTTTATCTATCTCTCGCCTAGCACCTATTCAATTACAAGTCAATAATTCCAGGAAACCTTTATGGATAAAGCCACTTTTGCTCTTTCACATACCCTCTAATGACACTGACGCCTTTTGTCGTAAACCAAAAATCTAGACTTGTTGCTTGACAACGTTGGCTGTATTTATGGGGACAATAGGACAGAATGCTTGCACAGTTGTTGCGACTGCCATTTATCCTCAAGATTCCTTACACCCTTTACTGTGAATTGTTTTACAGATGTGCTTTCCAGTATAAATGTGTTCCCCAATTAGATTACAAGCTTCTTGAAGGCAGGGATTCAGACTCCTACTAATTTTGACTTCTCTTTAGATCAAGGGTCTAAAGTTGGCTCAATTCTCTGATTGTCATATTACCCTGAAAATCCCTTAGGAAGGCATGCCAGAGTGGGTATCAACATACTGTTCTCTAAGCACAACACAGCTATTTCCTTCAATAGAATTATAACGAATATTTCCAGTAAGAATAGATAAAACATGCCAGGCGTGGTGGCTCATGCCTGTAATCCCAGCACTTTGGGAGGCCAAGGCAGGAAGATCAGTTGAGTACAGGAGTTTAAGATCAGCCTCGGCAACATGGCAAAACCTCGTCTCTACAAAAAATACAAAAAGTTAGCCAGGCAGGGTAGTGCATGCCTGTGGTCTCAGTTACTCAGGAGGCTGAGGCGGGAAGATTGCTTGAGCCCAGGAGGTCAAGGCTACAGTGAGACAAGATCATGCCACTGCACTCCAGCCTGGGTGACAGAGCAAGAACTTGTCTCAATTAAAAAAAAAAAAAAAAAAATAGACAAAATACAGCTCAGGCAATAGGGCAAAACCCCATGTATGCAAAAAAATACAAAAGTCAACCAGGCGCGGTGGTGCGTGCTTGTAGTCCCAACTACTTGGGATGTTCAGGTGGGACAATCACGTGAGCCTGGGAGGTTGAGGCTTTGGTGGTGAGCCATAATCACACTATTGCACTCCAGCCTGGACGACAGAGAACCTGTCTCGACAACAAATACACACACACACACACACACATATACACACATATCTATATACATATATAATACATATATACACACACACAAAATAGTTTAGAAGCCATATTGTGTGCATACGCATTTATAAACACTAAAATCCCATGTAATGACAAGATGTTTAAACTGTGAGAGGCACGAGAGAAATGCAGATTCATAATCCTCAGGCGAATCTCTGACTCTGGAGTGCACAAGCACTGCACGGACTGGCTTACATTTAAATTGTTCTTCCTGGCTGGGCGTGGTGGCTCACGCCTATAATCCCAGCATGTTGGGAAGCCAAAGTGGACGGATCACCTGAGGCCCAGAAGTTCAAGACCAGCTTGGCCAACATGGCGAAATCCCGTCTCTACTAAAAATACAAAAATTAGCTGGGCACGGTCACGTGTGCCTGCAGTCCTAGGTACTTGGGAGGCTGCAGCAGGAGAATCACTTGAACCCAGGAGGTAGAGGTTGCAGTAACCTGAAATTGCGCCACTGCATTCCAGCCTGGGCGCCAGAGCAAGACTGTCTCAAAAAATTAAATAAAAATAATAGTTCTTGCTCTTCAGGGGGTAAGCCCGGTGGCGGAGTGGATGGGTAGGAAAAGCAGCACTGATAGTTAAGTTTGGGTGAAAAAATATGAACAATGACTCCAATGCTGTAGACCCTCATGTGTTTGTTGCATTAATTGGATAATCCAAAATATAAAGTACTACCCAGTTTCAGGATAATATTAAGATCTAAACCAAGGAATGCTCTATGAAAAGTTGTAGGTTAACTGATCCCTTAAAACTAAAAACAGCATCTTCATAAGCTTCTACTGAGGGCAGTTACCACTTTCTTCATCACATTTCTTATACTCAATAGCTGTGGGCAATGCCAAAATAGCTATATGATCAACATTAATAAACAACAGCAGGGCAACAGCCAGACACAAACCTAAATGAAGAATTAAATTGTATAAAGATGCATAAAGATGTCTATTAGTTAGTACATAGGAGGCTGTCTGATAATGTTGGCAGAAAAAAAAAAAAAACAGGCCGGGCACAGTGGCTCACATCCGTAATCCCAGCACTTTAGAAGGCCGAGGTGGGTGGATCACCTGAGGCCAGGTGCTTGAGACCAGCCTGGCCAACATGGCAAAACCCCGTCTCTATTAAAAATACAGATATTTGCCAAGCGTGGTGGGGGGCGCCTGTAATCCCAGCTATTCAAGAGACTGAGGCAGGAGAATCGCTTGAACGTGGGAGGCGGAGGCTGCAGTGAGCAGAGATGATGCCACTGCACTCCAGCGTGGGCGACAGCAAAATTCCATCTCAAAAAACAAAAACAAAAAACAAACAAACAAAAAAAGGAAAAACACTATTCTATGTCAGGTTCCTGAAAAGAATGTCAAATAACTTCTGAATCCCTTAGCACTGAGTGCAGGGTCAGAGTAAGTATTCAATCAGATTTATGATGCTTATAATTACTAATATTTACTGGGTTGCTTACTACATTCCAGGCATCGTGCTAATAATTAACGCCTCTACACACATTACTTCCTCACAAGCCCCAAATCATAGTACGTTTAAAACTAAGTAAAATTCTAAGACCAGTGCTCTTAACCACTGGGCAATACTGCTTCTCAATTTTATCAAGTAAGTCAATGAAGTAACTCAATGCTTTAAAAAAGCTCGTACTCAAAAATCATATTTAGAACTAAGGTTTAATTTTAAAGATTATCCTTGTTTGATTAATGGTTTCACCTGGGAAGAAAGTGACTCTTTACAGGGAAAATTTCTATTTAACAACAGTCTCAACTAAATGGCCATAAACTCATCATCCAGACCAGGGCATTTTTTTTTTTTCCCTTTTTCCACCAACCCTTAAACCCGAGCATTTTTAAGAGTGAAAGGGTGGCCAGGCGTGGTGGCTCATACCTGTAAAACCAGCACTTTCGGAGGTCAAGGCGGGGCAGATCATCTGATGTCAAGAGTTTGAGACCAGCCTCGCCAAAATGGTGAAACCCCATCTCTACTAAATATACAAAAATTAGCTGGGCGTGGCAGTGTGCCCGTAATCCCAGCTACTCAGGAGGCTGAGGCACAAGAATCACTTGAACCTAGGAGGCGGAGGTTGCAGTTAGCCAAGATCACACTACTGCACTCCAGCCTGAGCAACAGAGCAAGACTCTGTCTCAAATAAAAATCCCAAAACCAAAAAAAGTGCAACAAAGCATTTACAGACTGGATATATCTACATGCACATTTTCTGATAGATGCTAATTGCTGAGAATTTAGACACAGTTATACCTCTCTACAAATTTATAAATGATATTTCGAGTATGGTTAATTCTATTGCATAAATGAAGTGGGTTCAATATTTTTGCTACAATTTTATCTAACACAGATGCATGGTAGGTATGATTTAATTCTCCTTTTCTAAGAAGAACCATTCAACTGTATGCTCACTATCACAGAACTGAGACTGTTTTTTTTTTCTGAGATGGAGTCTCATTCTGTCTCCCAGGCTGGAGTGCAGTGGCTCAATCTCGGCTCACTGCAAGCTCCACCTCCTGGGTTCAAGTGATTCTCCTGTCTTAGCCTCCCAAGTAGCTGGGATTACAGGCGTCCGCCATCATGCCCAGCTAATTTTTTGTATTTTTAGTAGAGACGGGGTTTCACCATGTTGGCCATGCTGGTTTTGAACTCCTGACCTCAGGTGATCTGCCCGCCTTGGCCTCCCAAAGTGCTGGGATTACAGGCATGAGCCACTGCACCCAGCCAGAACTGAGACTTTAATAGGTAGATCATTTTATAAAACAAGCCCTACTATTCATACCTTCATGAGCACTTTTTCAATCTTTTTTTTTTTTTTTTTGGAGACACAACCTCGCTCTATTGTCCAGGCTGTCACAGTGGCGTGATCATAGCTGGCTACAGCCTTGAATTCCTGGGCTCAAGTGATCCTCTAACCTCAGCCCCCTGAGCAGACAGGGCTACAGGCACATGCCACCACACTTAGCTAATTTTTAAAAATGTTTTGGAGAGACAAGGTCTTACTATGTTGCCCAGGCTGATCTCAAACTCCTCGCTTCACGAGCAATCCTCCTGCCTTGGCCTCCCAAAGTGCTGAGATTAGAAATGTGAGCCACATTGCCTGGCCAAGAATCGTTTTTATGCTAGGTGATTCTTATCACTTTCGGACAGTATGGGATATTAAAATACTCCCTCACTATCAGAAGAAATATTACATATGTAATGTTAAAATTGCTTAAAAGTTCTGACAATTTAAATGCTGGAGGAAAAGTCAAGAATCAAACGTAATGTAAGATGGTTAAGGAGGTCAGAGAGCAACTCTCAATTTTTCAAAAAAGCTAACAGAAAATTACAAATTGGCAAGGCCAGGCGCAGTGGCTCACGCCTGTAATCCCAGCACTTTGAGAGGCTGTGGTGGGTGGATCATGAGGTCAGGAGATAGAGACCATCCTGGCTAACACAGTGAAACCCTATCTCTACCTTTTGTATTTCTACTATTTGTAGAAATACAAAAAATTAGCCGGGCATGGTGGTGGGCGCCTGTAGTCCCAGCTACTTGGGAGGCTGAGGCAGGAGAATGGCGTGAACCTGGAAGGTGGAGCTCCATCTCAAAAAAAAAAAAAAAAAACCTGTTTATCATATCTTCCAAAAGTGGAAGCTACAGTAGAAATAAAAGGAGTCTTTAGAGCCTAAGATTTGGGAATTAATGAACTAGTCACTTTAAAAATTGTTTCATCTTAGGCCAGGCGCAGTAGCTCACACCTGTAATCCCAGCACTTTGGGAGGCCGAGGTGGGCAGATCACGAGGTCAGGAGATCGAGACCATCTCTACTAAAAACACAAAAATTAGTCAGGCACGATGGCAGGTACCTGTAATCCCAGGTACTCGGGAAGCCGAGGCAGGAGAATCGCTTGAACCCAGGAGGCGGAGGTTGCAGTGAGCCAAGAACGCACCACTGCACTCCAGCCTAAGTGACAGAGCAAGACTCTGTTTCGGGAGGGGGGGGGGAAATTATCTTTTGAAAACACACTAATCAACACTTTCCTCAGTTAAACCAGTTTATCAAAGTGTGAATTTAAAAAATAATACATTTGGCTGGCAGCAGTGGCTCATGCTTGTAATCCCAGCACTTTGGGAGGCAGAGGCGGGCGGATCACGAGGTCATGAGTTTGAGACCAGCCTGTCCAACATGGTGAAACTCTGTCTCTACTAAAGATACAAAAAATTAGCTGGGCATGGTGGTGTGCCTGTAACCCCAGCTACTCAGGAGGCTGAGGCAGGAGAATCGTTTGAACTTGGGAGGCAGAGGTTGCAGTGAACTGAGATGGCACCACTGTACTCCAGCCTGGGTGACAGGATGAGAGTCTGTCTCAGAAATAAATAAAATACGCACACACACACACACACACACACACTTTTATGTGATTTGGAAAAAACAAAAACACACACACACACCTCAAATCTCAGAATACAGAGACATTACAGTTGAGCACAAATTGAAGTTAAAAAAAAAGGGGGGTGTGCAGGGATGCGATGGGTGGGTAAAGAGGGCGAGAATCACAGAAAGCAGGGCAGGGATCCACTGCAAAAGGACATTTTCAGGGAGATGGAAATGCTCTGTACCTTTTTTCGGGTGGGTGGGTAGGGGATTTGTTTTTTGAGACAGGGTCTTGCTCTGTCACCCAGGCCAAGTGCAGCAGCCCTATCGTGGCTCACTGCAGCCTCACCCTCCTGGGCTCAAGTGATCCTCTCACCTCAGCCTCCCAAGTAGCTGGGACTACAGGTGTATGCCACCAAGTCTGGCTAAGTTTTTATTTTTTATAGAGATGGGGGTCTCACTATGTTGCCCTGGCTGCCCTCAGACTCCTGGGCTCAGGTGATCCTCCTGCCTTGGCCTCCCAAAGTGTTGAAATCACAGGTGTGCACCACTGTACCAGGTCAATGCTTCGTATCTTGATCATGCTGGTGGTAATATCCCTATATACAACTTCCAAAACACAAACTCTATAACTAAAATGGGTATTTTTGTTGTATGTAAACTGTCCCCTCAATTTTTCATAAAGGGGGAGTAAATTGATGTAAACTAGATTTAAAAGAAAATATTAAGCAAATAATAGTATAGGTGGTACACTGATGTGGCCAAATTCACAGATGGTACATGAATAACTGCTGTTTGGGAGATACAGAGCTAAGCCTTTAAAGAGAAGGCTTTTTTTTTTT
>NW_012102621.1:47311-48747 GCF_000951045.1 Mandrillus leucophaeus | reverse complement strand
TTGAGACCAGCCTGGCCAACATGGCAAAACCCCGTCTCTATTAAAAATACAGATATTTGCCAAGCGTGGTGGGGGGCGCCTGTAATCCCAGCTATTCAAGATACTGAGGCAGGAGAATCGCTTGAACGTGGGAGGCGGAGGCTGCAGTGAGCAGAGATGATGCCACTGCACTCCAGCGTGGGCGACAGCAAAATTCCATCTCAAAAAACAAAAACAAAAAACAAACAAACAAAAAAAGGAAAAACACTATTCTATGTCAGGTTCCTGAAAAGAATGTCAAATAACTTCTGAATCCCTTAGCACTGAGTGCAGGGTCAGAGTAAGTATTCAATCAGATTTATGATGCTTATAATTACTAATATTTACTGGGTTGCTTACTACATTCCAGGCATCGTGCTAATAATTAACGCCTCTACACACATTACTTCCTCACAAGCCCCAAATCATAGTACGTTTAAAACTAAGTAAAATTCTAAGACCAGTGCTCTTAACCACTGGGCAATACTGCTTCTCAATTTTATCAAGTAAGTCAATGAAGTAACTCAATGCTTTAAAAAAGCTCGTACTCAAAAATCATATTTAGAACTAAGGTTTAATTTTAAAGATTATCCTTGTTTGATTAATGGTTTCACCTGGGAAGAAAGTGACTCTTTACAGGGAAAATTTCTATTTAACAACAGTCTCAACTAAATGGCCATAAACTCATCATCCAGACCAGGGCATTTTTTTTTTTTCCCTTTTTCCACCAACCCTTAAACCCGAGCATTTTTAAGAGTGAAAGGGTGGCCAGGCGTGGTGGCTCATACCTGTAAAACCAGCACTTTCGGAGGTCAAGGCGGGGCAGATCATCTGATGTCAAGAGTTTGAGACCAGCCTCGCCAAAATGGTGAAACCCCATCTCTACTAAATATACAAAAATTAGCTGGGCGTGGCAGTGTGCCCGTAATCCCAGCTACTCAGGAGGCTGAGGCACAAGAATCACTTGAACCTAGGAGGCGGAGGTTGCAGTTAGCCAAGATCACACTACTGCACTCCAGCCTGAGCAACAGAGCAAGACTCTGTCTCAAATAAAAATCCCAAAACCAAAAAAAGTGCAACAAAGCATTTACAGACTGGATATATCTACATGCACATTTTCTGATAGATGCTAATTGCTGAGAATTTAGACACAGTTATACCTCTCTACAAATTTATAAATGATATTTCGAGTATGGTTAATTCTATTGCATAAATGAAGTGGGTTCAATATTTTTGCTACAATTTTATCTAACACAGATGCATGGTAGGTATGATTTAATTCTCCTTTTCTAAGAAGAACCATTCAACTGTATGCTCACTATCACAGAACTGAGACTGTTTTTTTTTTCTGAGATGGAGTCTCATTCTGTCTCCCAGGCTGGAGTGCAGTGGCTCAATCTCGGCTCACTGCAAGCTCC
>NW_012102621.1:34804-44391 GCF_000951045.1 Mandrillus leucophaeus | reverse complement strand
GCTCACTGCAACCTCCGCCTCCCGGGTTCAAGCAATTCTCCTGCCTCAGCCTCCCAAGTAGCTGGGACCACAGGTGCATGCTACCACACCCAGCTAATTTTTTGTATTTTTAGTAGAGACAGTGTTTCACTGTGTTAGCCATGATGGTCTCGATCTCCTGACCTCGTGATCTGCCCGCCTCGGCCTCCCAAAGTGCTGGGATTACAAGCTTGAGCCACCACAGCCAGACAAAAGAAGGCTTTTAAGAGAAGCAACCTCTGTAAGAAAAGAAAGTCTAAAATTTATTTTTAAAAGTATATTAATTGTAACATTCATCAATAATAGAAGTATGTAATACTTTCATTTCAACAAAGTTTTTTCAGGAGAGAAATATTCTTATTTGGGGGACTTTTAGGGCTTATTTTGGGGGCCTCTTAGGGCTAAAGAGAAACCAGCTGCTCATATTAGAAGACCTTGGTGTTATCAAATGCTAGTTTATACCATATGCATTAGACATATAAAAAATCACTACCTATCTTCGGCTGAGATAAAAAGCAAGAGGTAAAGCTCCAAACAGCTGTTCCTAACTTACCAACTACTCTTGCCTCCCACAGCTTTCTGAACAAGGTAAATCCTGAATAGCGATAATCATTCAACTTCATCTCTGCAAAAAGCATTTATTTTCCTCCCAGGGAAAAACAAACAGTGCCTGTTGTCTAGCAATAGTTAAACAAGTCCCCCAAACACATCTATTATAATACATACCTCTGAGAAGCCACGGCAAGAACACAATGTTCCTTATGGGCCAAGGATGAGAGGACAGGAACAGGTATCCTCCAAGTTGATACAGTGACTTGTAAACCTGCTTTATCTTATTGGAGTCTCAGTTTCTACATTTGTAAGTATTTTTTGTCTGATTCAATAGTACAGTATTTAATTAAGAACCACAACTTTTGTCTCCTCCCATCTTCTTGTTTTGTTTTTGAGATGGAGTATCACTCTGCTGCCCATACTGGAGTGCAATGGTGCAATCTCCTGAGTAGCTGGGACTACAGGCGTGAGCCACCACACCTGGCTAATTTTTGTATTTTTAGTAGAGATGGGTTTTCACCATATTGGCCAGGCTGGTCTCGAACTCCTGACCTCAGGTGATCCACCCACCTTGGCCTCCCAAAGTGCTGGGAGTACAGGCATGAGTCACCACACCCAGCCGTCTCCTCTCATCTTCTAAGAACTGGATACTATCATTTGAAAGTCTTATTCTTAATCATCATGGTCTCTACGCTTGAGGGTGTCTGTGAGAATATGAAGACATACTGTAATTACTGGCTCATTAAGCATCATAATCTTCCTAGTTGCAAAGGCTTAGCCAAGTATTGTATAAGGTGTAACTATGAGTATTTAACCTTACAAATTCCTCAAGAAGACAGGCGGAAAATAGGAAAGAAAAGGGCAAAAATAGGCCGGGCACAGTGGCCCACCTGAGGTCAGGAGTTCGAGGCCAGCCTGGCCAACATGATGAAACATTGTCTCTACAAAAAATACAAAAAATTAGCCAGGCGTGTTGGTGTGTGCCTGTAATCCCAGCTATTCAGGAGGCTGAGACAGGAGAATTGTTTGAACCCAGGAGGCAGAGGTTACAGTGAACCGAGATCGTGCCACTGCACTCCAGCCTGGGCAACAAGAGCAAAATACCGTCTCAAAAAATAAAGAAAGAAAGAAAGAAAGAAAAGAAAAGGGCAAAAATACCCGACAGTGGAAAGGAGGGAGCAAAGTTAACTGCACAGATCACATCTCAGTCACAGAGAGCAGTATGTGAAGGGGGGAAAAAGCCTCTAATCACTTGACTCAGATATATGTTGGAGATGCTAGAGATCCAACTCCACGTTCCAAAAAACTGTGTTCCCAGAGACCACTACTGCAGTGTCGATTCACACAGACCTTATAACATGAGTAAACACTTCCAGATAAAGACACTAATGGAAAAATAGCATACAATAGGAAAGTTCTATTTCTAAAAACTTTACTATTTAACTGGAATCACACCTTTATTCCGGAACAAAAAGAAAATTGCTGAACAGAAGCAGATACTGTTATAACTCTTCCTTAAGATAAGCTTCTTCATAGGCAGTGTTTCCTAGGGCTTGTTAGTGCACGATCAAACCAGAAAGGTAAAGATGAAATGGCTTTCCTGTTTCTTGATTTTTATCTACCAGCAATAATATGAGGCACGCTCATAAAGAATTGCATTACATTTATAATTAAACTCTAGAAAAGCATAATTCTGAGCTAAATATTCTGCCTAAAAAATCTTTTCCAAACAATCTTTCCTGGTCACTTGCTCCTTGCACTCACAACTTGTTTCTTAATTCCTGTGCTTTTTATCCCTCCTTTCTATGCAAGGTTTTATCCAAAAAGTATACCCCTTACCAGAAAGTGATCTGCAGGGATCACATCTTACTCACCTGGTGTCTCTGTCAGCACTCAGCACTGGGCTTTGGCCACAGCTCACCTTCGATTCATAAAAATTATACATCAAGGCCGGGTATGGTGGCTGACATCTGTAATTCCAGCACTTTGGGAGCTGAGGCAGGCAGATCACTTGAGGTCAGGAGTTCGAGACCAGCCTGGCCAACACGGCGAAACCCCATCTCTATTAAAAATACAAAAATTGGCTGTGCGCAGTGGCTCACACCTGTAATCCCAGCACTTTGGGAGGCCGAGGCAGAGGACAGGAGATCAAGACCATCCTGGCTAACACTTGGTGAAATCCCGTCTCTACTAAAAACACAAAAAATTAGTTGGGTGTGGTGGCGGGCGTCTGTAGTCCCAGCTGAGGCAGGAGACTGGCGTGAACCCAGGAGGCGGAGCTTGCAGTGAGCCGACATTGAGCCACTGTACTCCAGCCTAGGCCACGGGGCGAGACTCCATCTCAAAAAAATAAAAAATAAAAAAAACAAAAATTAGATGGGTGTGGTACAAAAATAATCCCAACTACTTGGGAGGCTGAGGCAGGAGAATTGCTTGAACCCAGGAGGCAGAGGTTGCAGTGAGGCAGAGGTTGCATCAAGGTGAGATTGCGCCACTGCACTCCAGCCTGGGTGACAGCAAGATTCTGTCTCAAAAAATATATATATATAAATCAAAACAGGTTTCTGCTTTAGGTGACAACGGATGACATTAAGCTCAAGCAACTTCTACCTATAACTCATAATCCTGGACACAGTAGAGCAAAGACGGAAATAGGGACCATCAATAGCTCTGCCACTGACTTCCCCTGAAATCTTGAATAAATCAAGAATGAACAAAGCCATAAGTATCTAGTATCAGGAACTTTGTACTATGGCCGAGTCCTATCAGTTTTCCCTGACAGCCAGTATTAGATAATCATTTACAGCCTTAGCCACCATGCACCTGTATGCAAAACCCTCACATTATAACATTGCACTTGGCTTTATATGAAAGCTACAATTACAGCTTCTCATCTCCTGCCATTCTATATAAAAGAGTGGGATCTACAAAGCCATACACTGGTCATTTCAACCTTGCCTAACAGGGGTTCCTTTCTCATGCTTTTTAAGGAAGGAGCAGGAATAGAAATTATCGGAGTCCTTATCAGTAAGTAATGATCAGGAATGTTCTATTGATGCTGCTATAAACCTCCAGCATAACAGCAAGGTGACAAAGAATTTTCTAAAATTAGGCCCAAATAGGAGGAAAGAAATGCTTAGCTCAGGATGAGTTCAAGAACCAAAAATGGACTGAGTTGTGCTGACTGAGGTCAGAAACAGGGTCAAAGTTGCCTCTTTCAGAGATGAGAATTAGATATAACAAGTAATTGGCTGGGCACGGTAGCTCACACCTGTAACCCCAGCACTTTGGGAGGCCAAGGCAGGTGGATCACTTGAGGTCAGGAGCTTGACATCAGCCTGGTCAATATGGTGAAATCCCATCTCTACTAAAAGTACAAAAATTAGCCAGGTGTGGTGGTGGGCGCCTGTAATTCCGGCTACTTGAGAGGCTGAGGCAGGAGAATCGCTTGAACCCGGAGAGCAGAGGTTGCAGTGAGCCAAGACTGTGCCACTGCACTCTACCCTCGGCGACAGAGCAAGAATCTATCTCAAAAAAAGAAAAAGAAATTGCCAGCTCTTAGCACTGTCCAGTGGAACCTTCTTTGGCAATGGAAATGTTCCACATCTGTGCTGCCCAATGTAGCAGACATTAGCCATATGTGGTGGTTGAACACTTGAAATGTGGCCAGCATGATTGAGGAAAGGAATGTTAAATTGTGTTTAATCTTAATCTCAATGTAAACTGCCAAATATGGCTAGTGGCTACCAAACTGCAACTGTAGCTCTAGATTCCCTAAATTAGGGACTTTCAACCAGAGGCAATTCCCTCCACCCCTTGGGGGACAGCTGCCTCCATCTGGAGACATTTCTTATTGTCACAACTGGGGGTAGGGAGTGCGACTAGCATCTACTGAGCGGAGGTCAGGGACACTGCTAAGCATGCTGCCATGCACAGGCCTGCCCCTACGACAGCGAATTATCTGACCCAAAATATCAGTAGTGCGGACGCTGAGAAACTGCTCTAAGTTTCCTCAAGGATAGAATTAAAGTAAATGCAAAACAAACTGTAGCATACCTTGTCTAAACATAATACCCAGGAAGAATGAGATTTCTTAACCAACAGAAAAAGGTCTGGGCCATTCTACAAGTTTAGAGTAGCAGCTTTTGACCTGGCATGGTGGCTCATGCTTATAGTTCCAGCACTTTGGGAGGCTAAGGCAAGAGGACGGCTTGAGCCCAGGAGTTTGGGACCAGCCTGGGCAATATAGTGAGACCTTGTCTCGATTAAAAAAATTTTTTTAATTAGCTCAGTGTGGGGGTGAATGCCTGTAGTCCCAGCTACTCAAGAGGCTGAGGCACGAGGATCTCTTGAGCCCTGGAGACGGACGTTGCAGTGAGCCAAGATTGTACCACGGCTCTCCAGCCTCGGTGACAGAGAGAGATCCTGTCTCAAAAATAATACTATAACAGGTTTTTACTGAAAGGTGTATGTGTTTAATAACTTAAAATCTTCATCATTATAGTGATTACTTCCTGTGGCATTTTCTTTATTGAATATTAACATAAGTACACACTGTGAGGCTCTGCTACAGGGCCTTGTTCCTTATGCCTTGAACATACAGTGGAGGGCGGGGGCAAAGCCCCTACTGCTACTCTCCTAATTTGAATTCCTTGCCTCCTCAATTAACCCACCTGATCATCTGATTTATTGGGACATCACTATCTCAGATACAACAAAACTGATACTGTTGTGAAAGAAAAGCAAATCATGACAAGAAAATGGCTCTGCTATCACAGGTCTGCAAGTTTACATATCAACAGAAAAAGCAAGGGACAGAATTATATTTGGACCAAATCCCAATCATCAAGTGATTCTACTAAAAGATGATCCCATACCACATTTTTTTTTCACATACTACATTTTAAAGTGAGAGATGTTATTTTAAATTTTAGAGGGTGAGTATCAAATAACATTGTGGTTTCTGTAATCAGTATAAATTATGCAAGGATCAGTTTAAATGGGTTCATAACTGCTCACATAGCTCTCAAGTTTATACTAACAACATAGAATTTAACGCAGCATAGTCTATTCCTCAAAGAAACAGGAATAATGAACACAGTTACATGTTTCACTTTGACTCAGACTATTTTTCAGAACATAAAGTCATCAACACTCACATCACAGCAATGCTTTTTCTTTTCTGCCCAATTAGCACCAACATAAATTGTTCATTCCATCTAAGACCCTCTATTACTTCAGGGAATATAAACGTAAGTCCCGGCCAGGCGCAGTGGCTCACACCTGTAATCCCAGCACTTTGGGAGGCTGAGATGGGCGGATCACAAGGTCAGGAGTTTGAGACCAGCCTGACCAACAAGGTGAAACCCCGTCTCTATTGGGAATACAAAAATTAGTCGGGTGTGGTGGCATGCGCCTGCAGTCACATCTGCTCGGGAGGCTGAGGCAGAAGAATCACTTGAATCTGGGAGGCAGAGGTTGCAGTGAGCGGAGATCGCACCACTGCACTCCACCCTGGACAACAGAGCGAGGCTCTATCTCAAAAAAAAAAAAAAAAAAGTAAGTCCCAGTCATAGTTCTGAAAAACTTACACTCAGAATTTTCACACTGACCTAAGGCAGAAACTTCCAGCCCACATGTTCTGAATTCCTAAAAGATCACTGCAATTTTTGTGAATGCTCCAATATCAAACACACTGGAATTGCAGTCCCTCTTGATACCTTCATTGAGAGAGTTTAAGATATTTTATCATCAATTAACACTTAGGGAGCAACCACTGTAATCTACTGATCAAATGCCAGAAAAGAAGTATTTAAAGCAGGATTCCGACCCACTCTGCAGATTTTCCTATAAAGGCTAATTACTCCTGGAGGAAAGATCATCCCAGTTCTTTAGGATTCCAATTACAATCACATGAAGCCCATCCACCTTCTTAGGAAATTGAAAACACCACTTTGCATCATTTTGTACTCAACTGCTGGTGGTTTAAACATGATCTTGACCAGGATTTCTCAGCCTCAACACTGCTGACATTTTGGGCCAGAGAATTATCCAGCGTGGGGAGCTGTCCTGTACCATGTAGGATGTTTAGCTGTGTCCCTGGCCTCTACCCACTAGGTACCGGTGGCACCTCCCTGCCCCCATTGTGACAATCAAAAATATGCCCAGAGATAGCCAAATGTCCCCTGGGGAAATAAATTGCCCCCTGCTTTAAGAACCACTCACCTGGACAAACTCAAAGTACCAAAAGGTAGACACTCTGCTAATCAGAAGACGGTAAAGACTTTATTACCAGCCAGGAAAACACATAACATTCACTCCAGAGATGGCACAAGAAAACCATATTATCTTTTTCTTGTCTTCCATCCAATGTATGCTAAGCAACCGAGGAGTAGGCTACACCACTATGAGCACATGAAGACATCTGGCCTTTTACAATTATTGCCTTCAACTCTCCAGTGACAAGTGAACAAATCTACAGTAGCTGCTGCCTTGAAAAAAGACAAAATATATTATTCCTACCAGCTCAAAATTCAAATGTAGCCGTCTTAAAACACTAGCATTGCTCCTGAATGCCACATGCATGAAAAGCCGGGTGTGCACTGGACTGGACAAGCTGACTCCCAAGCTGGAACAGAGAGAAGGGCTTTGAGGAAGGGCAGAATGTCAGGTACCGAAAGCAGGAATCCATGAAGAAACCGAAACCGGTTCCCATTTACAAGCCCTAACACTGGGACAATGAGAATCCGTTTCACATGGTAGAGTAGTCAGCCAGGTACACCACGCTGCCGTTCCCCTAAAAGGAAATCAGAGGTAGGCTCTGTTACCAGTGGATTTGGAGTTGACTCGGGGATATCTCTTCGCCACTGGAAAGGGGGAGCCAGGAAGTTGTGGGGCAGCTGCGATCCCTGAAACTCAATTCGCAATCTACGCAATACCCACCCCTTTCTGGAACTCATAGAGGTTCTACCGCCCGGTGTTCGCAGGCTTAGCATCGGAATCACCTTCGTGGGGCGGAGTGGGAGGGGGACGGTGGCGGTTAAACATGCAGATCTCGGTCCCGCCCCCAGAGGTTCTGACCCCGGGACTGAACCTCCACATTTTACCAAAGGCCCCAGGTGATTCCCACGCAGGCTGAAGTTGGAAAACTACCGCTTTAGCAATTTTCATTCCTAACTTGGAGACCAAGAAAAACCTACAGGTTTGCAGCTGGCTCCGAAATAACTGCGGCTTCTTTCCGGGAGCATCTGGGGTCGCCAACGGAGAGCTCCCAGTCCTCCGAAAGGGCCAGCCGAGTTCAGGCCGGCCACTCACGGAACCTCGGCAGGGCCCAAGGTCGGCCCCACGGTCCCAGTTCTGGGCTCCGGGCCCCTCACGGCCCCCACGGAACCCCGCCCAGCCTCTTCGGCCCACGGGGACCCGAGAGACACCCGGTCCCGTCACGCGCCCGGGCCCCAGCCGCCCTCCTGGCGAGGCCTCCTCAGGCGGGGCCCGTCAGCCCGCGTCCCCCTGCCCGGGTCACAATGGCAGCTTGAGACTGGCAAACAGTCGCCTCGGAGGCGGGAGCCCCGGGCCGCAGCGCCGTCCCCATCGCCCCCTCCCGGTACGGACCTTCTCCAGGGACGCGTCCATGGCTGAGGCGGCCGGTGGTGGCCCAATGGTCCCGGGCGCTACTTCCTCCTCCCGCGCCCCGCCGCTGTTTCCACGCTGGCAGCGCTGACGTCCTCCGCGCCCGTGGCCGGCGGGGCGGAGAGGAGGAGGAGCTGCCCAGCGGCGCCGCGGGCTGGCGAACCTGCGGGTTGAGGGGCGGCGGGGCGGCGGGGCGGGGCCCCGTGGAGGTGGGCGGAGCCCTCTGGGATTCCGTACCTGGGCCTCACGCCGGCCCTCCTTAACGTGCGTAGGTGAAAAGGGGAGGATGCCCGGTGGATTGTTCACCAAACTCACTCTTTCCAGCAGCCTGTCGGAATCAACAAGGTAGAAGTATAATAATCACAAAGTACTATTCATGGAGTGAAAGGCTGGAAATACTAGTGACGCACCTGCACTTCCGGACCCAGGGTTCCAAGTCTCCCGCCTCCCCTCCCGCCGTCATCCCTCGAGAATGGAACAGGCCATTCGCCACGAAGGCGGTGAGCGAGCGAGCACCCTTGCACATGCGCAGGACTCACAGCGTCCTCGGCGCCCAGGGACTTGGGGTTTTTGGGTTTGGGGGCTGCTTGGTGAACGCTGTTCGGCGAAGGCACTGATCTAAGCAGAGGTGTTTGTCTCAGACCTTCCCGCCGAATTATAGACTGGAAAAAATTGTTCAGACAACTGGGCCAGCCTCCTTCATGTAACAATTATAACTTGTCAGGTAATGGGTAATAATAATAATGATAATATTAATACATCAGCTGCTGCTCTTCCATTTTCCTATTTCAGCAGCTCTAGGAGATCATCATTATCCCCATTTCGCAGTGCCGATCTAGGTATGATTCAGACCCGAGCCCCATGAGTCCACATACCGCTTCCACTCCCACTTTACTTTAAATGTTTTAAAAAGTTAATTTTTTATTAATTTTTTTATCTTGTTACCGATGAATTGAAGAGAAAAAAAATTTAAATCTCATTTTAATAAAGAAGCGGGGACGTCTCACTCTGTTGCCCGGGCTGGCTTCGAACTCCTGGCCTCAGGTGATCTTCCCGTCTCAGCCTCCCAAAGTGCTGGGATTACAGGCGTGAGCTACCACGCCTGGCCTCTTCTGCAGTTTCACTGCAATGTGTTTCTAACGAATGGGGAAGGCGTACATTTGCATAGTAGATTCCTCCCACCTTAATGAGGGAAACTGATGTAGACTACCACAGTTGCAATCAATGGAACACTTCACCTCTGCGATGACGCTACAACCACAAATCTTACTCCTTTTCTCCCTGTTTTTTCTTTTTCTTTTTTTTTTTTTTGAGATGGAGTCTCGCTCTGTCGCCCAGGCTGGAGTGCAGTGGCGCGATCTCGGCTCACTGCAAGCTCCGCCTCCCGG
>NW_012102621.1:33337-34754 GCF_000951045.1 Mandrillus leucophaeus | reverse complement strand
TTTGAGATGGAGTCTCGCTCTGTCGCCCAGGCTGGAGTGCAGTGGCGCGATCTCGGCTCACTGCAAGCTCCGCCTCCCGGGTTCACGCCATTCTACCGCCTCAGCCTCCCAAGTAGCTGGGACTACAGGCGCCCGCCAACGCGCCCGGCTAATTTTTTGTTTTTAGTGGAGATGGGGTTTCACCATTCACAGGATGGTCTCGATCTCCTGACCTCGTGATTTGCCCGCCTCGGCCTCCCAAAGTGCTGGGATTACAGGCGTGAGCCACCGCGCCCCGCCTTCTCTCCTGTTTTATACTCTTCCTCCCGAAATCCGTGTAACAGGGTCACGTTTTCAGCGCAGTAACTCCATGTTTTGAGCTATCTATGTTGTATTTGGTAAATTGCCTGGTTCTGTTAATAAAATTATTTTCTACCAAAAAACCCTTGTGTGCTGGTTTAGACTGTACTGTGGGAATTATTCAGACTCTCTAAAGAACTTTCCAAACAGAAGGAATGACAGATTTATATCTTTCAAGAACCGAAGACTGAATGTATCCCCGCTTGAACAAAACAAGTCACTTTTCCAATGTGTTATGAAATTGTTCAAACATGTAGAAAAGTTGAAACAATTGTACAGTGAACAACCATGTACCCACTACCTAGATTCTACAATTAATTTTCCCTATATTTGCTTTATCACACATGCATCCATATATCCACCCATCGATATAAGTACATTCAACCTCTGAGCACCTCAGCATGGGTATCATTCAAAACTAGTATAAAGTCACCTCCAAGTTTCTGTGGATTACATTACAAAGTGTAATAGATTCTACAAAACAAATACTAGAGAGAGAAAAGTTAACTTTACTGTTTGAAAAGTAGACTTTGACACCCCAATGTGAAAAAGTGGAAATAATCAACCAGATTATTTATTATATTTAGCCAAATATTTATTGACTGCCATCTTGGACAGTTGTGCTGGAAATAGTATGTAGAAGAGTAAGAGGCTGGTTCAAGACCAGCCTGGCCAACATGGTGAAACTCCGTCTCTACTAAAAATACAAAAAATTAGCTGGGCGTGGTGGCAGACACCTGTAATCCCAGCTACTTGGGAGGCTGAGGCAGGAGAATCACTCGAACCCGGGAGGCAGAGGTTGCAGTGAGCCAAGATTGCAGCACTGCACTCTAGCCTGGGCAATAAGGTGAGACTCCGTCTCAAAAAACAGTAAAAATAAAAATAAGAGGCTGGGCCAGGCACGGTGGCTCACTCCTGTAATCCCAGCACTTTGGGAGGCTGAGGCGAGCAGATCACAAGGTCAGGAGATCGAGACCATCCTGGCTAACACGGTGAAACCCTGTCTCTACCAAAAATACAAAAAGAAATTAGCTGGGCGTGGTGGTGGGCGCCTGTGGTCCCAGCTACTCAGGAGGCT
>NW_012102621.1:22314-31097 GCF_000951045.1 Mandrillus leucophaeus | reverse complement strand
ATTATGTCTGGGCCAGCTTTTTCCCTTGTCAATAGTATAGTCCATTGGTTAGAGCTCAGATTGTGGCTACAAGTAGAACTGGACTTTTTTTTTTTTTTTTTTAAGCTGTGTAAGTGAAAGCTACTTGGGCAAGTTACTTAACCTCTTGGTATATTGGTTTCCTCATATGTAAAATTCTGGTTATACTTGCCTTTTAGTGTTTGTTAAATATTCTTATGATCAAAAAACAAGCAAATAAAAACTCCTTATCTTCATCCACATCCCCTTATGGTCTCAATTTTCTCATCACACACACTCCACCAACTCATCTCAATCTAGCTTCGGCTTTGTTCCCTCCACCTAAATGAGTCTCACTAAAACCATCTCAGTCCATCGCACCTGACCTCTTAGCAGCCCTAGAATCAGATGATCACTTTCTTCTTGAAACTGACTTTCCATGCTTCCCACAATATCAAATTGTTCGGATCGTCACCTTCCCTTTTCTGCCTGTTCCTTCTCAATGTCTTTTGGAGTTTCTTCCTCCTCCACCCAATGTTTAATTGTTGGATTTCCTCAGCACTCAGCTGGCAAGCCCTTTTTTTTTTTTGAGACAGTCTCGTTCTGTTGCCCATGCTGGAGTACAGTGGCGCCATCTTGAGTCATTGCAACCTCTGCCTCCCAGGTTCAAGCGATTTTCCTGCCTCAGACTCTGGAGTAGCTGGGATTACAGGCACGTGCCACCATGCCCAGCTAATTTGTGTATATTTAGTAGAGACGGGGTTTTACCATATTGGTCAGGCTAGTCTCGAACTCCTGACCTTAGGTGATCTACCCGCCTCAGCCTCCCAAAGTGCTGGGATTACAGGCGTGAGCCACTGTGCCTGGCCTGGAAAGTCCTTTTGATTTCTTCTTCTACATAATTTCATCCTCCATTGTTTCAGTTAACATCTATATCAAACTGAGAGTACTTCATCAATGGGCTGTGAAATTAACCATTGGGTCATGAGTAGCAATTTTTTAAAAAATGAAATAGGATGCAAAACATCAGAGCACATCACATGGATTAAGGATAATTAGGCAGTAACCCAAATGTCCATCAACAGACAAACAAATAAACAAATTATGGCCTATCCCTACAATGGAATGGAGTACTGTACTGCAATAAAAGGGAGTAAATTATTGATCCATGGGACACCACAGATTAGGAGTTGGCAGACTTTTTCCGTAAAGGGCCCGGTTGTAAATATTTCAGGCTTTGCAAACCGTAGTTTAGGTTCTTGCGATTTCAGTTTCAAGTATTTGATTCGGTAGCATGAAAACAGCCATAGACAGTATGTAAACAAATGAGTGTTGCTGTGTTCCAATAAAGTTTTATTTATAGACACTGAATTTTGGATTTCATTTAATTTACATGTGTCACAAAATATTCTTCTTTGACTTTTTTTCAATCACTTAAAAATATAAAGTCATGCTGAGCTCTTGGGCCTTTGCATAATGAGGTACCAGGCCAGATTTGGCCCACAGGCCCTAATTTGCTGATCCCTGTCATAGATGAATCTTAAAACCATTATGCTGAGTGAAAGAAGCCAGATACATGGCCTGGAGCCTGTAATCCCAGCACTTTGGGAGGCCGAGATGGGAGGTTCGCTTGAGCCCAGGAATTTGAGACCAGCCTAGGCAACATTGAGAGACCCAGTCTTTACTAAAAAAAAAAAAAAAAAAAAGTCAGCTGGGAGTGGAGGATTTCTCAAGCCTGGAAGTTGAGGCTGCAGTGAGCTATGATTGCACCATCGCACTCTAGCGTGGGTGACACAGCAAGACCCTGTCTCCAAGAAAATAAACCAGATACAAGTGAATACCTATATCATATGTATACTGTATATATGCTGTATGGTTTCATTTATATGGAATTCTAGAAAATGCAAACTATAATGGCAGAAAGCCTGGGACCGAGATGGAGGGGGAATTGACTGCCAAGGGGTGCTGGGGAATTTTTGGAAATGACAGAAGAGCTCTGTGTTTTAATCGTGGTGGTTACACAGGCATATACATTTGTCAAAACCTGTTGAACTGTACATGTAATATGGGTGAATTTCATTATGTAAAACATACGAAAATCTATTATGTAAAACATACTTCAACTAAGTTGATTAAAAAATATCAGAGTGGCTGGGAGCGGTGGCTCAAGCCTGTAATCTCAGCACTTTGGGAGGCCGAGACGGGCGGATCACGAGGTTAGGAGATCGAGACCATCCTGGCTAACACGGTGAAACCCCGTCTCTACTAAACAAAAAACTAGCCGGGCGAGGTGGTGGGCACCTGTAGTCCCAGCTACTCGGGAGGCTGAGGCAGGAGAATGGCGTAAACCCGGGATGCGGAGCTTGCAGTGAGCCTAGATGGCGCCACTGCACTCCAGCCTGGGTGACAGAGCGAGACTCCGTCTCAAAAAAAAAAAAAAAAAAACAATCAGAGCATTGGTTGGTTATTTACTATTGAGTAAAAAATTCTTTTCCTTTTTTTTTTTTTTCTTTGAGACCGAATCTCACTCTGTTGCCCAGGCTGGAGTGTAGTGGTGTGATCCCAGCTCACTGCAACGTCTGCCTCCTGGGTTCAAGCAATTCTCGTGCCTCAGCCTCCCAAGTAGCTGGGACTACAGGTGTGAGTCACTATGCCCAACTAATTTTTCTATTTTTAGTAGAGACAGGGTTTCACCATGTTGGCCAGGCTTGTCTCAAGCTCTTGACCTCAAATGATCCATCCAGCTCGGCCTCCCAGAGTGCTGGGATTACAGGCGTGAGCCACCATGACTAGCCAAAAAATTCTTAAAAAAAAAAAAAGAAGAAAAACAAATCAGAGCACCTTCTATGGTAGGAAGGGTACTCATTGCTTCTGAAACTTCTGCTTCAGTTATACACATTTATAGCTGTACCTTGATTGCACTGAACTCCTCTTCCACCCTGAACCAGGGATTCTCACACTCCTCATCCCATAAAAGCTCCCCATCATCCACCCAGCTGTTCATGCCAGGAACTAGGGTATCATCCTCTCTCTCACGCTTTCCCTTCCCTAACCCCTTCCAATCCGTGTTGCCACTTCCACCTCCTAAATATCTCTCAAAGCTGTCTGCATCTCTATTTCCGTTGCTACCACCTTGACTACTGCCATATCTAAGCAGTCTCTGTAGCCAAACCATTCTTAATACAGAAACCAGAGTCATCTGTTAAATGTAGAAATCAGGTGGTTTGCTTACAAGCCTTCAGCTGTTCACATGGAATAAAGCGAGCATCCTTCACTTGGCCCATGAGTATATAATATGGCCCCTGCCTACCTCTTCGGTCTCTGTCATTATCCCCTTGATTATCCTCTTGGTCTTTTTGTTGTTGTTGTTTGTTTTGAGACAGGGTCTCACTTTGTCACCCAGGCTGGAGTGCAATGATGTGAACATGGCTCACTTCAACCTCCACTTCCCAGGCTCAAGTGATCCTCCCACCTCAGCCTCCCGAGTAGCTGGGACCGCAGGTGCACATCATCATGTCTGGCTAACTTTTTTGTATTTTTGTACAGATGGGGTTTCACCATCTTGCCTAGGCTGGTCCTCAACTCCTGAGCTCGAGTGATCCACCTACCTCGGCCTACCAAAGTGCTGGGATTACAGGCGCGAGCCATAGTACCCACCTTGGTCTTCCTGTACTGCAAGATCTTTCCTGACAAGCTGTTTTATTTGATGAGGCTATTCTTTTTTTCCCTTCCCTTTTGTCTTGTGTAACTTCTAATCCCTTTGGTAGAAGTATAAGTATCATTTTCTCAGGGAAATCTCATGAGTGCTTAGAGGCACCTGTCTTTCTCTTTTATGTACTTAGCACAATCACAATTAATTAGTTGCTTAATGTCTGCCTCCCTTGATAGATTATCAATGCCATATCTGCAGGGACAAAATCTGTCTTTAATATTATTGTGTCCCCAAGTGACTAGCAGATAGGCTCTCAAAAAAATAGTCATAGAACGAATGAGTAATGAATCCACATACTGGCACAGTAATATTATTTCCAAAACATTTCCACTGTTTTCAATCTGGTTTTAATGAGCATCATATTTTATTTATTTATTTTTTTGAGACAGAGTCTTGTTCTGTCATCCAGGCTGGAGTGCAGTGGCTCGATCTCGGCTTACTACAACCTCTGTCTCCTGGGTTTGAGCGATTCTGCTGCCTCAGCCTCCTGAGTAGCTGGGATTACAGGTGCCCACCACCACACCTGGCTAATTTTTGGAGTTTTATTAGAGACAGGGTTTGACCATGTTGGCCAGGCTGGTCTCGAATTCCTGACCTCGAGTGATCCGCCCGCCTCAGCCTCTGAAAGCTCTGGGATTACAGGTGTGAGCCACCGCGCCAGACCAAGAATCATACTTTAAAGACACTTCATAGACGCAGAGGCAATTTACCGCCCAAGTCTAGCTAGTCCAGTGCCTAGGATGCAGTGGGAGTTCAATAAATAATCACTAAATGCATGGATTTAACAAATATTTTCTGAAGGTGCATTATATACCACACAGTATTTTAGAAATTGAGATACAACAACAATTAAAAGAGATTAAGTCTTTGCCTTTTGTGGATTTTTTTTTTTTTTAAACTTGAGATAGGTCTCACTTTGTCCCCCAGGCTGGAATGCAGTGGCACGATTCTGGCTCACTGCAGCCTTAACCTCCTGGGCTCAAGTGATCCTTCTACCTCAGCCTCCCAAACTGCTGGGACTACAGGCATGCACCACCATGCCCAGCTAATGTTTTAATTTTTGAAGAGATGGGGTCCCCTATGTTGCTCTGACTGGTCTTTGAGGTCCTGGGTTCAATTGATCCTCCTGCCTTGGCCTCCGAAAGTGCTGGGACTACAGGCGTGAGCCACTGTGCCTGGTTATTTTTGTGGATCTTATATCCTATAGTAATAGAGAGATAAGTAGCTATATAATGTACATTAATTACTTGTAAATACCATAAGAAAAATAAAGCAAAATAAAAGAGAGTAAATTATGAATGAATCCGTCCCTTGGCTGTCAATTTGAAATCTCTGTTCTGAAACATCGAAAATGTTTTAGAAAATGTTTGTTCAGTGATAATTAGCTAGATATAGAAGAAAGCAAAACCAGCCACTACCATCAATGATTTGTTGATTTTTTATTAATTTTCAGCACCTTGAGGAAAGTATTCCCATTGACAATTTTTCTGGTACTCAAAGAACCTTTTTGTTTTTGTTTTGAGCTAGGCTCTCACTCCTGTCTCCCACGCTGGAGTGCAGTGGCATTTCGGCTCACTCCAACCTCTGCCTCATGGGCTCAAGCCATCCTCCCACCTCATCCTCCGCAGTGGCTAAGACACAACCACCCCTGGCTAATTTTTGTATTTTTGGTAGAGATGGGGTTTCACCATGTTGCCCAGGCTGGTCTCAAACTCCTGAGCTCAAGCATCCGTTCACCTTGGCCTCCCAAAGTGCTGGGATTACAGGCATAAGCCACCACACCTGGCTGAAAATAAGAATTTTTATTAGCATTTTAAAGTATAATTTGTGTTTAATTTGTTTCAGATTTATTTCCATTTCATGAAAGTGCACAGGCTTCTCTAAAGCTGTGTGCCCAGAAGGCAAATGGGCAAAGACATTAACAGACAATATAAAAAGGAAAAACATGCAAAGAGTCAACATGACAAAAAGTTCAACATTACTAGTAACCAAAAAAATGCAGAAATGGATGAAATAGCATTTTTGCCTATAATTACCGAAGTTTTTTTTTTTAAATAATAACATTCGGCTGGGCGTGGTGGCTTACACCTGTAATCCCAGCACTTTGGGAAACCGAGGCGGGCGGATCACCTGAGGTCAGGAGTTCGAGACCAGCCTGACCAACATGGTGAAACCCTGTCTCTACTAAAAATACAAAAATTGGCCGGGCATGGTGACGCACGCCTTGCAGTCCCAGCTACTCGGGAGGCTGAGGCAGGAGAATTGCTGGAACCCTGGAGATGGAGGTTGCAGTGAGTGGAGATCATGCCAATGAACTGTAGCCTGGGCGACAGAGCGAGACTCCATCTCAAAAAATAAAATAAAATAACATCCAGTGTTAGTGTAGAAGGAGATAAGTATTCTCGGCTGGGCACAGTGACTCACGCCTGTAATCCCAGCACTTTGGGAGGCTGAGGCGGGTGGATCATCTGATGTTGGGAGTTCGAGACCAGCCTGACCAACATGGAGAAACCCCCGTTTCTACTAAAAATACAAAATTAGCCAGGCATGTTGGTCCATGCCTGTAATCCCAGCTACTTGGGAGGCTGAGGCAGGAGAATTGCTTGAATCCAGGAGGCAGAGGTTGTGGTGAGCCAGGATCATGCCATTGCACTCCAGCCTGGGCAACAAGAGTGAAACTCCGTCTCAAAAAAAAAGAAGAAAATAAGTATTCTCATGGTTTACTGGTAGAACTTCAGATTGTTATAAAATCTTTGATGTATTTCAAAGATTCAGTTCAAAGTATTGAACTGAATGGAACTGGGCATTCAGTAACAAAAACACTTAAAATATACCTGTTTTGTACTTAAAATTCTACTCCCAAAGTGTAAACTAAAGACATAAATATGTTAGAGATTTAACTATAAGACTGTCCACAGTAGCGCTGCTTATAATGAAACAAAATTGAAAACAAACTATATATACAACAAAATAACAGGGAATTGGCTAAACAGTGGTACTTCCATAAAACTGGTTAAAAGACATAACCTGTAAAAAAAAAAACAGTGCCAGGTGCGGTGGCTCTTGCCTGTAATCCCAGCACTTTGGGACACCGATGCGGGAGGAACACTTGAGGTCAGGAGTTTGAGACCAGCCTGGCTGACATGGTGAAACCCCGTCTCTACTAAAAGTACAAAAAAAATTAGCCGGGCATGGTGGTGGACACCTGTAATCCCAGCTACTTGGGAGGCTGAGGCAGGAAAATCATTTGAACCTGGGAGGCAGAGGTTGCAGTGAGCTGACATCACACCACTGCACTCCAGCCTGGGTGACAGAGTGAGACTCCTTCTTAAAAAAAAAAAAAAAGTGATGCAGGTACACATTTATCAACATGGAAAGATGACACTGTTAACTCAAAAGGGCTGGTAAGAACACAGCATGTGTAATATGAACCTAATTTAATTTTTTAAATAAAAAACTACATGTATGGAAAAGATTATAAAAAATTCATTAAAAATGAAAAGAGTGGTTAACACTAGAGATGTTAATTTTATTTGTTTTTTGGAGATGGAGTCTGGCTCTTTTGCCAAGGCTGGAGTGCAGTGGTACAATCTCAGCTCATTGCAGCCTATACCTCCCGGGTGCAAGGGATTCTCCTGCCTCAGCCTCCCAAATAGCTGGGATTACAGGTGCCCACCATCACTCCTGGCTAATTTTGTATTTTTAGTAGAGATGGGGTTGTGCCATGTTGGCCAGCCTGGTCTCGAACTCCTGGCCTCAAGTGATCCACCTTGGCCTCCCAAAGTGCTGCAATTACAGGTGTGAGCCATCATGCCCGGCCAAGATGTTAATTTTATTAATTACACTTTTTTGTTTTTCATACATGTAGAATTATTTTTTAAAACCATTAAACAGCCAGGCACAATGCCAGGAGCCTGTGGTCCCAGCTACTCAGGAGACTGAGGTGGGAGGATCACTTGAACCCAGGAGTTTGGGGCAAGCCTGGGCAACACAGCAAGACCCCATGTCTAAAAAAAGAAAAGAAAAAACATCAAACAGTACGATGCCAGTTTTTGATCTATTGCCTTCCAGCTCCAAATCCATCCTTTTTGCCTTCTGGGTAAAAATGGATCTGGGCCCTGTAAAGTAGTTTTCCTTTGCCAGGAAGCACATTATTTTAAGTTTGGTCAGTAGAGGGTGCTGGAGAGGCACTGCAGGAGGAAAGAGTTTTGCTTATTGGTTCCTGCTGATGGCCTTACCAGTGTCTGGCTCCTGCACCACCCATTGGCAGGCAGCTTCCCCTGGCAGTCCCCTCTGGTGGTTTTGCAGCAGCGTACCTTCAGAGAGACACCTTGCCATGAAAAGTTTACCCTGAGGGTAGCTTTCCAGCAAGTTCTACCAGCCAGCAGGGCATCACAGCAACTGTCTTCTTTGCTATTCAGTGATGCAGGGCTGTACCCTCTCTACCTGGTCAGGATCTCAGACCTCCAGGGGTGATTGTTTCCATGAGTGTCACGGCTGTTCCTTGTATCTACTATTTGTATACTTTTTTTTTGAGACAGGTTCTCACTCTGTTGCCCGTACTGGAGTGCAGTGGTACAATCTCGGCTGACTGCAACCTCTGCCTTGTGGGCTCAATCGATCCTCCCACCTTAGCCTCCCAAGTAGCTGGGACTACAGACATGAGGTCCCATGCCTAGCTAATTAAAACAAATTTATTTTTAGAAATGGAATCTTGGTGTATTGCTCAGGCTGGTCTCCAACTCCTGAGCTCAAGCTAATCACTTGCCTCAGCCTCCCAAAGTGCTGGGATTACAGACGTGAGCCCTGCACCTGCCTGTATACTTTTCAGATTTCCCTTCTTACTACTCAAACCCTCATTATTTCAGTCTCTTATTAACAATTCTTCATATAGTCCATCCTCATTATTCGTGGGTTCCATATTTATAAATCTGTCTACCTTGCTAAAATGTATTTGGACCCCAAATCAATAATTCTGATGCTTTTGCCATTATCTGAAGACATGTATATGAAGAGAGCAGCAAAATATTTAAGTCACATGATGCGCCCATTCCCAGCTGAGGTCCAACAAGGT
>NW_012102621.1:17556-19289 GCF_000951045.1 Mandrillus leucophaeus | reverse complement strand
GCCACTGCACTCCAGACTGGGGAACAGAGTGAGACTCCATCTCAACAACAACAACAACAACAAAAGGCCCCTAAGTGTCCTCCTGAAGTGCTATCGAGTGTCTCTGAGTACAAGAACGCTGTGAAGTGCCTAATGGAGAAAGTACATTTGTTAGATAAGCTTTGTTCAGGCTTGAGTTACAGTGCTGTTGGCCGTGAGTTCAGTGTCAATGATTCAACAATATGTATTAGATAAGGCATCCTTCAACACACACACATAAAACACAAGGTTATGTATTGATTGCTTTATAAAAATGTTGTGACCAGAGGCTTGGAGAAACCCAATCCTGCATTTTGTTTAGAGCAATGATTCAATATTTGCCAATTCAGTGTCCGTGGTGATTTTATACAACATAACTATCTTGAACAATGTGAATCAATGATATTAAACTTTCCCTCTTCTAGCTGGGCGCAGTGGCTTCTGCCTGTAATCCCAGCACTTTGGGAGGCTGAGGAGGGCGGATCGCTTGAGTCCAAGTGTTTAAGACTAGTCTGGGCAACATGGCGAAAACCTGTCTACAAAAAGCACAAAAATTAGCTGGGCATGGTGGCACTCATCTGTAGTCCCAGCTACTTTGGAGGCGGTGGTGGGAGAACCACTCAAGCCTGGGAAGCAGAGGTTGCAGTGAGCCAAGATCCTGCTACTCCACTCCAGCCTGGGCAATGGAGTGAGACTCTGTCTCAAAAAAAAAAAAGGAAAAAAGAAAAGAAACAAAAAGAAAAATTGTCTGGAAAATTTGCAGAAAGCATAGCTATTTTTTATTAGTCTGTAGCCACATTTTGAGCCAAAATTGTCAATGAAAAGAGTCAAACTCTGTAAAATATTTGAAGAGATTTATTCTGAGCCAAATAACAGCGACCATGGCTGTGACACAGCCCTCAGGAGATTCTGAGAACATGTCCCCAAGGTGGTCCGGGTGCAGCTTGATTTTATACACTTCAGGGAAACACTAAACATAATCAAATACATTTAAAGATTTACATTGGTTTGGTCTGGGTTATAGGTAGATTAAAAATTTTCTGGGCCGGTAGCAGTGGCTCACGCCTGTAATCCCAATGCTTTGGGATGCCGAGGCAGGTAGATCACGAGGTCAGGAGATTGAGACCATCCTGGCTAACACCGTGAAACTCCATCTCCACTAAAAATACAAAAAGAAATTAGCCGGGCATGGTGGGGGGTGCCTGTAGTCTCAGCTATTGGGGAGGCTGAGGCAGGAGATGTAGTCTTGCTCTGTCGCCCAGGCTGGAGTGCAGTGACACGATCTCAGCTCACCTGAGGTCAGGGGTTCGAGACCAGCCTGGCCGATATGGCGAAACCCCATCTCTACTAAAAATACAAAAAAATTAGCTGGGCGTGGTGGCACATGCCTGTAATTGCAGTTACTCAGGAGGCTGAGGCAAGAGAATTGCTTGAACCCAGGAGGCAAAGGTTGCAGTGAGCTGAGATCGTGCCACTGCACTCCAGCCTGGGCGACGGAGTGGGACTCCATCTCAAATTAATTAATTAATTGCGCATTGTAGTCTTTTGTCAGTAGAAATTTCAGGATTCGCAAGAGAAGTTACATTTTAGACATGGTAGCCCCCTTGATGGTTCTTATTAAACTGGGATTCATTTAAATGAAATAATAATAGCTACAATAAGCTTCATTGTAGTCCTCTTAATATATTTTTAATGTGATCCTTAGTTGTAAATTG
>NW_012102621.1:16327-17506 GCF_000951045.1 Mandrillus leucophaeus | reverse complement strand
AGGCAGGTAGATCACGAGGTCAGGAGATTGAGACCATCCTGGCTAACACCGTGAAACTCCATCTCCACTAAAAATACAAAAAGAAATTAGCCGGGCATGGTGGGGGGTGCCTGTAGTCTCAGCTATTGGGGAGGCTGAGGCAGGAGATGTAGTCTTGCTCTGTCGCCCAGGCTGGAGTGCAGTGACACGATCTCAGCTCACCTGAGGTCAGGGGTTCGAGACGAGCCTGGCCGATATGGCGAAACCCCATCTCTACTAAAAATACAAAAAAATTAGCTGGGCGTGGTGGTACATGCCTGTAATTGCAGTTACTCAGGAGGCTGAGGCAAGAGAATTGCTTGAACCCAGGAGGCAAAGGTTGCAGTGAGCTGAGATCGTGCCACTGCACTCCAGCCTGGGTGACGGAGTGGGACTCCATCTCAAATTAATTAATTAATTGCGCATTGTAGTCTTTTGTCAGTAGAAATTTCAGGATTCGCAAGAGAAGTTACATTTTAGACATGGTAGCCCCCTTGATGGTTCTTATTAAACTGGGATTCATTTAAATGAAATAATAATAGCTACAATAAGCTTCATTGTAGTCCTCTTAATATATTTTTAATGTGATCCTTAGTTGTAAATTGAAGCTCAGTTCCCACATCAGTACTTATTCCTTGCTGAAAGAGCGCTGAACAAAACTCTTTTTCATTCGAACACAGCCCTATGTTCTCCATTCATCTCCCACTGTTTGGGGATATTAACGGGACATGAACGCGCTGCCTTATTATTGCTGGAGGGCTCTGAGTCACAGCTTCCACAGATGATGAAGCATGAACATAATGAATTAATTTATCTTAGAGCATCTCTTCTTGTTTGAAGACCATGGGAGTCCTTTAGCATTACTTGAGTAATAGATTGTCTTTAGTTCCTGATTTTTTTTTTTCTGTTGCTTCTAAGAAGAGACAAGTTTGCAGTAATGCATTGGAAATCATCGAAGCCTTCTAACTCTTCATTGTTCCTTCTTTCAGTTCCCATTAAGTAAATCCACTGAGCTGTTCCACAAAGAACACCAGGGATATTAGAGGATATTCGCCTCTAGAGATTGCTACCAATCCCTCGCCTCTCTGGGTTCCTGGGAGAACTGACATGTGCAGAAGGCGCCCAGTAAAAGTCAGTTTCATCCCTTTGGTGTTGCCAGAT
>NW_012102621.1:11557-12022 GCF_000951045.1 Mandrillus leucophaeus | reverse complement strand
AACGGAGTTTTGCTATGTTGGGCAGGCTGGTCTCAAACTCCTGACCTCAGGTGATCCACCTGCCTCAGCCACCCAAAGTGCTGGAATTAAAAGGCGTGAGCCACTGCACCTGGCCTTAGTTTTTTGTTTTTTGTTTTTTTTTTTTTTTAAGCATTGCAAATACTAAAAAGTCTTCTCATAGCATATAATTCAGTGCCTGGCACATAATGGTTCTTAATGAATATTTAACAATTGAATGAATGATTGAATGAACGCCTGGACGTACATAGTCCTGAGGCTGTGTGTGTAGAGAAAGAGCGAGTAAGATTTCAGCTAAGATGATCAATTGCTGTTAGGTGAGACCAAAAGGACTATGGAGAAGGAAGATATAATAATGAGGGGACTAGCAGGCTGAATAATGACCTCCCAAAGATGCCCACATCTGAATCCCTTGGGAATATGTTACTTTACATGGCAAAAGGAATT
>NW_012102621.1:4873-5451 GCF_000951045.1 Mandrillus leucophaeus | reverse complement strand
ATCTCGGCTCACTGCAAGCTAATTACAATACTTTTCTCTTTTTTTTTTTTTTTTCATAGAGCAGGGGTCTTCCTATGTTGCCCAGGCTGGACTGGAACTCCTGCCCTCAAAGGATCCTCCTAATTCTCCCAAAGTGCTCGGATTACAGACATGTGCCACTGCGCCCGGCCAAATGCATCCCTTTTTTTTAGTGTACAATTCAGTGGTTTTTAATATACTCACAAATTCGTGTAACCATCACACCTATCTAATTTCAAAACGTTTTTGGCCGGGCGCGGTGGCTCACGCCTGTAACCCCAGCACTATGGGAGGCCGACGGGCGGATCACTCGAGATCAGCCTGGCCAACATGTTTAAACCCCGTCTCCACTAAAAATACAAAAATTAGTCGGGCGTGATGGTGCACGCGTGTAGTCCCAGCTACTCGGATGGCTGAGGCAGGAGAATCGCGTGTAGTCCCAGGGAGGCGGAGGTTGCAGTCAGTCCAGATCGGGCCGTTGCACTCCAGCCTGGGCGACAGAGCGAGACTCCATCTCAAAAAATCTAATTAATTAATAAAAATAAATAAATAAATAAATA
>NW_012102621.1:4401-4658 GCF_000951045.1 Mandrillus leucophaeus | reverse complement strand
GGACCCATGCATCCGGTGGTCCGGGCACATTTCAAACGCTTAGCCCCCACGTCGGCCCATGGCCTCCGGATTGGAGGGAGGGGGGTGCGGGGGGCGCCCAATCCCTCCGGAGCATCTGGAGTGGCCAGATGCAGGCGCGGGCGGCGGCGGCAGGGGGCATCTTCTGAAGGGCCGGGAAGCCCGGAAGTGGTGCAGGAAACCGCCGACCACGCTGGCTTGTGATCGCGGGCGCCCAAATTCAAGACAGCCCTAGAGAC
>NW_012102621.1:0-1141 GCF_000951045.1 Mandrillus leucophaeus | reverse complement strand
GCTTTGGTCTCCTAAAGTGCTGGGATTACAGTGTGAGCCACCGAGCATGGCCCCAAATTTCCTCTTCTTATAAGGACACCAGACAGATTGGATTACAGCCCATCCTAAAGGTCTCACTTTAACTTCATTGCGATTTTAAAGGCCCTATCTTCAAACACAGTCGCCTTCTGAGATACTGGAAATTAGAGCTTCAACGTATGAATTTTGGAGGGCATCATTTAGCCCATAACAACTGGGTTGATAAGTTGAGGGACAGCCTACAGAATAGCTGGTTAGTGGTCTGGCTTTGAGACTAAGGCCATTTGACAGTTCAACACAATGTGAAGCAATCCGGGATTGGAGGCCAGACTGGGAACAGAGAACCTAAGGGTGACGATTGGTGATCATTTGAATAAGATCTGTAGATTAGGTAAGCGTATGATCTCTGTGCTTATTTCCTTGTTTTGATCATTGTACTGTGGTCATGTAAGATGTCAATATTTCAGGAAGCTTGGGTGAAGAGTATGTGGTAACTCTTTGTACTATTTTTGCAACTTATTTCAAAGTCTGTAGTTATTTCAAAATTAAAAGTTAAAAATCAAGGCTGGGCACAGTGGCTCACGCCTGTAATCCCAGCACTTTGGGAGGCCAAGGCCAAGCGGATCACCTGAGGACAGGAGTTGGAGACCAGCCAGGCCCACGTGGCGAAACCCTGTCTCTACTAAAAATACCAAAATGAGCCAGGCATGGTGGTGCATGCCCATAGTCCCAGCTACTCGGGAGGCTGAGGCAGGAGAATCACTTAAACTTGGAAGGGAGAAGTTACAGTGAGCCGAAATCACACCACTGTACTCCAGCCTGGGCAACAGGAGTCTGTCTCAAAAAAAAGAAAAAAAAGAAAAGTTAAAAATCAGGGCCAGGCGTGGGGGATCATGCCTGTAATCCCAGTATTTTGGGAGGCTGAAGTGGGCAGATCATGAGGTCAGGAGTTCAAGACTATCCTGGCTAACACGGTGAAACCCCGTTTCTACTACAAATTCAAAAATAAAAAAAAATTAGTTGGACGTGGTGGCGGGTACCTGAAGTCCCAGTTACTTGGGAGGCTGAGACAGGAGAATGGCGTGAACCCGGGAGGCGGAGCTTGCAGTGAGCCGAGATTACG
>NW_012102620.1:9187-9538 GCF_000951045.1 Mandrillus leucophaeus | reverse complement strand
AAAGAAAGAAAGAAAGAAAGAAAGAAAGAAAGAAAGAAAGAAAGAAAGAAAGAAAGAAAGAAAGAAAGAAAGAAAGAAAGAAAGAAAGGCGGAGTCAAAATTACTTCTGAAATTGGGCTGGCTCCTCTCCTGCCTTCTCCAGCCTTAAGTTCTTAGATAAGGGTCATTCCCTGGATGTGGGCAGGTGCGTCCTCCCAGACTTCCTGCTTCAACCCACTGAAAACACTTGGAAAGTTTGGATGCTGGGGGTGGAGGGCACAGTGAGTCTGGACTGACAGTGACTGTTCTAGGAGGGGACTTGCAGGGACACCTGGGGAAACTGAGGGAGAAGGGCACCTCTACGACCTCCAG
>NW_012102620.1:8819-9137 GCF_000951045.1 Mandrillus leucophaeus | reverse complement strand
TGACAGTGACTGTTCTAGGAGGGGACTTGCAGGGACACCTGGGGAAACTGAGGGAGAAGGGCACCTCTACGACCTCCAGCTCAGATTCCTTTCCAGAAATCCTCCATGCAGTGGAGGCAGGAAGGTGTGAGAGTGGGGAGGTGAGATGAGAGTCGGGATCTGGTCTGCAAATCCCCCAGAGCCTGCAGCCTCATGGGTCCCATACTTCAGGAAGAACCAGGTGAGGCTGCCTTGGGGGGGCATCAGGAAGGAACACGTCCCTCTCATGTAGCTGATTGGACCATTAAGCCATTTCCATCTGATGAAGCAGAGGAGCTG
>NW_012102620.1:4147-4864 GCF_000951045.1 Mandrillus leucophaeus | reverse complement strand
CATCCCAGTCAGCACTGTAAACAGCAACCGCAAGAACCACAGTCTTTGGACTGCATCCAGACAGGGGAAATAGGAAGGGTGTCTAGATATAGGGCAGGATATATTGGGAACACTCAGAACAGGAGTCAGAACTTAGCAGGAGGTGGAGAAGCTCAAGGTGTAAATGATGCTCATATGGACCATGGAATCTTGACATCTGAGTAAGGCCATTTTTTTTTCTGCTGTACACCAGAGTGGGCAGGGAGGAAGCAAAAATGGAATCACTCTGGTCTTGCCTTGGTAATAGAAAATAGTGTCTTTCATGCACACATATGTTTATTGTTGCACTATTCACAATAGCAAAGACTTGGAACCAACCCAAATGTCCATCAATGATAGACTGGATTAAGAAAATGTGGCACATAGACACCATGGAATACTATGTAGCCATAGAAAACGATGAGTTCATGTCCTTTATAGGGACATGGATGAAGCTGGAAGCCATCATTCCGAGCAAAATATCGCAAGGACAGAAAACCAAATACCGCATGTTCTCACTCATAGGTGGGAATTGAACAATGAGAACACTTGGACACAGGGTGGGGAACATCACACAGCGGGTCTTGTCATGGGGTGGGGGGAAGGGAGAGGGATAGCATTAGGAGATACACCTAATGTAAATGACGAGTTAATGGGTGCAGCACACCAACATGGCACATGTATACATATGTAACAAAC
>NW_012102620.1:0-382 GCF_000951045.1 Mandrillus leucophaeus | reverse complement strand
TCCTGACCTTGTGATCCGCCCGCCTCGGCCTCCCAAAGTGCTGGGATTACAGGCGTGAGCCACCGCGCCCGGCCAGAAAAAGCTGTTTTCTTTCTGTGTGAAAGTAACCACCCGAATCCCCCAAGGAAACAGGAAGAAAAGGTCGGCAACAAAATACCTATTAAAATTCTCCACATTTTGGCCGGGCACAGTGGCTCATGCCTGTAATCCCAGCACTTTGGGAGGCCGAGGTGGGGCAGATCACTCGAGGTCAGGAGTTTGAGACCAGCCTGGCCAATATGGCGAAACCCCGTCTCTACTAAAAATACAAAAATTAGCTGGGTGTGGTGGCACATGCCTGTAATCCCAGCTACTCTACTCAGGAGACTGAGGCAGGAGAATC
>NW_012102619.1:8623-10143 GCF_000951045.1 Mandrillus leucophaeus | reverse complement strand
TGAGAAATCTCCAAACTGCTTTCCACAGTGGCTGAACTAATTTACATTCCCACCAACAGTATCATGTGTTCCCCTTTCTCTACAGCTTGTCAACATCTGCTGTTTTTTGACTTTTTAATAATAGCCATCCTGACTGATGTGAGATGGCATCTTATTATGGTTTTGATTTCATTTCTCTGATGATTAGTGATGTTGAGCATTTTTTCATGTTTGTTGGCTGCTTGTATGTCTTCTTTTGAGAAGTGTCTCTTTATGTCTTTTGTCCATTTTTAATGGGATTATTTGTTTTTATGCTTGTTCAATTTTTGAAGTTCCTTATAGATTCTGGACATTAGACCTTTGTCAGTTGTATAATTTGTACATATTTTCTCCCATTCTGTAGCTTGTTTGTTTACTCTGTTGATAGTTTCTTCTGCTATGCAGAAGCTCTTTAGTTTAATTAGGTCTGACTTGTCAATTTTTGTTTTCTTTACAATTGCTTTTGAGGACCCAGTCATAAATTCTTTCCCAACCTGATGTCCAGAATGGTGTTTCCTATGTTTTCTTTTAGGACTTCCACAGTTTGAGATCTTTAATCCATCTTGAGTTTAGATCTTTAATCCATCTTGAGTTAACTATTGCATATGATGAAAGATAGGATTCTGGTTTCATTATTCTGTGTATGGCTAGCCTGCTATCCTGGAACAGCATTTACTAAATAGGGAGTCCTTTCCCCATTGCATATTTTTGTCAACTTTGTCCAAGATTGGATGTCTGTAGGTGTGTAGCTTTATGTTGGGGTTCTCTGTTCTTTATTTATGTGTTTTTTTTTTTCCAGTACCATGCTGTTTTAGTTACTGTAGCTTTACAGTATAGTTTGAGGCTGGGTAATGTGATACCTCTGGCTTTGTTCTTTTTGCTCAGGATTGCTTTGTCTATTTGGGCTTTTTCTTGGTTCCTTACAAATTTTAGAATAGCATTTTCTAATTTTGTAAAAAACGATGTTGGTAGTGATAGAAATAGCATCAAATCTGCAGATTGCCTTGGGCAATATGGTGATTTGGCCTATTTTAAAGGAGATCAAGAAGCAATTATCTACAATGATGCTAGGATCCAAAAATCACTCAACCTAGTCTAGAAAGGAAATAGATGCCTACAATAATCCTGTGTAGCTCACAGTTGATGAAACCACATTAGTCTTGTACACCACTGTGTCCTCAGAAACTTGAAAAGTGCATGGCACATAGTGGATGCTCAGAAATAATTTGTTAAATGAATGGATTAATTGAATGAATGAACCAGAAATGTCAGGCAAGTAAATCTTTTTGCCCAGACAATACTTAACTATATCTGTTGTTTATGGACCCTCAAGTTAGTTGATTTAGTCAGTGTGTTCATCACCCACATCTCTATGCCTCCCCCTGCACACCTACATATGCTCCTAATATGAGTTGAAACAGTCTCCCCAGTCTGAATATTCTAGTAAACAAATAAGCATTTGGCAGTGGGATTAAACACTGAGGTGACCCTTCTACCCCTTG
>NW_012102619.1:1470-3593 GCF_000951045.1 Mandrillus leucophaeus | reverse complement strand
GTGGTGGTGCATGCCTGTCATCCCAGCTATTTGGGAGGCTGAGGTGGGAGGATCGCTTGAGTCCCTGGATGTTGAGGCTGCCGTGAGCCATGATAGCATCACCGCATTCCAGTCTGGGCAATAGAGCGAGACCCTGTCTCCAAATAAATACATAAATAAATAAAACAGGATGTTTCCCTCACTTTTACCCCATAATGCAATGAATTTTATTTATTTATTTAATTTATTTTTGAGACAGTCTCACTCTGCTGCCCAGGCTGGAGTGCAGTGGTTCCATCTCGGCTCACTGCAGCCTCAACTTCTGCAGGCTCACAAAATCCTCCCACCTCAGCCTCCCGAGTAGCTGCATTACAGGCAAGCACCACCACACCTGGCTAATTTTTTTTTTTTTTGTAGCGATGGGGTTTCACCATGTTGCCCAGGCTGGTCTTGAACTCCTGGGCTCAAGATCCACCTGTCTCAGCCTCCCAAAGTGCCCGAATTACAGCTGTGAGCCACCACGCCTGGTCAAATTTCATGAATTTTCTACATCAACCTCATGTTCCTTGAATAAACTCAACTTGGTCATAATATATTAGCACTTTCTTGTACTGTTGTATTAGATTTACTAATATATGGTTTAGGATATTTTCATCCATGTTTATAGGAGACATTTACCTATACTTTAATTTTCTCATATCTTTCTTGAGATTTGTTATTAAACAAATATATTATTTTATGATAGCCTCATAAAATGAATTGGGGAGACTAATCTTTGGATTCTCTGCAAGTTTGTGCAAGATTGGCATTATTTGTATCCAAAAAGCAAGAGAACACAATAATTAATGCATCTAGACATGACATTTTCTCTATGGAAAGTTTTTAAATTATCTTTTCAATTTTTTCAGTAGTTATATGACCTCACATTTTCTATTTCTTATGTCCATTTTAATAAACTGTCATTTTCTAGGAACGTGTTCCTTTCATTCAAATCTTCACATTTTTGTCACAAAGGTATTCATAATATAATCTTATTATTATCTTTTTTGAGACTGCAAGGTATCTAGTAATATCCTATTTTTGATTTCTTATCATTGTTATTCATACTTTATTTTATACGATTAGTCTTCGGGGGGAAAAGGAAGACAAACAAAGATTGAAATGGAACTTCTTTAATTTGATATTTTTAATTATATCTAATAAACACCTGTAGCAGGTGTTGTATAATGGATTTGGAAGACCTCCATTTTATACTGTGTGCTCCCAGCTTCGGTCATGGTCTCAGCTTATGTGTTAGAGAAATAACTGCCATAGTCTTTAACACACAGTTAAAGCTGAAAGACAGCTAGCATTAATCCCTTTCTCTTTTTCTCATTATCTCCTTTCAATTTCTTCCCATACACAACAGAACTAATACTTTCTTTTCCAGGAAAGCTTGCAGGGGCTCGCTGATAAAACAACTTCACTAAAACAAGAAGGCTGAGGCCCTTGACAACTATCTGGTCCTCCAGCTAATTGACCTATGCCCTGTGCCTGTGATATGCATAAAGCCACAGGATGCCAATCAGCAAAGTCAGTGGAAAGCTGGGAAATTATAGGTTAGGACTACGTGAAATACGTGTGGAAACAGATGATGATAAGTCCTCCGTAGAGCACAGACAAAGTAATCTGAGCACACGTTCTGCGGGGTTTTGTCACTATTGTTTGTGTAATTGGTAAATGTATAAACACTTGTTTTATTATTTTTCATCACTTTAATTTAGAATAAACCCTACTGGCACCAATTCATTCAGAAGAATGGAACTGCATGTTTAATGAAAAAGTAATTACTCCATGTCTATCTCTGATAAAGTTAATGATGATTGTGTAACTTGCAAAAAAAAAAAAAAAAAGTTTTCAACATTTACCATGCACTGTGAAGGCTGTAGCGATATTGCTGAACACATAAAAAGGCACAAATCTGCTGAGGAATTATCAGCACCAATTTCAAATGTAGCTAAGAAGACTTAGTCAGAAACTATTGATTCAACATGTGCAGCTGCAGAAACTGCATTTACACAAGACTGTGGGGCGTATCTTTTCATTTAAAGTGAGTGCTTGTTCTAAATTAATTTTATTTATTTTGATTTCAGGCCTTTTTTTAT
>NW_012102619.1:444-850 GCF_000951045.1 Mandrillus leucophaeus | reverse complement strand
TTGTTTGCTTTTCCTTACTGTATTGGATAAGACCTCCAGGAAAGAATGTTGTACAGAGGTAGTGGTGGTGAGCAACCTATCTTGACCTCAAATACGTAGTAAAATTCAACAAAGCTTCAGCATTAAAAATAATTAAGCATTAAACATGATGTGCTAGCCTGGTGTGGTGGCTCATGACTGTAATCCCATCACTTTGGGAGGCTGAGGCAGGCAGATCATTTGAGGTCAGGAGTTTGAGACCAGCCTAGCCAACATGGTGAAATGCTGTCTCTATTAAAAACACAAAAATTAGCCAGGCGTGGTGGCACAGCCCTGTAATCCCAGCTCCTCAGGAGGCTGAGGCACGAGATTCGCTTGAACCCAGCAGGTGGAGGTTGCCATGAGCCAGGATCTCACCACTGCACTC
>NW_012102619.1:0-394 GCF_000951045.1 Mandrillus leucophaeus | reverse complement strand
TTATCTATCACCATTTTTATATTTGATGCTTATTTCCTGAGTAGGAATCATAGTTGTGTCATAGTCTGCATCTGATAATTCTAGTACAAGTTGAGAATCCCTTATCTTAAATGCTTGAGATAGGAAGTGTTTTCAATTTTTTACTTGTTGTATTTTGAAATATTTGCATATACATAATGAGATATCTTGGGGATTTATTTATGTTTCTCACATAACTTATACATCTATCCTGAAGGTAATTTTACACAATTTTATTTTTATTTATTTATTTTTTTTTGAGAAAGAGTCACACTCTGTCACCCAGGCTGGAGTGCAGTGGCATGATTATGGTTCACTGCAGCGTCAACCTCCTGGACTCAAGCAGTCCTCCTGCCTCCCAAGTAGCCAGGACGAC
>NW_012102618.1:7093-7722 GCF_000951045.1 Mandrillus leucophaeus | reverse complement strand
ATTTTTAGTAGAGACGGGGTTTCACCGTGTTCGCCAGGATGGTTTCCATCTCCTGACCTCGTGATCCGGCTGCCTTGGCTTCCCAGAGTGCTGGGATTATAGGCGTGAGCCACCGTGCCCAGCCTAATTCTGTATTTTTAGTAGAGACAGGGTTTCACCATATTGGTAAGGCTGGTCTCGAACTCCTGACCTCAGGTGATTCGCCTGACTCAGCCTCCTAAAGTACTGGGATTACAGGTGGGAGCCACCACACCTGACCTGAAAATTCTTTTTTTTTTTTTTTTTTTGAGATAGAGTCTCGCTCTGTCACCCAGGCTGGAGTGCAGTGGTGGGATCACCATTCACTGCAACCTCTGCCTCCCAGGTTCAATTGATCCTCCCATCTTTCCACTTCAGCCTCCTGAGTAGCTGGGACTACAGGTACATGCCACCAACCGGACTAATTTTTGTTTTTTTTGTTTTTTTTTTTAAAGCAGAGGTGGGGTTTCACCATGTTGCCCAGGCTGGTCTTGAACCCTTGGGCTCAAGCGCCCCCCTTGGCCTCCCAAAGTGCTGGGATTACAGGCATGAGCCACCCTGCCCTCTCTGAAAATCCTCATATATTAAGCCAAGAAAAGGGGGATTTATTG
>NW_012102618.1:575-1498 GCF_000951045.1 Mandrillus leucophaeus | reverse complement strand
GTGTGTGTCTGTGCTTGTGTGTGTGTGTCTGTGTGTGTCCGTGCCTCTGTGTGTGTCTGTGCTTGTGTGTATGTGTCTGTGTGTGTCTGTGCTTGCGTGTGTGTGCCTGTGTATGTGTGTGTCCGTGTATGTGTGTGTCCGTGCCTCTGTGTGTGTCTGTGCTTGTGTGCGTGTGTGTGTGTCTGTGCTTGTGTGTGTGTCTGTGTGTGTCTGTGTGTGTCCGTGCCTCTGTGTGTGTGTGTCTGTGCTTGTGTGTATCTGTGTGTGTCCGTGCCTCTGTGTGTGTGTGTCTGTGCTTGTGTGTATGTGTCTGTGTGTGTCTGTGCTTGTGTGTGTGTGTGTATGTGTGTGTGTCCGTGCCTCTGTGTGTGTGTGTCTGTGCTTGTGTGCGTGTGTGTGTGTGCGTGTCTGTGTGTGTAGAGGGAATTGTCAGGCAGCCCACTCAGGTTCTGGGGAATTTTTATTATGAAAATACGAACCATCAGCCCTGGCTAGCAGGCCTGTGCCCGACTCCACTAACTCGGCAGGAAGTCTCAACCCCCTTAGGCAATCCTCTTTGTGAGCAAACCAAACCTAGACAAAGACGGTGGCTGAGTGTTGCTGCGAGCACTGGCAGGAACTCACTGCTGTGACTTAGGAAGTGGCAAGAGCCCCTTCCGGAAACTCCTCCAGCATGAGGAGCAAGACAGCAGGTGCGCCCCTGGGATGCACCGGTCACTCACAAGTTGCAGCTCCAGCCCCTGGCGCTCTCGGGTGTATGCGGTCTATGCGTGGGGCCCATGGCCATGCATCCATCTATGGGCTTAGCCATCCACGGATGAGGATTTCTACTCACTGTAACCCCCACCTACGAGCATCTCTCCTGTGCAGGTTGTTGGCTCAAATGTAGTCTTGTTCACTATTGCATTTTTTTTTTTTTTTTT
>NW_012102618.1:0-525 GCF_000951045.1 Mandrillus leucophaeus | reverse complement strand
TGACTTCCTGTTGAGCTGAGTTCTTTGGGTCTAACTTGGAAGTCAGAGTATCCCGGGGTGTGTGTGTGTGTCTGTGTGTGTGTGGGTCTGTGCCTGTGTGTGTGTGTGTGTTTGTGTGTGTGTGTCTGCGTGTGTGTGTATCCATGCCTGTGTGTGTGTGTCTGTGTGTTCTGTGCTTGTGTGTGTCTGTGTGTGTGTGTATGTGTGTCTGTGTGTGTGTGTCCGTGCCTCTGTGTGTGTGTCTGTATGTGTATGTCTGTGCTTGTGTGTGTGTGTCTGTGTGTGTATCTGTGTGTGTCCGTGCCTCTGTGTGTGTGTGTCTGTGTGTGTCCGTGCCTCTGTGTGTGTGTGTCTGTGTCCGTGCCTCTGTGTGTGTGTGTCTGTGTGTTCTGTGCTTGTGTGTGTGTCTGTGTGTGTCCGTGCCTCTGTGTGTGTGTGTCTGTGCTTGTGTGTATGTGTCTGTGTGTGTCTGTGCTTGTGTGTGTGTGTCTGTGTGTGTCCGTGCCTCTGTGTGTGTCTGTGCTT
>NW_012102617.1:2042-2396 GCF_000951045.1 Mandrillus leucophaeus | reverse complement strand
ACACACCATACACCACACACTCCCATCCACACACCACACAACACACCACACAACACACCACACACACCATACACCACACACACCACACAACACACTACACACACCCATCCACACACCACACACAACACACAACACACAACACACAACACACACTCATCCACACAACACACAACACACCACACAGACCCATCCACACATCACACACACAACACAACACACAACACACCACACACACCCATCCACACAACACACACACACCATACACCACACAGCACACCATACACATGACACAACACACAACGCACCACACACCCATCCACACACCACAAAACACACCACACACACCACACACAC
>NW_012102617.1:1341-1992 GCF_000951045.1 Mandrillus leucophaeus | reverse complement strand
ATACACCACACAGCACACCATACACATGACACAACACACAACGCACCACACACCCATCCACACACCACAAAACACACCACACACACCACACACACCACAACACACACACCCATCCACAAACCACACACACCACACAACATACCACACCACACACACCATACACCACACACACCACACAACACACCACACACGCCCATCCACACACCACACAACACACCACACACCACACACACCACACAACACACCACACACACCCATCCACACAACACACAACCCACCACACACACCCATCCACACATCACACACACACAACACAACACACAACACATCACACACACCCATCCACACAACACACACACTATACACCACACAGCACACCATACACATGACACAACACACAACGCACCACACACCCATCCACACACCACAAAACACACCACACACAACACACAACACAACACACACACACCCATCCACAAACCACACAACACACCACACACAACACACAACACAACACACACACCACACAACACACACCACTCCACACACCACACACCACTCAACACACACACCCATCCACACACTACACACACAACACACACAACACACAACACACACACCCATCCACACACCACACACACAACACACACA
>NW_012102617.1:0-1048 GCF_000951045.1 Mandrillus leucophaeus | reverse complement strand
ACAACACACACACCACACAACACACACACCCATCCACACACCACACACACAACACACACACCACACAACACACACACCCATCCACACACCACACAACATACCACACACTACACTACACACACCATACACCACACACACCACACAACACACCACACACGCCCATCCACACACCACACAACACACCACACACCACATACACCACACAACACATGACACACACCCATCCACACACCACACACACCACACAACACACAACACACAACACACACCCATCCACACAACACACAACAGACCACACACAACACACCACACACACCACACACCACACACCACTCTACACACCACTCCACACACCACACAACACACATACCACACACACAACACACAACACACACACCCATCCATACACCGCACACACCACACAACATACCACACACCACACCACACACACCATACACCACACACACCACACAACACACCACACACGCCCATCCACACACCACACAACACACCACACACACCACACAACACACCACACACGCCCATCCACACACCACACAACATACCACACACCACACACACCATACACCACACATACCACACAACACACCACACACGCCCATCCACACACCACACAACACACCACACACACCACACAACACACCACACACGCCCATCCACACACCACACAACATACCACACACCACACACACCATACACCACACATACCACACAACACACCACACACCACACACGCCCATCCACACACCACACGACATACCACACACCACACCACACACACCATACACCACACACACCACACAACACACCACACACCACACACGCTCATCCACACACCACACAACATACCACACAACACACCACACACACCATACACCACACACACCACACAACACACTACACACCACACACGCCCATCCACACACCACACGACATACCACACAACACACCACACACACCATACACCACACACACCACACAACACACCACACACCACACATGCCCATCCACACACCACACAACATAC
>NW_012102616.1:14555-14894 GCF_000951045.1 Mandrillus leucophaeus | reverse complement strand
GGCTAATATTTTGTATTTTTAGTAAAAATGGGGTTTTGTCATGTTGATTAGGCTGGTCTCAAACTCCTGGCCTCTAGGGATCCACCCACCTTGGCCTCCCAAAGTGCTAGGATTACAGGTGTGAGACACTGAGCCTGGCTAAACAGTCTTTAAAAGTACTAGAGAAGCTTAATACCTAAAAGGAACCCTTCAATGAATCATTGTATACTCACGATATTTTATTTGGGAACGTATTTAGTCTTTTTTTTTTTTTTTTTTTTGAGGCAGAGTCTCGCTCTGTCGCCCAGGCTGGAGTGCAGTGGCCAGATCTCAGCTCACTGCAAGCTCCGCCTCCCGGGT
>NW_012102616.1:8528-8960 GCF_000951045.1 Mandrillus leucophaeus | reverse complement strand
TTTTTTTTTTTTTTTGAGGCGGAGTCTCATTGTGTCACCAGGCTGGAGTGCAGTGGGGTGATCTCGGCTCCCTGCAACCTCCGCCTCCCGGGTTCAAGCGATTCTCCTGTCTCAACCTCCTGAGTAGCTGGGACTACAGGTGTACACGACCACGCCCAGCTAATTTTTGTATTTTTAGTAGAGACGGGGTTTCACCATGTTGGCCAGGACGGTCTCCATTTCTTGATCTCGTGATCTGCCTAGCTTGGCCTCCCAAAGTGATGGGATTACAGGCATGAGCCACCGCGCCCAGCTAAATTTCTTTTTTTAGAGCCAGGGTCTCTCTGTTGCCCAGGCTAGAGTGCATAGGGCACTGCAGCCTTGAACTCTTGGGCTCGAGTCATCCTCCCACCTCCTCCTAGGTGTTGAGACTACAGATATATGCCACCACAC
>NW_012102616.1:3974-5068 GCF_000951045.1 Mandrillus leucophaeus | reverse complement strand
TTTCACCATGTTGGCCAGGCTGATCTCAAATTATTGACCTCAGGTAATCTGCCCACCTCAGCCTCCCAAAGTGCTGGGATTATAGGCGTGAGCCACCGCACCTGGCCTCTTTGTCCTTTAAGCAGTTGTAGATTTATTAGAGGGGCCATATGTTAACTAGATTGCTTGTTTGTTTGTTTGAGACAGAGTCTTGCTCTGTTGCCCAGGCTGGAGTGCGGTGGCATGGACTCAGCTCACTGCAACCTCTGCCTCCCAGGTTCAAGCGATTCTCCTGCCTCAGTCTCCCGAGTAGCTGGGACTACAGGCATGCGCCACCACACCCAGCTAATTATTGTATTTTTAGTAGAGACGGGGTTTCACCATGTTGGCCAGGCTGGTCTCAAATGATTCGCCCGCCTCAGCCTCAGCCTCCAAAGTGCTAGGATTACAGGTGTGAGCCACCGTGCCAGGCCTAGCAATATGTGAACTAGTTTTTTTTTCACCTAGTGTCCTAGTGGTGGGTGGGGTTGGGGAGAGAGTAGTCAATGAGATGGGTCATAGGCAAAAATTTGGGTGTATGTTTATGTTTCCAGCGAGAAGATTCATTGCTTTAATTAGATTCTCAACTGAGTCCAAGATGTCCCTCCACCAATAAAAGGGAAATATTGAAGTAAACAGATGGTTCTAATACACTAAAATAAGTTACCATAAGGAAATATGACCAATATTATGGATGAACAAAGAACAGCACCTTCTTTCTGCCTGGAGGCAGAAATAATGCTTCACTGATCAGGATCTTGAAGGAAGATAGCAATTGGATAGGGAAGATGGCAAGGTCATTTCAGGCAGAAAGAACTGCATGTGCAAAATTACAGGCTCTGGGGAAAAAAAAATTTTTTTTGAGTTCAGAGCATGGTGGCTCATGCTTATAATCCCAACACTTTGGCAGGCCAAGGCAGGAGGATTGCTTGAGGCCAGGAGTTTGACACCAGCCTGGGCAATATAGAGACCCTGTCTCTATAAAAAATAAAAAATTGGCCGGGCGCGGTGGCTCAAGCCTGTAATCCCAGCACTTTGGGAGGCCGAGACGGGCGGATCACGAGGTCAGGAGATCG
>NW_012102616.1:0-1511 GCF_000951045.1 Mandrillus leucophaeus | reverse complement strand
TCGAACTCCTGACCTTGTGATCTGCCCGCCTCGTCCTCCCAAAGTGCTGGGATTACAGGCTTGAGCCACCACACCCAGCCATCTGGCTAATTTTTTATCTTATTTAATTTTTTTTTTTTTTTTTTTTGTAGAGTCATGGTCTTGCTATGTTACCCAGGCTGGTGTTGAACTTCCAGGCTCAAGCGACCCTCCCATCTTGGCCTCCCAAAGTGCTGGGTTTACAGGCATGAGCCACCATGCCCGGCCTCTACAGAACATTTTGATCTGATATTTTATGTTTTCCTGAAACCCAGCATGTCCAAAGATAAATTTATGACTTCCCTGCTCCCCAGCAAATCTCCTCCAGCATTCCCCACACCAGAAAACCCATACGTCCCCTGACCAAATGCTCAAATCAAACCAGTTATCATCTTTGATGCCAACTTCTCCTTCAGGGTCCTCCCTCCCAATCCAATCAACCACCGAGACTCCTCATTTTACCTTCTCAATTTTGTCTACTTCTTTTATTTATTTATGTACTTTGTTTGTTTTGAGACGGAGTCTTGCTCTGTCGCTAGGCTGAAGTGCAATGGCGCGATCTCAGCTCACTGGAAGCTTTGCCTTCCAGGTTCAAGTGATTCTCCTGCCTCAGCCTCCCGAGTCGCTGGGACTACAGGCGCATACCACCACGCCTAGATAATTTTTGTATTTTTAGTAGAGATGGGGTTTCACCATGTTGGCTAGGATGGTCTCCATCTCTTGACCTTGCAATCCGCCGGCCTCAGCCTCCCAAAGTGCTGGGATTACAGGTGTGAGCCACCCCAACCGGCTTATTTACTTATTTTTTCTACAGACGGAAGGCTCCCTATATTGCCCAGGCTAGTCTCAAACTACTGGCTTCAAATGATCCTCCCTCCTTGGCCTCCCAGTGTTGGGATTAGGGGTTTGAGCCACCGCATCTGGACACAATTTTGTCCACTTCTCACTGTCTTCCTTGCCACTACATTAGAGCCTGCCACTATTATTATTATTATTTTTTTGGCCTGAATTTACTGCAATACTTTTGTAACTCCTAAATTACACTCTTCTCCTTAAATCTGTTTCCCACACTGCAATCGGAGTAAACTTCTTAAAATGTAAACCAAAGTCTGCTCTACTCCTATTAATGCTTTATTATTATTATTTATTAATTTAATTAATTTTTTTTTTTTTTTTTTGAGACAGAGTCTCATTCTGTTGCCCAGGCTAGAGTGCAGTGGTGCCATCTTGGTTTACTGCAAGCTCCGCCTCCCATGTTCAAGTGATTCTCCTGCCTCAGCCTCCAGAGTGACTGGGATTACAGGTGCCTGCCACCATGCCCGGCTAATTTTTTGTATTTTTAGTAGAGACGGGGTTTCACCGTGTTAGCTAGGATGGTCTCGATCTCCAGACCTCGTGATTTGCCCGCCTTGGCCTCCCAAAGTGCTGGGATTACAGGCGTGAGCCACTGCGCCTGGCCTTTTTAAAATTTTTTTCTGAGACAGTCTTGCTGT
>NW_012102615.1:5239-6504 GCF_000951045.1 Mandrillus leucophaeus | reverse complement strand
CCACTCAACAGCCAACAGGCCTGACAGAGAAAGAACACTGCTTGACCCAGGATGGTGAACCTTAAAGGAATGAATGGCTGGAGTGAGCGCCAGAGGCCCCTCTGGGTGGTCAGAAAGCCCAGGACCCTCTGAAAAGACCCTGGGGGAGGCAGGAAGGGCATATGCCACTGGCCATAGACTTATAAGTCTAAGAGGGGAGCCTCAGCTGGTTGCAGGGTCTGCAGGTCACATAGGTGAGGCTGGGCCCTTCCTGCTGGGAAAAGCAGAAGAGGGACAGTCTGTGACAGGGGAGGTGGGTGGGCTCGCTGGTCGGAGTTCAGCTGAGCCAGCAGGCACTGTGGTCCCCTTGGCTGAATGGCAGAGTTGACCCCTAGGAGCAACAGGCCAAAGTGCGTGAGCCCGCTGGCCAGCGGTAGTGCTTCAGCGGGGGCCAGGGACCCTGCCTTCAGTCACATGCTAGCAGCTATGATGGTACCTGGGAGGGAGGGAAGGGGCCTGTGTGTCCCTGTCTGGCCTGTGAGGTGTGTTGTGGGATGACCACGTGTATGGGACTCTCAAGATTTTATCCTAGATCACCACTGGATTGCCCACAGATAGAGGAGGTGGGACCCTGACTATCACCCCTGCTCTGCAGTGGATTCGGCTCTCGGCACTCTCAGGCTGGGAGCTGGATGCCCTGCCCTGGCAGCATGACTCAGACTGCATGACAGGTATGGCATGCCAAGGATGGTGTTCCTAGGCCTCTGGCCACCTCACAGTCCAGCCTCACACACACCCCCCTCCCAGCTCCCAGCCCCTACACAATAAACCACGAGCTCTGTGCCCTCTCTGATGACTCCAGAGAGTACCCACATCTGCCAGCTTGAGAATGGAGCCTGTTCCAAGAGCCCACAGGCTCAGCCATGGAAGCCCGGATGCTTTGGTGCTGTGGGGGCCAGGCCTGGTACCTGTGTCTGGCTGGGACGCTCTGCACCTGCAGCCAGGAGTCATCCATGGGCCCCCGTGGGCATGCTGTCAGTGGTCGTGTTGATGTCGCTGATGATGCTGGGCACCTCCCTCAGCACGTGGTGCATGCACAGCATCTCGTTGCACCGCTGTGCCTGCTCTGCCGACTCCTCCATCAACGTGTTCTTGTCTCCACATGAGTGCAGATTGGCCAGCAGATCCAAGTAGATGAACTCCTTGATCTTAGAGTGGGCAAAGAGGGAAGGAGGTTGGGACCTGATGCCTGTGCCACCCTGGCCACCTGGCCAGGCCCTTCTGGG
>NW_012102615.1:4605-5189 GCF_000951045.1 Mandrillus leucophaeus | reverse complement strand
CATTTGCCACTCCAGCTGTGTGTCCATGGAGTGCATGAAGCTGTCAGAGCCATTCTCGGCCTTGCTGGCCTGCCTTGGAGAACACAAGGGCATCAGGGTGGCCACATCTTGCAGCCAGGCTCCAGGCATCCCCAGGATCTCAGCCCCTCCAAGGGTACCTGGAACATTGAGGCACAGGGAGAAGCAACCGGCCAGAACACACACCCAGCTCCCCACACACTCTAGAGGGTTTCACGTCTCTGCCTCTCAGGACCCCAGGCTCCCTTCTATTCAGCCTTGTCTTAGTTCTGACTCTAGTAGCCAGAATTTGCCTCCATTTCCCAATCCAGAAATTAGAAAAGAACACATGTGAGGGGCCAGGTTCTCTAAGTCTGGATGGACACAGGGCTTATGGCAGGTCTGGGGGTGACAGTGCTGCTGTGGGAGCCTCAGGGAGGGCTCATCCCTGAAATCACCCAGGGTATCCTGGTGCCCCCAGCTGCTGCTTGGCATGAGAATTCCTGGCTGGTGGGGACACACAGGTACTTGTTTGGATTGGCCATCTGGTCCAGTCCAAGGAGCTGGACCTCCAGCCCCTCGGGGAA
>NW_012102615.1:1217-3449 GCF_000951045.1 Mandrillus leucophaeus | reverse complement strand
AGGCTTGCTCCCCCTAGTCCCTCCAGCAGGCACCTCCTCTCCAGATCGACATCACCTGATTCCTGGAGGCCTGGGTTACTGACAAGAACCCCAACTCCCTCACCACGGCCTGTTCTTATATCAGACCAGCTAGTATATGAGTTCAGAGCTGAAGCGGGTGGAGAGAGAACACAGGGCTCTGTAAGAGTTCTCGGCTCCCTGCTGCAGTGGGCCTTGTAGAAGACCCCCAGAAATCTGCAGCTGCTGTAAGTCACTGGGAGGAAGCTGCAGTAGACACGTGTTTCCCCGCCTGGTAGATGCAGAGTGGTGTATAGGCCCCCGAGCGGGAGGCCCAAACATGGCCTTGGATGTGGCAGTGCAGGAATTCTAGCCAGCTCTGGGGCCCTGGGCAAGTCATTTAACCTCTCAGAACCCCACTCCTGGTCACCATGGGGCTCTTATGTGGATGTAGTGAATGCCCCTGGCCTTGTATGTCCCATCAGTGGAAGCTTAGCGTGGGTGGAGACCCCCGAGACTGAACTCAGTGGCGGGATCCAGCCTGCCCAGCTCTCCTACATAGATCCCAGAGCCAGCAGGGTGGACTTCCTGGAGACGCAGGTGCTCCTGCGGGCTGGGGAGCATGAGCAGGGGTCCCTTTGGGGAGGTGGAAGAGGCTGCGGTCAGTGGAGGCCATAGTGAGGCAGAGCTTGGGCAGAAAAGGCCTGATGATCGGGGGATCTGAGACCCAACAGAGCCTGGACTGATGACACTGTAGCCACCTCCTCCAAGTGCCGTTCAGGCGGTGGAAGCTGACCTAGTGCTGGGCCCCCTGGTCCTGAGTGAGGCCTCGCCAGTCTTGGAAGCTGTACCCAAGGTGGCTTCATGTAAGGGCGCATCTAAGCACTTTTTTTTGAGACAGGGTCTTGCTCTGTCTCCGGGCTGCAATTGGGTGGCATGATCACAGCTCGCTGCAGCCTCAAACTCCTGGGATCAAGTGATCCTCCACCTCAGCCTCACAAAGTACAGTAATTATAGGCCTGAGCTACGGAGCCCGGTTTTAAATCTTAATAAATATCTGCTCCTGGTCTGCTTCCCTGGCTGACACACATGCTGACATCTTGCGCCTAGACAGACATGTTTCTGGACTTGGTTCCATTTGTTCTGATGGGCTCCTCTCTCAATGACCACATGTTACAGTATGTGGCTATTCTTACACATTTCTGTAAAGACCTGAGTGTTAGTATATTAATGTCAAAGTTCTACTGGTTTTCGAGGCTGGGTGGAACTTTTGGGTTAATTTAGTTGTGGGCATCTTGACAATATAGGCTTTCCCCCCGGGAACGGTGATTCTGGGACGCAGGTTTTGCACATTCTGGTTTATTGCTTGACTCGCTGCCACAGAGGGATGGCACTGCTCCACACGCCATGCCCAAGAGATGTCCCACCTTATCTTTCTAAATCAAGCTGAATGTTCTCAGCTGACAGCATATCATCAGTGCTGTGGGGACTCACTCCCCTCTACCTGAGATGAAGTGAGGCGGAGACTGTGGAGCAGATCCGTACTGACTGCATTCGCCTTTCCTGACCTTCACTGCTGTTGGCCGGGGCTGTGTCTGAGCCGTCAGAGGGCATTGATTTGGGGAAGGGGTTGGGGCAGTGTTGGAGAGATGCCCCTAACCTTCCTCAAATCCTCCTGTCCACCTAACACTTGGTCACCAAGGCCCCTGACTTCCAGGCCGCAGTTACCACTAACGAGGTGCTGCATGGGAATAAAGTGTAGGCCTAGAACCTGGAGTTCAGGTCACTCCTCCTTCCAGTTGAAGCCTCTGCCCCTTCCAGGTGATTCCAGCCTCATTCCTCCATGGGCCAAATATACCAAACAAAGGCCTGGACAGGGGGTCTTTATCCAAGTGCCCAGAAAACACACACGGAAAGGCTCTGCATGCCCCCATGGCCTGCCAGAGGTAGGAGCCTCCCCCTCAAAATGCACAGTCCAGGTTCTTGCAGGGAGGTGAGGAGTGGAAGAAGAAAAGGTCCATCTCATTCTTTCAGCAGGAACCTAAACTTGGGAAAGCCAGACCTAGTACATTTCTTAATCTGGATACTTTTATAACTGGTTACAGCGGGGTCACATGCACAACTGTTTTCCAACATCTTTCAACGGGCCACATAACATCCTGTACCTTCTTTGTTTTTTTATTTTTATTTTGTAAGGCCAGGGGCAGTGGCTCACACCTGTATCTCAACAGTTTC
>NW_012102615.1:0-1167 GCF_000951045.1 Mandrillus leucophaeus | reverse complement strand
GCAGAAGACACCTCTTCACAGGGCAGCAGGAGAGAGAAGGAGAGCGGAGCAAAGGGGAAAGCCTGTTATAAAACCATCAGATCTCATGAGAACTCACTCACTATCATGAGAACAGCATGGAAGAAACTGCCCCCATGATTCAATTATCTCCACCTGGTCCCACCCTTGACACATGGGGATTATTGCAATTCAAGGTCCGATCTGGATGGGGACACAGAACCAAACCATATCATATCCTTTATATTAGTATATGGTATCAAAGTAGAATTTTCTTTCTTTCTTTCTTTTTTATTTTTCTTTGAGACAGAGTCTCACTCTGGCTCTGGCTGGAGTGCAGTGGCACCATCTCAACTCATGGCAACCTCCGCCTCCTGGGTTCAAGCAGCTCTTGTGCCTCTGCCTCCCAAGTAGCTGGAACTACAGGTGTGTGCCACCATGCCAAGTTAATTTTGATTTTTTTTTTAGTACACATGGGGTTCGACATGTTGGCCAGGCTGGTGTCAAACTCCTGGCCTCAAGTGATCCTACCACTTTGGCCTCCCGAAGTGCTGGGATTACAGGCGTGAGTAACTGCACCCAGCCTGAAGTATAATTTTCACAATGTGAAAAGCTTGACTTTCATACAGATAATGAAGGAATATGTATAAGATATTTTCTTTAGTTTCCAAGGGAGTCAGCAACACGATGAAGCTAGTAAATGAGCATTTTGAGAGACAGTGTCTGTAGTGCTCCAGGAAGGGCATTCCAAAATGCATTCTGAGATAGAGACAAAGCTTGTTAATATCCTATAGGGAAGCTGGGTGTGGTGGCTCATGCCTGTAATCCCAGCACTTTGGGAGGCTGAGGTGGGCCGATCACCTGAGGTCAGGAGTTCAAGACCAGACTAGCCAACATGGTGAAACCCTGTCTCTACAAAAAATACAAAAATTAGCCAGGCACAGTGCTGGGCACTTGTAGTCCCAGCTACTTGGGAGGCTGAGGCTGGAGAATCGTTTCAACCTGGGAGATGGAGGTTGCAGTGAGCCAAGATCACACCACTGTACTCCAGCCTACGCGACACAGCAAGATTCCAACTTAAAAAAAAAATCATATTGGGACATAAAAATGTCATCTTTGGGAGTTGTCTTTTCTACTGGACAGAAATTTGTAAGTTAACATATATACATA
>NW_012102614.1:4512-4831 GCF_000951045.1 Mandrillus leucophaeus | reverse complement strand
TGGAAGCGTCATTCGCAAAAGAGGAGAACTGGAAACACCATCATAGATGGCAGAGTCATGGAGCGGAACACTGGGCAGCAGTAAAAGGAATGAAACTGAACAGTTTTCAAAATCCGAGTGAAAAGCCAGCTGGAAAGGCATCTATAGGGTGGGATGCTTGTCTTAGTCTCAAATAAATTACCACAAACATGGTGGCTTAAAACAATACCAATTTATTATCTCGCAGTTCTGGAGGTCAGAAGGCCAATATAGGTCTCTGGGCTAAAATCAAGGCGTTGGCAGTGCTGTGTTCCTTCTGGAGGCTCTAAGGAGAATCTCC
>NW_012102614.1:3254-4462 GCF_000951045.1 Mandrillus leucophaeus | reverse complement strand
TGGAAGCGTCATTCGCAAAAGAGGAGAACTGGAAACACCATCATAGATGGCAGAGTCATGGAGCGGAACACTGGGCAGCAGTAAAAGGAATGAAAGTGAACAGTTTTCAAAATCCGAGTGAAAAGCCAGCTGGAAAGGCATCTATAGGGTGGGATGCTTGTCTTAGTCTCAAATAAATTACCACACACATGGTGGCTTAAAACAATACCAATTTATTATCTCGCAGTTCTGGAGGTCAGAAGGCCAATATAGGTCTCTGGGCTAAAATCAAGGTGTTGGCAGTGCTGTGTTCCTTCTGGAGGCTCTAAGGAGAATCTCCCTCCTTATCTTTCCAACTTCTGGAGGCCACCCATGCTCTTTGGATGGGAGCCTCTTCCTCCTTTTTTTTTTTTTGGAGATGGAGTTTTGCTCTCGTTGCCCAGGCTGGAGTGCAATGGTGAGATCTTAGCTCACCGCAACCTCCGCGTCCTGGGTTCAAGCGATTCTCCTGCCTCAGCCTCCCAAGTAGCTGGGATTACAGGTGTGCGCTACCATGCCTGGCTAATTTTGTATTTTTAGTAGAGACAGGGTTTCTCCATGTTGGTCGAGCTGGTCTCGAATTCCCAACCTCAGGTGATCTGCCCACCTCGGCTTTTCAAAGTGCTGGGATTACAGGCATGAGCCACCGTGCCTGGCCATTCTTCCAATTTTTAAAAAGAGATAGGGGTCTCACTATGTTGCCCAGGCTGAACTCCAGTGATCCTCCCAGCTCAGCCTCCTGAGTAACAGGGACTATAAGCAAGTGCCACTGTGCCTGGCTCTTCCTCCATTTTTAAAGCCAGAAGAGTAGCATCTTTCAATCTTTCTCTGACTTTGATCCTCTTACTTCCCTCCTTCCCTTATAAGAACCTTTGTAGTGACATTTGGGCCTACCTGGATAATCCACTCTCCCCATCTCAAGACCCTTAATTTCATCACACCCGCAAAGGTCCTCTTGCCATGGTAGGCAGTGTATGTACAGTTCCAGTGACTATGATGTGAACATTTTGGGTAACCATGATTCTTCCTACCACAATGCTCAGACACAAAGAGTTTTCTTTTTTCTTTCTTTTTTTTTTTTTCTGAGACGGGGTGTCGCTCTGTCACCCAGGCTGGAGCGCAGTGGTGCAATCTCGGCTTACTGCAACCTCTGCCTACCAGGTTAAAGCCATTCTCCTTCCTCAGCCTCC
>NW_012102614.1:0-554 GCF_000951045.1 Mandrillus leucophaeus | reverse complement strand
GGGGGCGGGGGAGAGCCACGCTGAAGACTTGTGGGTCATTCATTCCTTCATCCGCCCTCTCATCCCTTCACTCCTTTCCTCCATTCATCCGTTCATTCATTCATTAAGTACTTAGGGAGGCACTGGGGATGCAGCAGTAAACGAGACCCACATGGTCTCTCTCTGCAGAGAGCTCACCTTCTAGTGTAGTGCTGCCCAGTAGAACTTTCTTCCAGAATGGAAAGGTTCTGTGATTCTGCACCTCCAGCCACACGTGGCTATTGAGCACTTGAAATGTGTCCAGTACACTGAGGAACTGAATTAATTAATCGATTAATTTTTTTGAGACGGAGTCTCACTCTGGAGTGCTCTATTGCCCAGGCTGGAGTGCAGTGGCATGATCTCAGCTCACTGCAACCTCCGCCTCCCGGGTTCAAGCGATTCTCCTGCCTCAACCTTCTGAGTACCTGGAACTACAGGCCACGCCACCGCTCCGGCTAATTTTTTGTAATTTTAGTAGAGACGGGTTTCACTGTGTTAGCCAGGATGGTCTCGATCTTCTGACCTCGTGATCC
>NW_012102613.1:1837-2113 GCF_000951045.1 Mandrillus leucophaeus | reverse complement strand
AGTCACACCACACAAAGCAGTTTCTCAGAAAGCTTGTTTCCAATTTTTCTCTGAGGATATTTTCTTTTTCACCATAGCCTTCTATGGGATTCCAAATATCACTTTCCGAATTCCACAAGAACAGGCTTAGCGAGTGGCTTCCTGAGGAAAAAGCTGTAACTCTGTGAGATGAATTAACAGAACACTAAGCAGGTTCCCAGAAAGCTTCTTTCCAGATTTCATCTGAGGATATTTCCTTTTTCACCATAGCCCTCTATGGGCTTCCAAATATCACTT
>NW_012102613.1:1210-1787 GCF_000951045.1 Mandrillus leucophaeus | reverse complement strand
CCACAAGAACTGTCTTAGTGAAAGACTTTTTGAGGGGAAAGCTGTAACTCTGTGAGATGATTCCACAGAACACAAAGAAGTTTCTGAGAAAGCTTCTTTCTCTTTGTGATCGGAGGATATTTCCTTTGGCCCTATAGTCTTCAAATGGATCCGAAATATCTGTTCCCAGATTTCACATAAATAAGGTTTGCAAAGAGATCCACGAAATACAGATGTAACGCTGTGAGTGGAAGTCACACATCACAAAGCAGTTTCTCAGAAGGCTTCTTTGCAGCTTTTCTCTGAGGATATTTTCTTTTTCACCATAGCCCTCTATGGGCTTCCAAATATCACTTTGCGAATTCCACAGTAACAGGCTTTGCGAGCGGCTTCTTGAGGGGAAAGCTGTAACACTGTGAGATGAATTAACAGAACAGTAGCAGTTTCTCAGAAAGCTCCTTTCCAGTTTTCATCTCAGGATATTTCCTTTATCACCATAGACCTCTAAGGGTTTCCAAATATCACTTTGGGAATTCCACAACAACAGGCTTAGCGAGCGGCTTCTTGAGGGGAAAGCTGTAACTCTGTGAGATGAATT
>NW_012102613.1:467-925 GCF_000951045.1 Mandrillus leucophaeus | reverse complement strand
AATTCCACAAGAACTGTCTTAGCGAAAGGCTTCTTGAGGGGAAAGTTGTAACTCAGTGAGATGATTTCACAGAACACAAAGAAGTTTCTCAGAAACCTTCTTTCTCTTTGTTATTGGAGGATATTTCTTTTGGCCCTATAGTCTTCAAAGAAATCCGAAATATCTCTCTCAGATTCCACAGAAAGAAGCCCAACAAAGAGATCCAGGATATACAGATGTCACTCTGTGAGTGGAAGCTACACATCACAAAGCAATTTTTCAGAAAGTTACTTTCCAATTTTTCTCTGAGTATATTTTCTTTTTCACCATAACCCTCTATGGGTTTCCAAATATCACTTTGGGAATTCCACAAGAACAGGCTTAGCGAGCGGACTCCTGAGGTGAAAGCTGTAACCCATGTGAGATGAATTAACAGAACACTAAGCAGTTTTTCAGAAAGCTTCTTTCCATATTTCATC
>NW_012102613.1:0-283 GCF_000951045.1 Mandrillus leucophaeus | reverse complement strand
AGCCCTCTATGGGCTTCCAATTATCACTTTGAAAATTCCACAAGAACTGTCTTAGCGAAAGGGTTCTTGAGGGGAAAGGTGAACCTCTGTGAGATGGTTTCACAGAACACAAAGAAGTTTCTCAGAAAGCTTCTTTCTCTTTGTTATCGGAGGATATTTCCTTTGACCCTATATTCTTCACTGAGATTCGAAATATCGGTTCTCAGATTCCACAGAAAGAAGGCTAGCAAAGAGATCCACGAAATACAGATGTAACTCTGTGAGTGGAAGTCACACATCACAA
>NW_012102612.1:297-1339 GCF_000951045.1 Mandrillus leucophaeus | reverse complement strand
GGGAAATCTGTAACTCTGTGAGATAATCTCACAGAACACAAAGAAGTTTCTCAGAAAGATTCTTTCTGTTTGTTATCGCAGGATATTTTCTTTGCCCCTATAGTCTTCATAGGGATCCGAAATATCTGTTTTCAGATTCCACTTAAAAAATCTAGCAAGGAGATCCACGAAATAGCGATGTAACTCTGTGAGACGAATTAACAGAACACTAAGCAGTTTCTCAGAAAGCTTCTTTCCAGATTTCATCTGAGGATATTTCCTTTTTCGTCATAGCCCTCTTCGGGCTTCCAAATATCACTTTGACAATTCCACAACTGTCTTAGCGAAAGGCTTCTTGAGGGGAAAGCTGTAACTCTGTGAGGTGATTTCAAAAAACACAAAGAAGTTTCTCAGAAAGCTTCTTTCTCTTTGTTATCAGAGGATATTTCCATGGGCCCTATAGTCTTCAAAGGGATCCGAAATATCTGTTCTCAGATTCCACAGAAAGAAAGATAGCAAAGAGATACAAAATATAGAGATGTAACACTGTGAGATGATTTAACAGAACACTAAGCAGCTTCTCAGAAAGCTTCTTTCCAGATTTCATCTGAGGATATTTCCTTTTTCACCATAGCCCTCTATGGGCTTAGATGTGTATAAGAGACAGACACTAAGCAGTTTCTCAGAAAGCTTCTTTCCAGATTTCATCTGAGGATATTTCCTTTTTCACCATAGCCCTCTATGGGCTTCCAAATATCACTTTGCCAATTCCACAAGAACTCTCTTAGCAAAAAGCCTCTTGCGGGGAAAGCTGTAATTCTGTGAGATGATTTCACAGAACACAAAGAAGTTTCTCAAACCGCTTCTTTCTCTTTGTTATCGGAGGATATTTCCTTTGGACCCGTAGTCTTCAAAGGGATTCGAAATATCTGTTCTCAGATTCCAGGGAAATAAAGCTGGCAAAGAGGTCCACGAAATATAGATGTAACTCTGTGAGATGAATTAACAGAACACTAAGCAACTTCTTAGAAAGCTTCTTTTCAGATTTCATCTGAGGATATTT
>NW_012102612.1:0-247 GCF_000951045.1 Mandrillus leucophaeus | reverse complement strand
CTTTTTCACCATAGACCTCTAAGGGCTTCCAAATATCACTTGGTCAATTCCACAGGAACAGTCTTAGCGAAAGACTTCTGAAGGGGAAAGTTGTAACTCTGTGAGATGATTTCACAGAACACAAAGAAGATTCTCAGAAAGCTTTTTTCTCTTTGTTGTCTGAGGATATTTCCTTTGGCCCTATAATCTTCAAAGGGATCCGAAATATCTGTTCTCAGATTCCACAGAAATAAGGCTAGCAAAGAGA
>NW_012102611.1:3059-3868 GCF_000951045.1 Mandrillus leucophaeus | reverse complement strand
ACCGTGCCCGGCCTCAGTTTGCTTTTTCTGCTGATACTGGCTCACTTTCCCTGTGGTCCCAGATTCCTCTGTCCACAGACCATCCCTCCAGCCACAGAAGGAAGGAGGGTGTGACCCCAACCCCTTATCTAGCAACAGAAGCAGCTGTGGCCGGGCCGTTCCCTAGAAGCCGGAAACCTGCAAGCTTTCTGGGGAGGGTGGAGCCCATCGCCTTGCAACGTCTCTTTTCCCAGAAGTGGAAGCACACAGACTCTTAGGCCTGTTTCCAAATCATCCGAGTTACAATTTCTCAACTTCCTGAGGACGGAGCGGAGCCGCGATCCTTCCTGGGGAGAGAGAGTGTGGGGGCCCCATCTCCCCCGTTCCGAGGTGGCAGCTGGTGTCTGGACCAGGGGAAGAAGACGCTGGTGGCAATGGATTTTTTGGTCTTTTATTTATTTATTTATTTTTGAGACAAAGTCTCGGTCTGTCTCCCAGGCTGCAGTGCAAAAAAGTCACGATTTTTGTATATATGTATGTATGTCTGTATTTATTTATTTATTTGAGACAGAGTTTTACTCTTGTTGCCCAGGCTGGAGTGCAGTGGTGCGATCTCAGCTCACTGCAACCTCCGCCTCCCGGGTTCAAGCGATTCTCCTGCCTCAGCCTTCTCTGTAGCTGTGATTACAGGCATGTGCCACCATGTCTAGCTAATTTTATACTTTTAGTAGAGACGGGGTTTCTCCATGTTGGCCAGGCTGGTCTCAAACTCCTGACCTCAGGTGATCCACCTGCCTTGGCCTCCCAAAGTGCTGGGATTACAGGCGTCG
>NW_012102611.1:900-1223 GCF_000951045.1 Mandrillus leucophaeus | reverse complement strand
TGGGAGGCAGAGGTTGCAGTGAGCCGAGATGGTGCCACTGCACTCCAGCCTGGGTAACAGACCGAGACTCCGTCTCAAAAAGAAAAAAAAAATAATAATAATAATAAAAGAATGCTTTAACCGTCTGAGAATGCAGTCCAGCAGGTCTCAGCCTCATTTTACCCAGCCCTTCTTCAAGTTGGATTTGCTGTAGGTTGAAACGCCTCTGACAGTGCCACCTGCTGACCGGGGCCTCAGGGCGTCCTGACTCCTAACTGCCAAGGGATACCAGGTTTTCTGGGCTAGGAGCTGCCAGCCACAGGCCCCTTTTCTGCCCTGCGGCT
>NW_012102611.1:501-850 GCF_000951045.1 Mandrillus leucophaeus | reverse complement strand
AGGCTGAGGCAGGAGAATTGGTTGAACTTGGGAGGCAGAGGTTGCAGTGAGCCGAGATGGTGCCACTGCACTCCAGCCTGGGTAACAGACCGAGAGTCCGTCTTAAAAATAATAAGAATAATAATAAAAAAAAGAGAATACTTTAACCGTCTGAGAATGCAGCCCTGCAGGTCTCAGCCTCATTTTACCCAGCCCTTCTTCAAGTTGGATTTGCTGTAGGTTGAAACGCCTCTGACAGTGCCACCTGCTGACCCGGGCCTCAGGGCGTCCTGACTCCTAACTGCCAAGGGATACCAGGTTTTCTGGGCTAGGAGCTGCCAGCCACAGGCCCCTTTTCTGCCCTGCGGCT
>NW_012102611.1:0-451 GCF_000951045.1 Mandrillus leucophaeus | reverse complement strand
ACAAAACCTCACCCATGCTTATCATTGCTTTTTTCCTTTTTTTCCCCTCAAGACAGAGTCTCGCTCTGTCGCCCAGGCTGGAGTGCAGTGGCACGATCTCGGCTCACTGCAACCTCCGCCTCCCAGGTTCAAGCCATTTTCCTGACTCAGCCTCCTGAGTAGCTGGGACTACAGGCACCACCACCACGCCCAGCTAATTGTATTTTTAATAGAGACGGGGTTTCACCGTGTTGGCCAGGCTGGTCTTGATCTCTTTGCAACCTCTGCCTCCCAGGTTCACGCCATTCTCCTGCCTCAGCCTCTTGAGTAGCTGGGACTACAGGCACCACCACACCCAGCTAATTGTTGTATTTTTAATAGAGACGGGTTTTCACCATATTGGCCAGGCTGGTCTCAATCTCTTTGCAACCTCCACCTCCCAGGTTCACGCCATTCTCCTGCCTCAGCCTCC
>NW_012102610.1:3492063-3511621 GCF_000951045.1 Mandrillus leucophaeus | reverse complement strand
GTTAGCCAGGATGGTCTCGATCTCCTGACCTCGTGATCCGCCCGTCTCGGCCTCCCAAAGTGCTGGGATTACAGGCTTGAGCCACCGCGCCCGGCTATTTTTACAATGTTTTAAACCCCAGGACAGTTTTATTATCATTTTGAAGTTCAACTACTAACCTAAGGAAACACATATGAAAATTATACACAGAGTAAACAAAATTAAGTAATACTATTTTGACTAAATTGAAATTTGGTGAAATCCTATACAGGTCCATACCTTGTCAGCCAGGTATTTGGAGAGTATGTGGTAGTATTCAAATTTGTGGGCACTGTGTATCTAATTGTCACATCAAGGAATTTATAGCCTTCAGCCTCAGTAGCATAGAGCTTATAGCACACCACAGGAACCCTAATGCAGCTCTAGGACCTACTAGTTGTATTCAGTGGGGACCTCAACTCTCCCCCTTACTTGATATGAAAAATCCCCATTTTACCTCACCTTTTCTCCTACCAGAATATTTCCAAGAATGCTACAGAATGAATTCCTATATTGGACAGAAGAATCTTTTAACTAAGCTGTTACGGTACTTCATTATAGTGCATCATATAAAATCACCACTTTTGTGAGCCAAAACTGCTCAAATATTGGCAATTTTACATGGTTCAAAGTAATAGTTAAGTATAAGACATACTAAAAACCAGGCTGGAGTTATATACCTTAATCCAGGTTTCCTTCACCACATTAAAATTAAGAAGACTAAGCCTTAATATCGAAAGTCACTTTCTTTTTTTTTTTTTGAGACAGGGTGTTGCTCTGTCACCCAGCTTGGAGTACAGTGATACAATTTCAGTTCACTGCAGCCTCAACCTCCTCGGCTCAGGCAATCCTCCCAAGTAGCTGAGATTGTGGGCACAGGTCACCATGCCTGCCTATTTTTTTGTATTTTTGTAGAGATAGGGTTTTGCCATGTCACCCAGGCTGGTCTCAAACTCCTGGGCTGAAACAATCTGCCCACCTTGGCCTCCCAAAAGTGCTGGGATTACAGGTGTGAGCTATTGCACCTGGTCACATTTAAAAGATTATTCTGTCTATGACACTATAGGCCAATGAAAAGAAAATGACACTTACGTTTTGTTATTGAGTAAACAGAATTTGAGACAGAAAGTAACTACCAAAGTGATTTTGCTATATAATTGTTTTTTGTTTTGTTTTGGTTTTTGTTTTAAGAAACAGGGTCTTACTCTGTGGCCCAGGCTGGAGTGCAGTGGTGAGATCATAGCTCACTACAGTCTTAAACTCCTGTGCTCAAGCAGTTCTCACCCCAGCCTCCCAAATGGCTGGGACTACAGGGGGCCACCACACCCAGCTATTATTTTTATTGTTTTTTTGTAGAGATGGAGCTTCGCTATGTGGCCTAGTCTGGTCTCAAACTCCTAACTTCAAGCAATCCTCCTGTCTCAGTCACCCAAAGTATTGGGATTACAGGAGTGGGCCACCCAGTCCAGCCAGAAATATGCTTTTCATTGTTATAATTAGAAATAAATGGATTCTAGTCTTTGTTTTCTCTACTTCAAAATAGTAGTTCCCTATATTTCAAAAGGCTGTGTATGTGCTGAAGAAAATGAGTAACCTGGATTAAAATCAGTAGAAGTGAAATTCCTAGTGATTTATTTAGGGACAAAGAAGAGTTTAGTGGGCAAGCCTGTATCAAAGCCCCTTAAAGTTCTATTCTAATACAAGTTTGGGAAGCATGGATTAAATGTGGAGGGTTGAACACACTTATCTTGGCTCTCTACTAAAACTGAATAATAAAAGGCATAAACCTACACAGGCAAAGAGAATTGGAGAGGAGGCAGCAATAGATAAAAGATCCCAATAAAATTATAAAAGGTGAAAAACAGATCATCATTCTGAGGACAGATAGACTAAGCCAACAGATGAGAATTTCAGTCCTCTTCCACCTCATCTCATACAACATAGGCACCCAGACTAATTACCACCACCATCATGCACCCAGTTCCAAAGGCAAAGGTTTGAACAATTTCTCAGGGAAAACTGAAGAAAAGACCTATAGATACTGATAACTGAAGGGCCCTGCAATAAACTAGTCTCTGTCCTCACAGAGTTTCCCATACCATTTTAATGCCTCTCTCAAATAGGAAAAGGAAGCCATGGTTGACCAGACACTTAAGAAAAGTCTTTAACATAAAAGACAGAAACCAAAACACCTAGTGGGGAAGAAACTCAGAAGAGACAGACACATTACAAGAAGCAAAAGAAAATATCCTCAGAGACAAAAGAAAACATATAAAACGAGAAAAGGATGCTACAAAAAAGCAGCATTCACAGACAAGAAAAAGAAGCACTCAGGAAATTAAAAACATAATACCAGAAACAAAATATTTAGGGAAAGGACTGGAAAATAAACTTCAAGGAAATCTACCAGAAATTAGAACAAAAGACAGAGAGAAAATAAGAAAGAATTGGGGGAGGGGGGGGGAACCACTAAAAGTTAAGTCAGGAGAGTTAACCACTAAGAAAAAGATATATATAGGTGGAGGAGGAAATTAAATAAATAATACGAATACAGCTATATGTGATAACATGGATCAATCTTAGAAACCTATTTTTGCCTAAAAAGCAAGCCCTAAAAGACTATATAAGCTATGGTATCATTTTACAAAGCCCCCAAGCAGTCAAAACTAAACAATAGTTGTTTAGTGTCAACAAACATTTGTAGTAATTCTTCTTTTAGAAATCCAGGTACTGTAATATATAATTTAGGACAGGAGAACTGTAAAGAGTTACAAAAGCATGGCAACGGTAATGTTCCCATTCTTATGTTGTGTGGCTGGTTCACAGGTAGTGTACTACTGTGTGTTACAGCTTATATGTTTATTTATATGAATAAAATATTACACAATAAAATTTAAAATACAGAATATAAAAATATTGAAAGACATTTTTAAAAACCAATGTTTCCAGATCCAGTCTTTGAGTTTTCCAGATCGAAAGGACTCATAAACTTTTCAGATTGAAAGACTCCTAAGGCTGGGTACTTCTGAGTCTTCTGAGTACTTCTGAGTCCTATGTCTTGGGCTGCCAAGCACACCAAGGCCCATCATTGTACAACTTCAGGACAACAGAGAAAAAGAGAAGAGTTTTTTTGAAATTCTAGAGAGAAAAACAGGTGATACCCAGAGGGTCAAGAATCAGAATGGCACCAGATTTTTTGTCAATACTAGAAGTTAAATGCTAACAATACAAGAATTACATGGGCAATTTATTTCCAACCTAAAACTCAGTACTCAGTCAAACTACCATTAAAGTATAAAGGTAAAATAAATTTTGGAATGGGCATAATTTCTGAAAAATTATCTTAATGCACCCTTATTCTATAAGGCTCCTAGAGAGTACGTTTCAAGAAAAGAAAGGAATAAACCAAAAAGAGGATATGAAATCAAGGAACCAAAGAATCTTATTTATTAATAGATTAAGGAGTCCCAGAACAAAAGATGTGCAACACTCTTAGAGAGTATTCAATTCAGAGTAGAGGAAAAGTGAGAGCTTCCAGAAGTGTATCTCCAAGAAAGTTGAAACTGAGAAGATTAAATGCGGTTTTGAAAATATTGAGAGATTTTGGGAGGATCGCTTGAAACTGGGGGTCAGGGGTGGGAGGTTGGGGGTGGGGGGTCAAGGCTGTAGTGAGCTGCGATTGTGCTACAGCACTCCAGCCTGAGTGACAGAGCAAGACCCCGTCTAAAATATATATATATATAAATAAGGCCGGGCATGGTGGCTCACGCCTGTAATCCCACCACTTTGGGAGGCCAATGCAGGCAGATCACCTGAGGTCAGGAGTTTGAGACCAGCATGGCCAACATGGTGAAACCTTGTCTGCACTAAAAATGCAAAATTTAATGGGTATGGTGGTGTGCACCTGTAATCCCAGCTACTCGGGAGGCTGAGGCAGAAGAATAGCTTGAATCCAGGAGGTGGAGGTTGCAATGAGCCATCCAGCCTGTGCAACAGAGCGAGACTCCATCTCAAAAAACAATAATGATAACAATAAAATTTTAAAAAAAGAAAGAAAATAATGAAAGATTTACAGTTCTTTCAGAATTTGGAGAGAACCCAATGACAGTTACAAACAACAAAAATTAAAGCAATTAACTCCAGAGACAGCAAAAAAGTGTATGAAAAGGGAAGTGTAATCATATTATACTACAAAGCTCAAGTTATAAATATATTTACATTGGCATAATATAAACAGCAAATTGAAATATAACTAAAATTTTAGTAAGATATGGATAGGAACAAGATAATAAGAAAGCTAAATGATCATTTTCACTAAAGGAAGTCGAGATATCCAAAACAGAAAAAAAATTAGCAGCATAAGCATGTTATTTAGAAAATATTTAGATAAATTCCAGAATAAAAAATTAAAAGATCAAAAAGTTAAACTAAATTTTACTTGGGTTAGATATGCTGGAAACAAAACACAACAAAACAAACAAAAAAAACTTGTTCCTGAGAGCTTAAAAAACCTGGAAGATTAGGCCAGGCACGGTAGCTCACACCTGTAATCCCAGCACTTTGGGAGGCCAAGGCGGGGGGATCACGAGGTCAGGAGATCCTGACCTGGCTAACCATCCTGGCTAACACAGTGAAACCCCGTCTCTACTAAAAATACAAAAAATTAGCTGGGCATGGTGGCGGGCGCCTGTAGTCCCAGCTACTCGGGAGTCTGAGGCAGGAGAATGGCCTGAACCCAGGAGGCGGAGTTTGCGGTAAACCTGAGATTGCGCCACTGCTCTCCAGCCTGGGCAACAGAGCGAGACTCCATCTCAAAAAACAAACAAACAAACAAACAAACAAAAAACAACTGGAAGATTATATTAAATAAATCTACAGAAAGTTGTTCACAAAAAATAAAATTTAAAATAGTAGATTCACAAGCAAGTAAAATGCTTCATACTCCTAAGTGTTGGAAAGCAGATGTGACTTTTAAATTCCTGGTTTTAATAATTCTCTGTTAAGACTAAGGACATAAATACATATCTGAAATAATATTAACTTCTTAATTTCATCTGTTCCTGTAGCTTACTATTGGCCTAAAGCCACACAATTCAGCCTTCCTTTGTCAGGATGCATTTCAGAGCTTCCACCTGTAATTTTTAAAATGGTACTGTAACAATACAATATTGTGAAGCCACAGACAGTAAATGATAAGAGATACAAACTGACAGGAAGAAAAAAAAAAAATCTCCAGGGTGCAAAAGAAGAGAGAGAGGTAAAGACAGTATTTATAGAAAAACATTTACTTAAAGTACTGAAATCCTAGAAAAAAGAATGGCTTTTGATATTTTCCACACTGAACGTTAATGCATTTTGCAAACATTTTTTTCCCAGTTTCAGTGGTAGTCAATTCTTTTTTTTACCTCTTTTTAGGTAAATCCCACTAAAACAGTAGATTTAGTCTTGATGTGACAAAGCAAGTTACTCATCTAAATAAGGACTCTTATTTTATTTAGTTTTACTGACTTTATTTAGAAAAACATTAGAGCTACAAATCCTCATAATGATGAAAACAACATGTGAAAGTCAAACTTGTCTTAAATTCTGTACTAATCCACATCTCTCCACACCCTAATGCAACAAAAGATACTGATACAGAACTATGAGCAAAAATCAGGCTGGATGCGGTGGCTTACACTAGTAATCCCAGCACTTTGGGAGGTCAAGGCAGGAAGATGGTTTGAGCTCATAAGTTCAAGACCAGCCTGGGCAACATGGGGAAACCCCATTTCTACAAAAACATACAAAAATTAGCTGGGCGTGGTGGCGGGCGCATGTAGTCCCAGCTACTAGGGAGGCTGACGTGGAAGAATCACTTAAACCCGGGAGGCAGGGGTTACGCGTGAGCCAAGATAGAACCACTGGGCAACAGAGTGAGACACTGTCTCCCCCCAAAAAAACAAAACAAAACTAAGCAAACATCAAGAGACACATATCACATACTAGTACGTAGAACCAAAACAGGTAATTTATACTGTGGCCTAAATCCTTCTGAACTATAATCGGATCACAAAACCTTTATACCCATTCTCATAAAGCTAAACTTCTGACAATAGAAAACAGCTTGCATTTTATCTTTGTGCACAGAAACTTAAGCAAGTTCACCCTATATCTTAAGGCTCAATGGGCAAACATTCCTAAGAAGAATATGTTTATCTCAAAAGTATTTATCTGCTTAAACTGAATTTGATTCTATGGTATAACTCATCACAAATTATATAATATAAAGACAATGTATGACACGCAAGGAATATGGAAGGAAGCTTATCAAAGCAATGTTTCAACTCATAAGCAATCACATTTACAACAAAATTAGGTAAATTGTTTCCTTCAGGTTTTTTGCATTTTTATAAAAAACGATTCTATGGAGCAGAAAACCTGGACACTGTTCTTTCACCTAGAAGAATGTATAGCTGTGTCTTGAACATCTACAATTGTTGAAAACAAGTTTAATGTTATTGGAAAGCCTGTGGTGAGCTTAAGGCAGAAAACAATGTTTAAGGCATTCTAGTCCTATCCTATGGTAAAATGGTTATTTAAATGTGCATTTGCACAGCTGCTTAACATATGAGTTTTTTAAATTAATAAACCAAGAGTATGCTCCCTAAGACTGTGGATATTCTTCTAATAAGCTTCTATATCACTAAAATTCTAAAACGTATTCCTCAGAGCATCCACATGGGGAAGGTCATACTGATCAGTTACTCTGATGCCCTATTCCACTGTTAAGCTTATAAAGAAATGTTCAGAAACAAATAGATCAGAATTAGGATGCTCACTTTCAAGGCCATTTATTTTATATATTTTTTATTTACTTTTAACTTTTTAGAGATAGGATATCACTCTGTTGCCCAGACTGGACTGTAGTGGCACAGTCAATAGCTCCCTGTAACCTCAACTCTTGGCCTCAAGTGATCCTCCTGCCTCAGTCTCCCAAGTAGCTTGTATTACACTTGCGTGCCATCACACCTGGCTATTTTTCTTTTCCCTTGTAGAGACAGGGGTCTCACTATGTTGCCCAGGATGGTCTTGAACTCCTGGCTCAAGTGATCCTCCCACACCAGCCTCCCAAAGTGCTGGGATTAGGGTCCAACCATTTGAGAAAAGTGATCCTGAGATGGGAATTTTCTCAGCAAATCTTCAATAAATGCAAGACTATGCATTTTTTTAAAAAGAAATCAAGTTCTGGGCCAGGCGCAGTGGTCATGCCTATAATCCCAGCACTTTGGGAGGCTGAGGTGGGCAGATCACCTGAGGTCAGGGGTTCGAGCCCAGCCTGGCCAACATGGCGAAACCCTGTCTCTACTAAAAATACAAATATTAGCTGGGTGTGGTGGCATGCGCCTGTAATCCCAGCTACTCGGGAGGCTCAGGAAGGAGAATCGCTTGAACCCCGTAGGCGGAGGTTGCAGTGAGCCCAGGTTGTGCCACTGCACTCCAGCCTGGGTGACAGAGCAAGACTCTGCTTCAAAAAAAAAAAAAAAAAAAAAAAAATCAAGTTTTGGTGATTCTTACTATTTGATACTCTTAGATTCATTAGTACAGAAGGGTTTTTACCTTTGTGTTAACAATGAGAAAAGGCCAGGCGCGGTGGCTCACTCCTGTAATCCCAGCACTTTGGGAAGCCGAGGTGGGCAGATCACCTGAGATGAGGAGATCAAGATCAGCCTGGCCAACACAGTGAAACTTCATCTCTACTAAATATACAAAAATTAGCTAGACGTGGTGGCACGCACCTGTAATCCTAGCTTCTCGGGAGGCTGAGGCAGGAGAATCACTTGAACCTGGGAGGTGGAGGTTGCAGTGAGATCGTGTCACTGCACTCCAGCCTAGGCAACAGAGCAAGACTGTCTCAAAAAAAAAAAAAGCCAATGAGAAAAAAACGGCATTATGTAAAAGAGGAAAGAAAAACACCACGACTATAACAAAGAAACTTAAGCTAGTACTCTGTGGGACTACAATCACATCCACAACACACAAATCAAATCTCTCGTACTGAGATTTCACTTTTAATACCCCTCGTTCAAGATATTTTATTGAAGAAGCTATAAATTTATTGCTGGTTTATCTTCACTTGCTGGATTTCACAAAACAAATATCCCACCTCCCCCTAAAAAAGAAAAGGTAGAGACACTAAGGTTATTGTTTTAAGTTGAGATAATTTTAAGCTTAAAAAGATGAGGCATATTAAGACTTAAATCTAAAATGAAAAACTATAAAAACCTTTGAAGATAACCTAGGAAATACCATCTGGACACAGGACCTGGCAAAGACTTCATAACAAAGATGCTAAAAGTGATTGCAACAAAACCACAAATTAACAAATTGGAACCAGTGAAACTAAAGAGCTTCTGCACAGCAGAAGAAACTATCAAAGAGTAAACAGCCCAGGGAAGGAGAGAAAATACTTGTAAATACTTGCAAACTACACATCCGATAAAGGTCTAATATTCAGATCTATAAGGAACTTAAATCAGACAACCCTCACTAAAAAGTAGGCAAAGGACATGAACAGACACTTTTCAAAAGATAACATTCATGCAGCAAGACTTATGAAAAAACACTCAACATCACTAATCATTAGAGAAATGTAGATCTAAACCACAATAAGATACCATCTCACACCAGTCAGAATGTCTATTATTAAAAAGTCAAAAAATAACAGATGCTGATGTGGTTGTGGAGAAAAGAGAACACTTACATACTGCTGGTGGGAATGTAAATTAGTTCAGCCATTGTGGAAAGCAGTCTGACGATTTCTCAAAGAACTTAAAACAGAATTACCATTTAACCCAGCAATCCTATTATGTATATTCCCAAAGGAATATAAATAATTATTCCATAAAGACACATGCACATGTATGTTCACTGCAGCACTATTCACAATAGCAAAGACATGGAATCACCCTAAATGCCCATCAATGGTAGACTGGATAAAGAAAATGTGGTACATATACACCACAGAATACTATGCAGCAATAAAAAAAAATGAGATCATGTCCGTATGGAGCTGGAGGCCATTATCCTATGCAAACTGACACAGGAACAGAAAACCATATACCTCATGTTCTCACCTTTAAGAGGGAGTTAAACATTTAGTAAGGACACAAAGAAGGGAACAACAGACACCAGGGCCTACTTGAGGGTGGAGAGTGGAAGGAGGGTGAGGATCGAAAACCTACCTATTGGGTACTATGCTTACTACCCAGGTAATGAAATAATTTGTAAAACAAACCCCTGCAACATGCAGTTTACCTATTTAGCAAACCTGCCCATGTACTCCTGAACCTAAAATAAAAGTTAAAAAAAAGAAAGATTGAGCTATTCCATTTCTACTGAAGAAGAGGTTATTCTTAATGAAATAGTACTTATATGTGTTAGTGGAAATTTAACAATTTGAAAATATATTTACTAAGCCATCTGTGATAATAAACACTTTAATTGTTCATCCATTCTAAACTTGTCCTTAAGTTCTATTTCCTTATTTCTTTTCTTTTTTGTATAATAAAGCAGGGTAAGTGATAAAAGTCCATTGTTGGAATAACTATTTATATATTTATTCTCCCAAAGAGTTGAGTTACAGGCTTGCATTTCCTGTGTGGAAATGGCTTGACAATCAGAAACCATCAAATTTCTAAAGACAGTAGGAGAAGACCTGAGCATAACGTTTAGATAAGATGCCAAACAATTTCCCAGTGTACTCCTGAACCAGATCTTCACTCACAGGCTGATTTTCCTGCAGTGTTTTAATTTTGAGTATTCATCCTGTGAATTCCTATTTAAAGTGACAGAATCTTTGTTTCTAATCTTTGTGATATAACATAAGTTGTCATCTCTTTAAAATAACTTGTTATGTTTGTTGTAAGCCTCACGGTAACCAAAATGCAAAAACCTATAACAGATTCACTAAAAATAAAAAGCAATGAATTAAAACATACTACCAGAGAAAATCACTTAACCACAAAGATAATAGTAAATAAGGGATGAAAAGAGGAGTTACAAAACAACTAGAATATGCAATAAAATGGCAGTATTAAGCCCTTACTTATCAAAAGTAACACTGAATGTAAATGGACTCAATTCTCCAATTAAAAGGCATAAAGTGACTGAATAGACAAAAAAATAAGACCCACCTACATGCTGCCTACAAGAAATCCACTTCTCCTATGAAGATACACATACACTGAAAGTGAAGGGGTGGGGAAAATATAGTCTATGCAACTGGATTACAAAAAAGAGCAGGAGTAGCTATACTTATATCAGATAAACTAGATTATGAATCAAAGACTATTGGAAGAGACAAAGTAGGTTACTATATAAAGATAAATTGGTCAATTCACGAAGCCGATGTAACAATTATAAGTATCTATGTACCCAAAATTAGAGCTCCCAAGTACATGAAGCAAACATTAGTAGATCTAAAGGGAGAGATAGACTGATAAGACTGTAATACAATACTAGTAGGGAAAGTCAGCACCTCATTCTCAGTAATGGACAGATCATCCAGACAGAAAATCAACGAAGAGAGACTAAAGTTAAAGTAGACACTATACTTAATAGACCTAACTGACATTTATAGAACATTTCACCCAACTGCTGCAGAATACACATTCGTTTCATCACCACAAGGGAACATTCTCCAGAAGAGACCATATCTTAAACAAATCTCAACAATTAAAAAAAAAAAAAGAAATCATATTAACTTTTCTGACCACAATGGAATAAAGCTAGAAATGAGTAACATTCACAGGAACAGAAAAAAACTCTTAAATTTATATGGAACCACAGAAGACACTGAATAGCCAAAGCAATTCTGAGCAAAAAGAGCAAAATGGGAGGCATCACACTACCTGACTTCAAAACATACTATAAAGCAATAGTAAACATACTAGCACGGTACCGGCATAAAAACACACAGACCAGTGGAACAGAATGGAAAACCCAGATATAAATCAACACATTTATAGCCAACCCAAGAACATACAATGGGGTAAGAATAGTCTCTTTAATAAATAGTGCTGGGGAAAACGGCCAACTACCTGCAGAAGAATGGAACTACACCCCTATCTCTGAACATATACAAAAACAAATCAAAATGGATTAAAGACTTAAATCTCAGACTGGAAACTATGAAACCACTAGAAGAAATCATTGGGGAAATGCTACAGGACATTGGTCTGGACAAGGATTTTCAGTGTAAGACCTCAAAAGCACAGGTAACCAAAGCAAAAACAGACAAATGGGATTACATCATGCTAAAAAGTTTCTGCACAGCAAAGGAAACAATAAAGTGAAAAGACAACCCACAGAATGGGAGAAAATATTTACAAACTATCCATCTGACAAGGGATTAACAACCAGAATACATAAGGAACTCAAACAACTCAATAGCAAAACAAATCCAATTTTATAATGGGCAAAAGATCTGAATAGTCATTTCTCAAAAGATGGCACACAAATGGCCAACAGGTATATGAAAAAATGCTCAATATCACTAATCATTAGAGAAATGCAAATCAAAACCACAATGAGACATCACATCACCCCAGTTAGAATGGCTTTTATCAAAAAGACAGGGAATAACATGCTGGGGAGGATGTGGAGAAAGGGGATGTATACTGTTGGTAGAAATGTAACTTAGAACAGCCACTATGGAAACCTTCACAGAGGTTCCTTTAAAAATTAAAAATAGAACTACCACATAACCCAGGAATTCTACTACTGGGTATATAGCGAAAAGAAAAGAAATCAAGGTATCAGACAGACATCTGCATTGCCATGTTTATTTGCAAGTGCTATTCACAATAGCCAAAACATGGAATCAATGTAACTGGTCATCAGTGGACAAATGAATAAAGAAAATGTGGTACACAAACACAATGAAATATTATAAAGCTATAAAGAAGAATGAAATCCTTTCATTTGCAGCAACGTGGATGGAAATGGAGCTCATTTTGTAAGTGAAATAACCCAAGCAAGATAAATATCACATGTTGTCATTCATACGTGGGAGCTAAAAAATAGTGGATCTCATGAAAATAAAGAGTAGCCCGGTGGTTACCAGAGGCTGGGAAAGGTAAAGGAGAGGGAGAAGGAGAGAGGTTGATTAATGGGTACAAATAAACGGGGTCTGATAGAAAAAATAAGACCTAATGTTTGATAGATCAGTAGGGTGATTATAGAAGATAACAATTCAAATGTTTATAGCATAAAGACAAGGCCAGGCATAATGGCTCATGCTTGTAATCCCAACACTTTAGGAGGCTGAGATGGGAGGATTGCTTGAGCCCAGGAGTTTGAGATCAGCCTGGTCAACATACCAAGACCCCATTTCTACAAAAAATAAAAATAAAAATAAGCCAGGTGTGATGGTGCACACCTGTAGTCCCAGTTACAAGGGAGCACGAGGCCAGGAATTTGAGGCGGTAGTGAGCTACGACTGCACCACTTCACTCCAACCTGGGCGACAGAGCGAGAGCCTGTCTAAAAAGAAAAAAGAAAAAGACAAGACAAATATTTAAGGTGACAGATACCCCAATTACATTGATTTGATCTTTATAAGTTACATAAATGTATTAAATGATCACATGTACCCCCAAAAATATGTAAATTATATATCAATTTTTAAAGATAAAATTTAAATTAAAAAAAAGGCAAGCACATTTAAATCACATTTCCGGGGCACAGTGTCAACTGTCATTTAAAACCAAAACAACGTCATTGACCAAAGTAAAAATCTTTGTTTTTCACCCGTAAGAGTCGGCCGGGTGTGGTGGCCCACGTCTCTAATTCTAGCATTTTGTGAGGCTGAGGTGGGAGGATTGCTTTAGCCCAGGAGGTCAAGGCTGCAGTGAGCTGTGATCACACTACTGCACTCCACCCTGGGCCACAAAGAAAGACCCTGTCTCAATCAATTAATAAAATCTGTGAACTTTAAGATCATGAAATTACCAAATCAAAAAATCTGACAGAAAAGAATATTTACTATCTTATTATCCAAAAGGAAATAAATTGCTAACAAGAATTTCTTCCTCCTAGGCCCTTAGAGACTATCCCACATCTTCATATTTTGATTTTCAGAGTGGCTGAAGTTTCTATTAAGCTGTGAATTTTTTTTTTTTTTTTTAGATGGAGTCTCACTTTGTCACCCAGACTGGAGTGCAGTGGTGAGATCTCTGCTCACTGCAACCTCCACCTCCTGGGTTCAAGTGATTCTCATGCCTCATCCTCCCAAGCAGCTGGAATTACAGACATGCACCACCACGCCCAGCTATTTTTTGTTTTTGGAGATGGAGTCTTGCTCTGTCACCCAGGTTGGAGTGCAGTGGCACAATCTTGGCTCACTGCAACCTCTGCCTCCCAGGTTCAAGCAATTCTCCTGCTTTAGCCTCTGGAGTAGCAGGGACCACAGGCATGTGCCACGCCCGATTAATTTTTGTATTTTTAGTAGAGATGGGGTTTCGCCATGTTGGCTAGGCTGGTCTCGAACTCCTGACCTCAGGTGATCCACCCACCTCGGCCTCCCAAATTGCTGGGATTACAGGCGTGAGCCACCGTGCCCGGCCTTTTTATATTGCTAGTGGAGATAGGGTTTCACCATGTTGGCAAGCTGGTCTCGAACTCCCAACATCAAGTGATCCGCCCACCTCAGCATCCCAAAGTGCTGGGATCATAGGTGTGAGCCCCAGCACCTGGCTGGGAATTATTTTTTAAGAAGGAAAAAAAAAAAATACAAAACTTCTTTAAATTTCTGTGATCGGCAGACATCAGTTGTAAAGAAACTTTTAAAGAAAAGTTTTAAAGACAACTTTTTGCAAAACAAACTGAGCACTGATTTAAAAAATAAAGATATCTGAAGGGCTAATAAATGACTGAATTCTTCAATATGCCACAACTCTTAATTATTCTGAAGAATATGGCTATACATTAAATAAATAATACTACAAATACAAAGTAAGAAAAATTAGGTGCTGAAGCACATGGTGTCAGGGTTGGGAAATGATGTAGGTGACATTTGGTTCATCTCTAACACCAATTTAAAAGAAGGCATAAGTTGAGGCTGGTCCAAGTGCAGTAGTGCTTACAACTAATTGATCACAACCAGTTACAGATTTCTTTGTTCCTTCTCCAGGCCAAACAGTTCACTTGACTAGCCTAAGATGAAATGAAATAAAATGTAGAATGTGAAAGGTTCTCATTCTTTTTCTTTCTTTTTTCTTTTTGTCACCCAGGCTAGAGTGCAATGGCCCGATCTCGGCTCACTGCAACCTCCACCTCCCGGGTTCAAGTGATTCTCCTGCCTCAGCCTCCCGAGTAGCTGAGATTACAGGTGCGCACCACCACGCCAGGCTCATTTTTTTATTTTTAGTAGAGACAGGGTTTCACTATGTAGGCCAGACTGGTCTCGAACTCCTGACCTCAGGTGATCCGCTCGCCTCGGCCTCCCAAAGTGCTGGGATTACAGGTGTGAAGGGTTCTCCTTCTTGTAAGTAAATATATTAGAAATTAGAGGTTAAGTTCTCTAGAAAAAGTCTTTTTTCTAACAGTCTCAAAATGATTAAGTATCTGTATTATTTTACTGCCTGTAAAAATTTCAATTACTCTGAATTAAACTCTACAACTTTCGCCAAATAAAAATTAAAGATGAAAGGTAAGTCAGATCACAAAAAGGAAAAACAATTTCAAACTGGAGTTGTGTTGAACATGAGCATTTAATACTTCAGAATTAGGAAAGGTCCATTCACTACTGTAATCAGATCTGGGCATTGTGTTCTGTTCTGGAGACTAGAATTTAAGGGGAATACTGAAGAATGGGAACAGTTAGAGTTGATGGACCAGTATGACTAAGTACTCAAAATTATGATGTGAATGAATAACTTGGGGCTTGCTTCAGCAGCCCATATACTAAAATTGGAATACAAAGAAGATTATAACAGCTTCTGAAGAGGATGACACAAAAACTTGTGAAGCACTCCATATTTTTGAAGGACATTGGGGTCCTTAGTGAATTGTTGAAACCACAAATTTAATGGCGTGTGCCACCAAACCCAGCTAAGAATCTACTTGACGTCGTTTCCCAGTGGAACCCAGGGATTCATTTAATACCCCAAGGAACCTCAGAATCTCTTACCTAGAAGGTGTTTATGCCATTCCTTAGATGAGCCTTCTCCTACTTTAGGCCTTGAAAACGGCTACTAGATTATTCTTGGCAAGACCTACAGTAGCAGAGAGCAGTGGTCAAAAGCATGACCTCTAGAGCTAGAAAGACTTGGTTCTGACATCCATTACAAACTTCTTCCCAATTGTGTGAACATGGTAAGTCATTCCAACTTCATCTTGTTTCTTCACTTATAAAAATAGAGACAGTAATACTTCACAGTACAGTTGTTTGTAGTGAGGATTCACTACTGCATCCCAAACACTTAAAATGCCTGGATCAAAAAATGTTAAATTAAAAAAAAAAAAGAATATCTCAAGGACTAGGGATTATCAGTCTGGAGAAGGGATTATTCAGGAAGAGACACAATGTGAAGGCAATTCGTGCCTGCAGAGGCATTACATATTCTGATTGGCCCTAACTGGAGAAATATAGGGTACCAGATTCAGCTTAATATATTAGATTTGTCTAACAGAGGCACAAGTAGAATAGGCTGCTTCGGGAGATTCTGAGAGGTCAGACAACCATTTAGGGAGAATGTTAGAGAGCTATACATGAAATGACTGTAGAAATCTCTCCCAATCTGAGATTTGTGTTAAAGAAGGCTCAAAAGGAAAAGTGGAACTTTCTTAGGACAATGCTCCAGCACTCTTATCTTACCCTTCCCAGATGGTTATAGCAACTTGGCAGGAAAAAAACAAACAATAGAATTTAAAACAATCAATGCTATTAACCACCAGATTACAGGCCAGTAAGACTGCATGGAAGCAAAGATAAACCAGTCAATTACCTCTCACTTCCTACTTTCAAGCACTGTTTGGAGCTTAGTAAGACGTGGTAACTTCTAGCAATTTCATTATGGCCTTTCGATAGTACATAAGGAAAGCAGTGGGAAACACTTTTTTCTTTCATCTAAGTTTCTACTTTAAGAGTTAATTATGAAGCCTTAAATCTTGCTTCAATTTCAACTGAGACCAACTGTTCAAGTTTTTTTCTTATGCGTTTTAGGAAAATTACTTGGCAGATTACCAACTTTTTGACAGCCTGTAACATTCTAAGATCTATATTCTCTGCCTTTATATTACACTCCCCACACTAAGTACATGATAAAAGCTATCAATATTGAGGCATCTGTGCTGTAGATGTGTAGATGTAGATGTAGATGTGTAGATGTGCAAAGAGCTTAGACTCAGCCATGTACTAGCTCTCTGGTCTTAGGCAGGTTTTAAATTTTTCCCTAAGCACTAATTACTTCACTTTTTTTTTTTTTTTTTTAAGATATCGACCTGCCCCAAAACATGCAAATTAAACTGCAAAGTATACATGGAAAGAGTCTTACATACATTAGACACTTAAATATTTGTTAAGAATGATCTGATATAATGGTATCAAAACGAATTCACTTCAACAAAATTCTTGCAAAGAATACTATCAACTACATGGAAAAGATTTCCAATTAAAGTTCATTTTATGAGTTTATTAAAATTCAGCATTTCCAGGGCAGGTTTCTTGGTGTCTTAAGGCAGTAAGATAACAGACGGCTGGCTCTCATCATCATCACTCTTTCTTACTACAACTCTGCAACATTTTATGTCGTTAATAAGAAACTTTAATGGGCCCTATTTTCTACCCCACCCTCAACCTCACAATACAGAAATAACTCCATGAAGATGATTTAACCAGCCATCTCACTAAATATAAGAGTCCTTGGCCAAATGCAGTGGCTCACACCTGTAATCCCAGCACTTTGGGAGGCTGAGGCGGGTGGATGACTTGAGCCCAGGAGTTCAAGACCAGCCTGGGCAACACCGCAAAACTCCTCTACAAAAAAATACAAAAATTAGCTGGGTGCAGCGGCACCCACCTGTGGTCCCAGTTACTTGAAGAGGCTGAGGTGGGTGGTCACTTGTGCCTGGGAGGTCGAGACTGCAGTTAGCTGTGATCACACCACTACACTCCAGCCTGGGTGACAGAGTGAGACTCTGTCTCAAATATAAATACATATATTTATATATATTTATGAGGCCTTATTTTTTAGGCACTGTAAATAACTATTTTGTTATTATTTTGTTTAGACATCTTAGAATCCAGGATGTCACTGCTCATATTTTAATGATGAATAGGATTAAAATAACTGCAGGGAATCATTTCAGTATTTGATATCCATTGTTACCCATCTGGAAATGATGGCAAAAGTTGTTTAAAAGTAGTAACATAAGAGGCAGGCATGGTGGCGCATGCCTATAGTCCTAGCAACTCAAGAGGCTGAGGTGGGAAAATCCCTTGAGCCCGTAAGTTTGAGAATGCAACAAGCCATGATTGCACCACTGCACTCCAGCCTGGGCATTAGAGTGAGACTCCAACCCCAACTCAAAAAAATACATAATAACATAAGAAAACAAACAGAGGTAGTGATGAAATCAGTCTTTGTCACTGCTCTTAGATTTCTGCCTTCATTCAAACAAGCTGATCTAGCAACCAATCTTTGAAAAAAGGAAAAACTTTCCTTTCCCTTTTTCTTATTTCCTGCTTAAAAGAACTGGTGTTCTTCAACTCTCTGGCATTCTTCAATTCTCTGGCCTGCTCAACCAGGTAAAGAGGCAAGAATGCTGAACACAGAACAACAGGGAACCCAGGGATCTGGTCCTGGCATCACTCATAATTAACTGTATAACTTCAGGCAGGTTTTTAATATCTCTGGACCTGTAAAATCAGGAGTTTGATTAGAATTAATCAAAGTAGCTTAATAGGCCTAACAATCTATGAGTCTGGTAGTCACTTGGCAGCAGCCAGTGATCTACTGACTAGAAATCATTTGTGGTGCAAGGGACTCATTTTGCAACTCAAGATTTCTGAATTCTTAGCTTCCTCATTATTACAATTTTGAAATCTGAGTCAGGGTTTCTTATCCCAATAAGATGTTACTATGACAAAATAAAAAGATTTGCCATACTTTTATTTTTAAAATAAAACATTTTAGGCCAGTGCAGTGGCTCATGCCTGTAATCCCAGCACTTTGAGAGGCTGAGGCAGGTGGATCATTTGAGGTTAAGAGTTCAAGACCAGCCTGACAAACATGGTGAGATCCCATCTCTACTAAAAATACAAAAATTAGCCAGGCATGGTGATGTGTGCCTGTAATCTCAGCTACTCAGGAAGCTGAGGCAGGAGAATTGCTTGAACCCGGGAGGTGGAAGTGGAAGTGAGCAGAGATCATACCACTGCACTCCAGCCTGGGCAACAAGAGTGAAACTCCATCTCAAACAAAACAAAACAAAAATAACATTTTATATATTTAAAATTTTGTTTAGGAACATATTCTCAAAGTCGATGTATATACGAAGTGAGAGACACATATTAACGCATAACGTATACTAATTGTGACCCTGAAGTACAAAAGTTCAAAAATAAAATCTAGCCTGCTCACATTGACCAACAGGATCATAGGCTATGATAATATAACATCAAAATAGGTCGATTTTTTAACAAACACCTACTTAGCTCAACATTGTGCTAACTTGCCAAAGTTGCCTTTCTTGAGAAAAAATGCTGTACCGAGATCCCTGGAAAAAAAAACAAAAACAAAAACAGTCTGCTCTAGTAATTACCTTACACAAAACACAATCTTGGCCTATCCCTCTGTCTACCTACCTATCTATGACTCTTTGGAAGCAAGACCTTATATCAGTGTTCTGGATAAACCAAAGAGTAGTGGACTTTGGATACTAAAAATCTCCTCCTCTACTCTTAAGATTCAAAGTTATTGATAAAGTACCCAAATCTCTGATGAACAAAAGGGGAAAGCAGAAATTAGGTCACACACTATATGCCTTTAGGAATCTGATTACCCTAAAGCTTGTGACCATTTTGTTGTATAAAGGAAAAAGAGGTTAAAGAGCGAACTCTGCTCTCCATTATGTGGAGCCTTCATCATAAAGGGCTCTGAACAGAAAGAAAGTAACTCAGACTTAAAAAAACAAACAAACAATTTGGCTGGGCGAGGTGGCTCATGCCTGTAATCCCAGCACTTTGGGAGGCTGAGGAAGGTGAATCACTTGAACCTGGGAGGTGGAGGTTGCAGTGAGCAGAGATCATGCCACTGCCCTCCAGCCTGGGTGACAGAGCACGACTCTGTGTCAAAAAAAAAAAAAAAAAAAAAAAAAAGTTCCATAGGAATGGTGATTTTATTTTTGTGTATCTGTGTGTGGCCCAGACTCCACCATCGAGTGCTATAAACAGGTATATATTTGCAAAACCCAAAACCTGATACTTTGAGACCCCCATAGCATTAATTATTGGAAATTAGTGCCCCTTAGGCATCTTCCAGCTATTCTGTAGGGT
>NW_012102610.1:3479501-3492013 GCF_000951045.1 Mandrillus leucophaeus | reverse complement strand
AAAAAAAAAAAAAAAAAAAAAAAACCCCGACCAACCAACCAAACAAAAACAAACTTTAAGAAGCATCCCTATGATATTACACTTTGCATAAAAAATTTACCAAGGTTGGGAACACTTAGCTTATCTGTACCTTCACTTTTACTCTTACAAGAACTGTATTTGATGCCCACATGAGATCATTAAGGGTAATAAAAATATCTTTGAGGCCAATGAATACATATTTATATTAAAGGAAACTCAGTATTGGGGGAAAGGACGTAGCCATAAACATTCTGGCCTTCAGAAGTAGGGTCAATAAACCTGTAAGTTACTTGCTTTGGCAATCAAGTTTTGCTATGTAAAGCATCTTTAAGGGAGAACAATTAGAAAGCCAAAATACATCTTCATCTCTAACTTATGCCCACTTTTCCAGTTCTATATTATTAAAGGAACTGGAAATACATTAATGTCTTCTATAATTATTATTATATAAGACATTCTCTTGATAGTAGGTGTCAGCCACCCAACTGAAACTGAATGGTTTTCTTTAAAAAATACAATTTTTCAACTGTTTAGTGGAAATGGACAGTATCTTCCGATTCTCCCAAGCAAACTTCAGATTTTAAAATTTTTTATTCTAACATTGTTATCAAATCCTACCTGTTCTTCTATTGTCCATTCCACTTCCACAATTATCAATTCAGTTCAATATTTATAAGAGCACTATCACTATTTAATAGTCACTGTGCTCAAGTTAGCCCATATCCTAATGACTTCCTGTACTAATTAAATTTTCACCCTGGGTTAATCAATGTCCTGTCAGGCATCCATCCCCTCACTTCCACCTACCAATCCTCGCCGAGGGCACCACCTGGTGGTAAACAACAGGAATTATCCTTTTCCCCGCTTCATTTCTTCCCCACTGGGAGAAAAGTACACCTGCCTTACTAGTGTTGCTTATAATAAGTTCAACTAATTCAAACTTAGAAATCTTTTTATTTGAACACATACATCTCCCTCAAACTTCTTCCACTTTTCTCTATCTTCCAGGTACAGCCAGGCATTACAAAAATTTCCCTTTCCTTCTGCCCTTACTATAAGTGATCCAAAAAGCTCCCGTCATTGCAGCCTAATACACACTGCTTTTCCTAAATCTGGCTACTCCAGATTTCCTAAATCAGGAACTCCTCAGTTTGTCCAGGCTCCATAACACTGAAGTTCACTCGTTGTCACTACCTGCATGGCTACGTTTACCTGAGTTTTCAAACCCTAGCAGGACTATTTATTCTATGTGCCTCAACTAACCATAACTGAGTTATACGGAAAAAGTTTCTCCTAGATTTAATATGCCTGGTTTTGGGTAAACCCAAAACAATCTGCTTATTAATAGTACACTATAATAATGTATATGCTCTACTGTGGCATACAAAATGTATAATGAATGCTGTTGATGTACTACAAAGTATATGAAAATTATAACCAACTTAGTGTACTTCCATGGTAAGCATAGACAAACTCAGATTCTAGAACTTTATTCACTACATTCATTAATGTAAGAAAGCCATTTCCATGTGCAAAATCAAAACAATAAGAAATAAAGCATCTTTATTCCTCCACCATAAAACTGACCCTCTTAAATAAATACACAGCAAGAATACATGAAATATACTTAAGGTTTTAACGAAAGGATAAAATACAGCAATATGTTAGGAAGGAAATAGGAATATAATTCTAAGCATTCATTCATTAGCTATAATTATTATTTGCCCATTTGAAATGGGAAAAAAATGCTTTTACCATAACTTTAAGGTATTTGCTGAGATATCTTTTTAGTTACCAAAGGAAAGTCTGGAGAGTCCTAGGTACGAAAAAACAGTAAGTTAACAGAAAAACAAAATCTAACAAACTTACCCGCTCCGCAGTTCCCTCCTCTCCCGGTAGACATGCAGCAGCAGCAGCAGCAGCAGCACAAGCTATTTCCATCATAGCAGAGCTGGTAGGGGCATCAGTTGTGGATGAAGACCTGGGTCGGCCTGACTGCATAACAGCTGTCATCTCCTGACCAGACTTCCTGTTGATTTGGGGACTTCCCTTTGGGGCCTCTGGCTTGCCCCGCCTACTATGCAAGCTTGTCCCTCTCTTCATCTTGGGTGGCACTCGAATCTGCTGCAGGACACGATTCAGAGCTGTGGGGTGGGTGGGGACACCATCAATCTCAGCACATGCGTTCTGGTTTTCCAGATCCATTTCAGGTTCTGGATCTGCCTGAATTTGCTGCACATCATGTGGAGACACTGATGACCTCCTGCGCTGGTGCTGGAAGAGATGCTTCAAGCCTTGGCCAATCACGTTAATGTTCTCCAAAGCATTGTGGGTCATTTTAGACAATTTCTGTTCTGATTCTGTCTGCTTTCTGGCCTCTGCATCTTGGGATTTGCCTCCAGGATCAGGGTCCTCAAATAACTGTTCACTGCCCGAAGGCTCCATCAGTAGACTTAATATGCTTATTTGCAAACTCAAAAAAATTTTTTAAACACACCAAGAGTGTCAAATTAGGTAGGCATTTGCTTCAACAGTGACTAGGCATTTGCTTCAACAGTGACTACGCATGCAGCTGTGAGACGAAGGCTTCATGCCTATCTAATATTTAAAAAAAAAAAAAAAAAAAAAAAAAAACTTATATTATAAATCCATGCAGAAACTCCAGTGTTAAACAAAGAAAAGCATGCTACTGGCCAAACAAATAGGCACTATCATTAAGCAATCTTTAATCAGAAGATTAAAAGACAGTTTTCTAGATAGTGGGTAATGATTATTTTTTAGAATGAGAGAAAAAGTCCAGAACAAGTACATAGGAAATTAAAATAGCAATGTTCAAAAACAAAAATCCCTACAAGATTCAATATATACAGAATTAGATATTAGAGGAGCCATATCTTGGAATGGACACTATAATGGTAGTTGACATAACAGCCATTGCTTGGGTAATCAAGAGAACAGACCATCAAACAGGTTTACTCTAGCTGAGGCAATTTAATCCCTCTCATTCATAACCAGTTAATTATTCACAGGCTGAAACTCAGTATAGTCAAAGAACAACAGTGAGAAGTGGATATCCCAACCTAACTATATGTGGATTTTAATGGAAAACAGAGTCTGTGTTACCATTCATATTCATCAAGTTCACTGGTAACTAGAGATGACAGGTTTGCTCTTTTGAGAAGAGAATGGAAAATAAAATCCTGTAAGTTGAATTCTCTGCTAAAGCACAAATGATCTTTCTGGCACCATATGAGTGAATGGTTCAGACAGAATCAGAATCAGAGACTAGAGCTTTGCTCAGTACCAGCTATCAAGAAAGGAGATTCAAAGAAATCCCTTTCTCTATAGTGTCATCCCTGACAGAAGCTTCCCATATATCCATACAAACTCAAAAGCAAAGTAACTGGGTATGAGAGAAAAGTAGAGAAAAAGAAAGGTCAAACAGCAACCATATACCAGTATTAAATGCAAGAAATTAAAAGGAAGCTGAAACTAAGATGTAAAATCAACGCAACTGCCATGGTTACTAAAATCACATGCAAAATAAAAAAGGAGGGGGGATGGGAGATGATGAGATTTTTCCTAATAGGAAGTGTTTATTTTTGTACTGCATTTGTGCAAATATATAAAACAAATTATATACATGCACACAAGCTGCTAGAGAATGCAAAATATGATGTAGGAGGTTATTTCCATATTTTTCTTCAACTTTTTGTTTAAAGGACTTTAAAACTCCCTACACTACCAACTACTTTCAACAATTTAAGCCACTACCAATGAAGCACCATGGTGCTCCTGTTCTGGGAATATGTGGACTTGCTGCCACCAAGTGGCAATCTAGGGAGCCATAAATTAGCTGGATAAAAAGAGTTCCCTATGAACTCAAGGCTATTAGAGTTTAGTGGAACAGGAATGCAAACTCACTAAAGTTTTCTTCCTGATGACTACTCTCAGAAGACTTTCTTCAAATATTATATGGGCACTGTCACTGTGGCTCCACTGTCCATATTCTTTCATGCCCATGATTCCATCGCCTAACCTCTTCATAACTGAGGAGCATAAACAGGGAGACACGGATAAAGATATTTGTCTCTCTCTAGTACCTTCCTACTTTCTAAATGCCACAAAATTGTTTGTTCCTAAATTAGGCAAATGAGTAACAACCATGAGAATGGAAGTTTCATTGCCTTTCACCCAAATTCTTTGTGGCTCTACTGAAATCTAGCCATCCCACTGTGGCCTGTTACCCTTTTCCTGATTGTGCATTGCTTTTGTTCATCTCTATCCCTTTGGGAGAGCCAAGAAAGAAACCCTTGCCCTTATTAGATCAAAAACTGTCTTAGCCTCTGGTGCAGTTTTCTGGGGCTCCTTGTGGGCAAAAATTTTGCCAATAGTGTACATATTTAATTATCCCCTTCTAAACAAATATGAAATAAACATATAATACAATGTTACTCTGATTTTTTTAAATAATAGTAATTATTTCATCATTCCTCATGAGTTTGGCTGGCTGGCTAATAGTTACTGAATTTTATTTCTAATCTGCAAAGAATAGAGTTCCTCAGAGGAAAAGGGCTAATGTAACCAAAATAATCCCCTATCAGTGTATATCAACTCGTCTCTTCTTGCACTGGGCTATTTAGATCCTGAGAAGATGGGAGGGTGTGAAAGCAGCAGAACAGTACTGAAAAAGTAGTTTACTTTTTCCTCTATTTGCACATTAGCTAATATAACTGACCTTTGTTGTTGTTGTTTGAAGTAAAATGTATAAAATATGTTTATCCCATGAGATTAAAAGACAGCAAGAATAAAGGAATGATGTCAAGGTTGAGGATCATTCTACTTGTCTCATATGCACAGGTACTAGGAATTTATTACTCAGCAAATCTACTTATTTGGGCCCTATTATAAACTAATAGAGAATGTGGTACATTTTGAAAGTCAGTAAATTCATTTGAGATTTCACAAGCATTTATAAAACAATTTATTTTTGTTTTTGTTTTTTTGAGACAGAGTCTTGCTCTGTCACCCAGACTGGAGTGCAGTGGCACAATCTCGGCTCACTACAGCCTCTGCCTCCTGGGTTCAGGCAATTCTCCTGCCTCAGCCTCCAGAGTAGCTGGGATTACAGGTGCGTGCCACCATACATGGCTAATTTTTGTATTTTTAGAGAGATAGGGTTTCACCATGTTGGCCAGGCTGGTCTCAAATTCCTGACCTCAAGTGATCCAACCACCTTAGCCTCCCAAAGGGCTGAGATTGCAGGTATGAGCCACTGCACCCGGCCAAATCATTTATTTTCAAATAATTCAAAATGATGATTGATTACAAGGAAAAGTTAGCATTTCCTGGGAAAAGCTGAGAGTAAGGTGTTAATTTCCATGCCAAGACTATCTTCACAGCTACAAAGAATAAGCAACAAAATAGTAATAAATTCTGGGATTTTTCAAAGGCAAAACTTACCTTAATCATACCAGCACATAGCCTCACTTAGCAAGCAGCCCTAAAGAAACCTAAATTGAGCTTTAAACATCAAGTTTTAAGGCAAGAATTTTGAAAAACAATCTACTGTACTGATTATAAAATGTAATATGGTACTTACACTTGTAGCTATCATCTGCGTAACAGCAGCACTAAGAAACTAGTTAAGGTTTTGAAGGCTGCTAAAATTTTTTGTAGGCCAATAGAAAATCTTTAAGGCTACCAAGGTCAAATGCTGTGGCAAAAATACAAATAGTGATGTTGCAATAATTAACTCTATAAAACTGCTGACAGAATGCAAGCACAAAAGAAATTCAATAATCTCAAAGTTGTATAGGGACACCCTTCTTTTCTTCTGTATGTCTTACAGAGGCTCAAATGAATATAAATAGTAACTGTTGAACAGTTTATAAAATTTCCCAATTAACTATTTATTTATTTATTTATTTAGAGACAGGGTCTCCCCCTGCCACCCAGGCTGGAGTGCAGTGGCACAATCTCAGCTCACTGCAACCTCTGCCTCCTGGGTTCAAGCAATTCTCCTGCCTCTGCCTCTCAAGTAGCTGGGATTACAGGAACCCACCACCACACCCGGCTAATTTTTGTATTTTTAGTAAAAACATGGTGTTTCGCCATGTTGACCAGGCTGGTCTCGAACTCCTGACCTCAAGTGATCCACCCTCCTCAGCCTCCCAAAGTGCTAGGATTATAAGCATGAGCCACCGCGCCCCGCCCAATTAACTAATTTTTAGATTTCCAGTTTAACACAAACAAGTTTAACTGCATAAGCCTATCAAATGCTTTTTGGTAAGAAGGAAATGCTGGCTTCTTTTTTATTCACTCAGCTTCTCTGAAAAGTAAAGTTATTATAAGTAAACCAGAGGGAGAAAGAGAAAAAGGAGCAAAAGGACACAGGACAAAGGGGAGAGGTCGAAGGAGTGAAAGAGGAGAGGTCGAAGGAGCAAAAGGTGAGAAAGGGGGACAAAAAACGCAGCCACCTACCAGCCAGGCATTTCAAATAATTTTGTTAAGTTCTCAGAATTTTCAACAATTAACTTTTCTAGCACAATTTTACTGAAGACCTAATACGCCATTCGCTCACGCTCAGAAAACAAATGGTTCTAAATTAGTATCAGAAATAAGTGAAAAAATTACGTTTTTAAAATCCATCAACCATTTAGGAGTGTGCTCCACAAAATCATAGCAAATTATATGCAAATTGCCTTGTCTTTTTTTCCCTTAAGTTTTTCTTTCCAATTTTTTAGTTTTTTGATAAATATGGTGACCAAAGCTTTTTGGTCTGGACATGAACCAAGTTAAATTTCACTGACTACAAAGAGTCGGATACTTGCCTTCATCACTCTTCCTCAAGCACTTCTAAGGTGTACAATCCTTTTAGGAAAAGCTGAAAAGCAAACATTAAGAATTACAAGGTCAGAAACTTAGATGGGGAAACTTACCTTTTATAGATATGCAGTAAACAACTGAAAGTATATCCAACAAAATGTTAATAGCTGGTAGCAAAATGCAATAGCTCATCTCTCACTGGTAGAAGTAGGGTTTGTTTTTTTCTAGTACTTTCCAGTATTTTCTCATTTTTTGAAAGTATAATCAAGAATAATTATAATCAAGAAAGAAAGTATTCTGGAAAAAATATTAACTTAGCACTTAAAGTGGCAAATATTTTAAGAAGCAATAAATATTTTAACACTATCATACTGAATAAGGAATGGATATTCCATTAATTATAATTTTAAAGTAACACGAAATATAAAACAGGTACATGAAAACACCACAATTTTATAAGTAAATTTTTTTTCAAGTAGTTTCCTGTTCTGCATCTCCCATTCTCTATTCAAAGGCAATTCTAAAAATCCTATCTTAGGCCAGGCATAATGGTTCATGCCTATAATCCCAGCACTTCGAGGCAGGAAGATCATCTGAGTCCAGGAATTTGATATCAGCCTGGGTAACAGTGACACCCCATCTCTAAAACAATTTTTAAAGATTAGCCAGGTGTGATAGTGCACACCTGTCCCAGCTACTTGGGAGATTGAGGCAAGAGGACGTCTTGAGCCCAGGAACTGGAGGTTACAGTGAGCTATGGTTGCACCATTGCCCTCTAGCCTGGGAGCAAAAGCAAGACCCTGTCTCAATTTTAAAACAACAACAACAACAAAAAAAACACATCTTGGCAATGCAGAGTGACTTACACCTGTAATCCCAGCACTTTGAGAGGCCAAGGCAAGAAGGCTCATTTGAGGCCAAGAGTTCAAAGACCAGCTTGGGCAACACAGCAAGACCCCATGTCTCTACCAAAAAAAAAAGGTTTTTATTGTTTCTATTTATTTTTACTTTTTAGCTAACCTTCAGTATTCATTAAATTTTTTAAATTACGAACCAGAGCCACCATGTACAACAAAGAATTGGAAGCACTAAATTAAATTTTTCCTGGAAAACTTGCTTCTGACAGGTATTACCAGAGAAGCAACTTAATTAGACAAGTATTTTTGAGACATCTGCCATGTACCTAGCATTATACAGACCAAATAAAGCATATGACCTTGCCCTCAGGAATTCACAATCTAGGACAGAAAATAAAACATCCATACAGGAAATATACAGAAAACAGCACAAAACTACACAAGTGGTGAAGTGTGTAAGAAAGACTGCAATTACCATTAGAAGTCAGGAAGATCAGTTAGAATTGGATTTGTTTGGGAAAGTTTGATGAAAAAAGCAGCAGCTTTTACTGAGCTCTGAAGGATGAGAAGATGGATGAATAAGCAGAAAGATGTGGGCCAACACCTTCAGCCAGCAGGCAGTAAACACAGTATGTTTGGGCATACTGTAAAGAGGTCAGATAGACCATACTGGTGGATACACATTTCTGAATAGGGAAAATAAGATTAAATGGGTAAGCCTGGGAAGTTAAAGAGGGCTTCAAATGTTAGGTAATTATTGAGTATTTATATTAAATTGCATTAAACTGCACTCAGGTGAATATCATCTCTAATCCTCACAACAACCCACAAGATAAGGGGGTTGTTGAAACCAACCAATTTACAGTTGAAAAACCTAAGGCCAAAACAGGTCTACTGACTAAAATTTTGACTTGATTTAACAGAAAACAAAGAGCCACTATAGAATTTCCAGGATATAAGACATGTTTTAGGCCTAACAATCATGTAAGATGCATGAGAGAAGGAAAAGATGATAATCAGAGAAATTAGGTAACGAACTTTAATAATTTAGAAAAAGATGACAAGGAAGAGCTGAGCCCATTGGTATGGCTGGAAAGGGGTCATAAAAAAGTAAATGGAAAGGAATGAGCACACAAAGTACTGAAGAGTCAACAGGAATTCCTCATACCACTGTAAGAGATGCTAAAAAAGCATCTGATAAAACGAGTATTTACAGTTCTCAGCTGGAAATGTATTACTTAAAAGTACAATTCATCCTCCTGCATCTTATTTCAACAACAATAAAATGTCATCCATACTTCATTTAGCTCCAAAGAAATTTGTTGCCTTTTAGCAAACCCTATGGGCTCCCTCTAGACTGTGTGAGAGCTACTTCCTTGCAACCAGCCTTGGTAAGATGTCCCTTATTCCTTTAGACCTGCTTAAATATTTCTCTACTCTCTTACCACCCTGGCCGAAGATGTTACAACTATGAAATTTCAGTTTTCCTTTCTTTTGCACCTCATTTATGCCACAATAAAATGGAAATGTTTTAACTACCCAAGAAAGCTTCTCTCTCTCTCCTTTGATCCTCTTGAAATCCTTTTTCCTAAGGTCCTTAGTGAAGATCTTATTATGACCACTGTTTCCTATTCATGGCTGTGTTTTCATGCTGTCAATAAGTTTTTCTTTTTCAAACATAATTTTAAAAAATCAGTCACGGTTTCTCTCATTCATATATATATATATATTTTTTTTTTTTTTTAATGACAGAGGCTTTTTCCATCTGTTAGCATATTCTTAGTTTTTCCTAAATAATTATCTAGCTGAACCAGCCCCACCCAGCAACCCATCACCAAGGAGACAGATACTCTGTTTTAGAATCCAGAAAGAGATATCAAACAACATTGAATTATTAAAGCAATAATAACGTGTGATGAGGTTTCAATTGTATAAAGAATAAAAATACAAAATCAGAGCCCATACTTGGAGTCACAGGGTTCCAAGGTTCCTGTACTGTCCAAGAGTGTAAAAACAGCAAGCAAACTGCAGTATGTTTTTTAAAAGTCTATTTATTTAAAAAAATCTAAAGTGCAGAACCATGTATATATCATGCTACTACTTTTAAAGGAGTGAGTACATACTGTATATGCACAGACTATTTCATTCTGGAATGGTGGACAGGTAACTGGTAACTAATGTTACTCCGGAGGGAGAACAAACACACTAAATAGAAGGCAGAAATAATTAAAATACTCAAATCCAAAAAAGAAGAGAAAACAAGATTATAGAACAAATAAAACATATAAGAAGCAAAATGTAAGATGTCAAATGTAAATTCAAATACTCAGTAATTACATTAAATGCAATTGGACCAGAAGACAAAAATTAATATTTTTTTAAATTAATCAAGAATTACACTTAAAATTACAGAAAATAGTTGAAAGTATGGGAAAAAGTCATACTAACAAACTGAAATGCAGCTGCTCTAGCTGTATTAATTGTATTCAAAGTAGACTAAATGCACAAAAGCATTAATACCTACAAAGGTATAATTTATCAGGAAGATGCAACAATTTTAAATTTGTATGCATGTAAATAACATAGCCTCCAAATATATAAAGCAAAACTTAGCAGAATTATAAAAAGAAATGGGAGAAAAAATCCATAATCATAATAAATTTTGTATTCTTCTCAGTAGGTGATAGAACAAATGACTCAAATAAAGGGAGAGGGTAGAAATATAGATTTGAATAGCATGAACAAACTGGATCTAAACAGATATTAATATGACACAGCACTCAATAATTACAAAATAGATACTCTTTCAAGCAGAAAGAAATCATTTACAAAAATTGACCATACGTTGAGCCCTAAGGCAAGTCTCACAAATTTAAAAAAACTTAAATGATACACAGTATATTCTCTGACCACAATGTGTACTCCTAAGGTTCAAAAAGAGCTGGGAGGAAATAACTTTTTCCTCCTTTTCTTTTTTGTTTACCTCTATCCCAGCCTCCAGGCAATACAACAGTGATGGAGCAACAGCTAAGGCTAGACAGGCACCTAAAAGCCTCATCTCTGACCAAAGGAAACAGTCCCAAGAGCATGGAAGAATTCCAGTGCAGATAGGAAGATTAAACCAAACATTCTGACGAACTCTGAAGACTGAATGTAGGTTAGAATCAGAGTGTGAAGTCCTCGAGGGCTGCAATCATAGGATAGTTCCCATCCTCTTGTGGCTTTTCCTCCAGGAACCTCAAAAGGCTCTCTAATGCAGGGGGAAGCAAGGAGAAAGTAGAGAACGCTCCTCCATCTCCACCCCCGTGGAACTAACGAGGGAAGAGCAAGCAACAATGCTAAACCAGTCTATTTCCCTTATCTCCCTGTGGAACAAAAGGCTTAATCAGTAAAGAGCAATTTCTGGTGGAATCCCACTACAGCTGGAGGAAGGAAAGGAGGCTGACACCCAATTTTCACCCCTATCCATCTTCACTGTTTCTCTAAAACAGCAATAGCCCTAATGCAGCGGGAAAGAGCTGAAAAAAACCTCAGCTTGAGGATACTATTGAATACCCATAGCAGTTGGGAAAAAGAAGGCAATAGTCTTGTGAAGGCCACACCCCCTAGACCCAGGTTCTACTATCTGCATAAATATAAGGCTTAACCAGAACATCACAGAACTCCCCTCACCCTCCACTACCTTACTGACAGGCTTTGAGTAAAAACAATGGAATACACCTGAGAGAGCTGCAAGACTCAGACTCTCACGGAGAAATAGCACAAAGGGAAAACCCAAAGCCAAGCAGGAAGACAAGAACAAGGTATTACTGGGAAAATTTGAAGCTTCTTGTTCCCATGGCAACAACAAATGTCAACTCCAGTAACCACAGCAATAATAAACATCAAACACAGACCAATGCCTGAACAGATTAACACAAATCTCCACCCTAAAGGACTTGCAGGAAACTAGCAGTCTTCTACAAGCATATCAAGTATATACCTCAGTATCTCCTGTCATATACAGCACATTCAGCTTTAAACAAAAATTATGAAGCATGGCAAAGGCAGTAATAAAAACACAGCTCAAAGGGACAAAGCAATTATCAGAGCCGGACCCATGTATGACATAAATTCTGGAACCACAAGACAGTAAATTTAAAACATGATTAATATAGTAAAAACTCTAATGGAAGAGGTAGACAACATATGAGATCAGACAGGTAATTTCACAGAGAGAAATGAAAATTATAAAAAATCAAGTGGAAACCAAATTAGAAATAAAGATACAGTAATGACAAATGGCTTTGAGAGGCTTACCAGTAGACTTGAAACAGCTGAAAAAAGAATCAGTAAACTTGAAAATAGGCTAGTAGAAACTACCCAAACTGAAATATAGAGGAAAGAGATTTTCCTTCCTAGAGAACATACAACAGCTGTGGGAGAAGTCCAAAAGAGACAATAGAGAAGAAACATTTGAATGGCCAAGAATTTACCAAAATTAGTGATACGACACTAAACTACGAGTAAGAATAAGAAACTCTGAAAACAGGCTGGGCATGGTGCCTCATGCCTATAATCCCAGCACTTTGGAAGGCTGAGGCGGGAGGATGGCTTGAGTCCAGGAGACCAGCCCGGGCAGCACAGGGAGACCTCGCCCCTAAAAATAAACTAAAAAATCAGCCGGGAATCAAGGCACATGCCTGTGATCTCAGCTACTTGAGAAGCTGAGGTGGGAGGACTGCTTGGGCCCTGGAGGTCGCAGCTGCAGAGAGCCGTGAGCGTGCCACTGCATTCCAGCCTGGATGACAGGGCAAGACCCTGTCT
>NW_012102610.1:3467294-3479240 GCF_000951045.1 Mandrillus leucophaeus | reverse complement strand
AAAAATACAAAAATTAGCCAGGCGTGGTGGTGCATGCCTGTAATCCCAGCTACTCAGGAGGCTGAGGCAGGAGAATCGCTTGAACCTGGGAGGCAGAGGCTGCAGTGAGCCGAGATCGCACCAATGTACTCTAGCCAGGACGACAGAGAGAGACTCCATCTCAAAAAAAAAAAAAAGGATATCTAGGCATATCATATTCAAAATGCTGAAAGCCAAAGGCTCTTGAAGGCAGTCAAAGAGGGTAAAATATATTACATACAGAGGAATAAGGATAAAGATTACAATAAACGTACCATCAGAAACTTTGTAAGACAGTGGAGTGACAACTTTAAAGTGCTGAAAAGAAAGCTGCCTATCCAGTATTCTACATCCAGTGAAAATATCCTTCATAAGTACAAAATAAAGGCTTTCCCCCCAGACAAGCAAAAATAGAGAATACACTGCCAGGAGACCCACCCTATAAGAAATATTAACAGAAGTCCTTCAGGCAGAAAAATATATAAAAGTAAGAAGCTTGAATCTACAAAATGAAGAATAAATGAAGGTAAAGTATATTTTTAATTTTTCATTGCTCTAAAAGATAACTGCTTAAAGCAATAACAATGTACTGGATAAGTACCACACAGGTAAAAGTAAAATGCTTAACAACAGCAGCACAAGGGAAAAGAGGGAAGAACTGGGAACACACTACAACCATACTTTAACTAAATGCAAAGTGGTAAAACACCTGAAAAACTCAGGTTATTTTAAAATGTATAATGTAAACCAAAAGGCAACCACTAAAAACCTTTTTAAAGAAATATAAGTGATAAGTCAATAGAATAAGTAAAATGGAATTTAAAAAAAAAAAAATCACACCAAAGAAGGCAGTAGGAAAAAAACCACCCAGGCGCATGCCTATAGTCCCAGCTACTCAGGAGGCTGAGGCAGCAGAATTATTTCCGTTCAGAAGTTTAAGAGTAGCCTAGGCAACATGGCAAGACCTCTTCTCTACAAAAAATAGAAAAATTAGCGAGGCATGGTGGCACACACCTATAGTCCCAGCTACTCAAGAGGTAGGAGGATCGCTTGAGCCCAAGAGTTTGAGACCAGCCTGGGCAACACAGTGAGACCCCATATCTACAAATTTAAAAATTCACCAGGCATGGTGGTGTGCACCTGTAGTACCAGCTACTGGGGAGACCGAGGTGAGAGAATCACTTGAGCCTGGGAGGTCTAGGCTACACTGAATCATAACTATGCCACTGTACTCCAGCCTGGGTGACAGAGAGAGACCCTGTCTCAAAAAAGAAGCAAACAACAAATGCAACAAATAGAGAAGAGCTAGCAAGATGGTAGGTTTTCATCTAATTATACTAATAATCACTTTAAATGTAAATAGTCTTACCAGTTAAAAAACGATTGTCAGACTGCGGTGGGGGGAAAAAGCAAGACCAGGCCGGGCGTAATGGCTCACACCCATAATCCCAGCACTTTGGGAGGCTGAGGCAGAAGCATCACTTGAGCCCAGGAGCCCAAGACTACCCTGGGCAACATGGTGAAACCCTATCTCTACAAAAATACAAAACATAACTGGGCATGGTGGCATGTGCCTTTTCCAGCTACTTAGGACATTGACGTGGGATCGAGTGAACCCAGGAGGTCAAGGCTGCAGTGAGCCATGATCATGCTACTGTACTCCAACCAGGATGACAGAGTGAGAACCTGTCACAAAAAAAAAAAAAAAAAAAGCAAGGTCTAGCTATATTTGGTCCACAAGAAGCCTGCTAAGCAAAGATTTAAAAAGGAAAAACATAGAACAATGGAGGAAAAATACCATACAAACACTAACTAATCAAAAGAAAGCTAGTGTAGCCAAATGAATTGCAGGCAAAGTAGATTTCAGAACAAGAAAGACTGTCAAGGATAAAGAGGGGTGATCTGGTTTGGCTCTGTGTCCCCACCCAAATCTCATCTTGAACTGTAATCCACACATGTCAAGGGAGGGACCTGGTGGGAGGTGATTGGATCATGGGGGTGGTTTCCTCATGCTGTTCTTGTGATAGTGAGTTCTCATGAAATCTGATTGTTTAAAAGTATGTGGCAGTTCCCCACCCCACTCCTGCTGCCACGTAAGACATGCCTTGCTTCTCCTTCACCTTCTGCCATGATTTTAAGTTTCCTAAGGCCTTCCCAGTCATGTGGGGCTAAGAGTCAAATTAAACCTCTTTTCTTTATAAATTACCCAGCCTCAGGTAGTTTTTTATAGCAGTGTGAAAATGGACTAACACAGAAAACTGGTACCAGGAATGGGGTACTACTATAGATACCTGAAAATGTGGAGTGACTTTGGAACTGGGTAACAGACAGAGGCTGGAAAAGTTTGGAGGGCTCAGAAGAAGGCAGGAAGATGTGGGAAAGTTTGGGACTTCCTAGAGACTTGTTAAAAGGTTTTTACCAAAGTGCTCATTGTGATATGGACAATGAATCCAAGCTGAAGTGGCCCAAGATGGAGATGAGAGAAATTTATTGTGAACTGGAGCAAAGGTCACTCTTGCTATGTCTTAGCAAAGAGACTGATGGCATTTTGCCCCTGCCCTAGAGATCCGTGGAACTTTGAATTTGAAAGACATGATTTAGGGTATCTGGCAGAAGAAATTTCTAAGCAGCAAAGCATTCAAGATGTGACTTGGCTTTTTCTGAAAGTGTACTGTCGGCTGGGCACAATAGCTCATGCCTGTAATCCCAGCACTTTGGGAGGCCAAGGCAGGTGGATCACCTGATGTCAGAAGTTCAAAACCAATCTGGCCAACATGGTGAAACCCCGTTTCTACTAAAAATACAAAAATTAGCTGGGCACGGTGGCATACACCTGTAGTCCCAGCTCGGGAGGCTGAGGCAGGAGAATCCCTTGAACCGGGAGGCAGAGGTCGCAGTGAGCCAAGATCGCACCACTGCACTCCAGTCTGGGCAACAAAGTGAGACTCCATCTCAAAAAAAGAATAATAATAATGAAAGCATACTGTCATATGCGTTCACAAAGAGATAGTCTGAAATTGGAACTTATGTTGAAAAGAGAAGCAGAGCATAAAAGTTTGGAAAATTTGCAGCCTTACCACCTAGTAGAAAAGAAAAACCCATTTTCTGGGGGAGAAATTCAAGCTGCTGGCTACAGAAATTTGCATAAGTAAAGAGGAGCCCAATGTTATTCTCTAAGACAATGTGGAAAATGTCTGCAGGGCATTTCTGAGATCTTCATAGCAGACCCTCCCATCATAAGTCCAGAGGCCAGGGAGGGAAAAATGGTTTCCTGGGTGGGGCCCAGGGCCCTGCTGCTCTGTGCAGCCTCAGGATATGGCCTCCTGTCTCCCAGCGGCTCCAGCTCCAGCCGTAGATAAAAGGGGCCAACATATAGCTCAGGCCATTGCTTCAGAGGGTGCAAGCCCCAAGCCCTGGCCACTTCCATGCGGTACTGGGTCTGCAGATACACAGAAGAATTGAGGTTTGGGAACCTCCACCTAGACTGCAGAGGATATATGGAAATGTCTGGTTGTCCAGGCAGAAGTCTGCTGCAGGGGCAGAGCCCTCATGGAGAACCTCTACTAGAACAGTGCAGAGAGGAAATGTGGGATTGGACCCCCTACACAGAATCCCCACTGGGACACTGCCTAGTGGAGCTGTGAGAAGAGGGCCACCATCCTCCAGACCCCAAAATGGTAGATCCACCAACAGCTTACACCGTGCATTTGGAAAAGCCACAGGCACTCAACACCAACCAGTGAAAGCAGCTGCAGGGGATAGACCCTGCAGAGCCAGAGGGGCGGAGCTGCCCAAGGCCTTGGGAGCTCACCTCTTGCATCAGCAAGCCCTGGATGTGAGACATGGTATCAAAGGAGATTATTTTGGAGTTTTAAGATTAAAGGTTGCCCTGCTGGGTTTCAGACTTGCATGGGGCTTTACAGCCCCTTCACTTTGGCCAATTTCTCCCTTCTGCAAAGGGGGCATTTACCCAATGCCTGTACCCCATTGTATCTTGTTAGTAACTAACTTTTTATTTTACAGGTTCATAAGTGAAAGGGACTTGCCTTGTTTCAGATAGACTTTGGACTTGGACTTTGAGGTTAATGCTGGAATGCATTAAGACTTTCGAGAACTGTTGAGAAGGCATGATTGTGTTTTGAAGTGTGAGACGGTCATGAAATTTGGAAGGGGCTAAGGGTGGAATGAAATGGTTTGGCTGCCTCTGTATCCCCACCCAAACCTCATCTCGAATTATAATCCCCACATATCAAGGGAGGAACCTGGTGTGAGGTAACTCAATTATGGTGGTGGCTTCCCCCATGCTGTTCTTGTGATAGTGAGTTCTCACAAGATCTGATGGTTTTACAGTGTGTGGCAGTTCTGCCCCCGCTCCTGCCACCATGTAAGACATGCCTTGCTTCCCTTTCTGCCATGATTGTAAATTTCCTGAGGCCTCCCCAGCCATTTGGCACTGTGAGTCAATTAAACCTCTTTTCTTTATAGATTACCCAGTCTCTGGTAGTTTTTTATAGCAGTGTGAAAACTAACTAATACAAGGAGCATTAGGATAATAGGGTCAATTCTCTAAGAAGACATAACAATTCTAAATTTGTATGTACCTTAAAACAAAGCTTCAAAATACATGAGGCAAAACTGATAGATATGACAGAAAATAAAGACAAATCTACAATTATAGTAGTAGACTTTTAACTGTTAACCCTCAGTAACTGATAAACCAAGTAAGCAGATTGGCCAGGCACAGTGGCTCGCCACAGTAATCCCAGCACTTTAGGAGGTTGGGGTGGGCAGATCACTTCAGGCTAGGAGTTCAAGACCAGCCTGGCCTACATGGCAAAACCCTGTCTCTACCAAAACTACCAAAATTAGCTGGGTTTGGTGACATGCACCTGTAGTCCCAGCTAATCAGGAGACTGAGGTGTGGGAATCACTGGAACTTGGGAGGTAGAGGTTGCAGTGAGCACATATCGTGCCGCTGCATTCCAGCCTGGGTGATAAAGTGAGACTTTGTCTTAAAAAAAAAAACAAAACACACACACACACACACACACACACACACACACACAGACACATACACACAAGTAAGCAGGTAGACGTGACCTCAACAGTTCAGCACTATCACCTAATTTGACCTGGGTGACATTTGTAGGGCACTCCACTGAACAAAAGCTGAATATACATTCTTTTCAAGTACACATAGAACATTCACAAAGATATACCATATTCTGTGTCATAGAAGAAACCTTCAAAATAAATAAAAATAAAAATAATACAAAGTACATTCTCAGACCATAATAGAATAAAACTAAAATCAATAACAAAATATATTAGGAAAGTCCCTCCAAATATGTGGATATTAAACAATACACTTCTAAATAACCCATGATTAAAAGATGAAGTCAAAAGGAAATTTTAAAAATATTTACAAGTATAGCAGGAAACAGAAAGGAAGTTTATCTACCTTAAAAAATACTTGCAAAGTAAACAAAAATACAACACTATCAAAATTTATGAGATGCAGCTAAAACAGCACTTAGAGGAAAATGTATAGTCTTAATTACATCTTATATTATAAAAAAAGACCTAAAACCGATAACCTAGGCTTCTACCTTGGCACAGTAAAAAAAGAACAAATTAAAACTAAAACAGAAGGAAAAAAATAATAAAAATTAGAGCAGAAATCAACAAAACTGACAAGAGAAACACAATGTAGAAAAACCAATGAAAGCAAAAGCTGGTTCTTTGAAAAGATTGATAAAATTGATGAACTTATAGCCAGGCTATCCAAGAAATAAACAAAGACATAAATTACCAATATTAGGAATGAAGGAGAAAGGACATCAAACTGATCCAATAGATGTTAAAATAATAAAAGATATTACAAACACCTCTATGACCCTAAATTTGATAGCTTAGATAAAATAAACCGATTCCTTGTATGACATGAACTACAAAAAATATAGAAGGAAAAACAGATATCTAAATAACTCTATTGAAGAAAGTGAATTTGTAGTTCAAAACTTCCCAAAAAGGAAAACTCCAGACCCAGATGGTTTTAATGGTTAATTCTACCAACCATTTAAATAAGAAATAATAACAATTCTACTCTCTCTTGCAAAAAAGAGAAAGGAACATTTCCCAACTCATTTTATGAGACTAACATTACTCTCATACCAAAACAAAACAGACACCACCAAAAAAAAACACAAAACCTCTGCATGCAGACCAGTATCTCTAATGAACATATATGCAAAAACCTTTAACAAAATATTAGCAAATCAAATACAGCATTATATAAAAAGATAATGCATCCCTGGGTAATGCATCCCTGGATAAATCCCTGGGTTTATCCCAGGGATGCAGGACTGGTTCACATTCAAAAATCAATGCAGTTCACCATATTAACCAACCATATTAACAATTAAATAAGAAAACCATGTGATCATAACAATAAATGCAGAAAATGCATTAGACTATTCCAATATCTATTTACGATAAATACTCCCAACAAACTAAGAAAGACAGGAACTCCCTTAGCTTAATAAGGATATCTACCAACAATCTACAAAATCTAGCAATGTATAAAAAGCTAAAAAATCCAGAAATAATAATATTATAGGTGGAAAAACACTGCCACGTTTTCAGGAGTGAATGGAGATACAGAAAGAAACGTACAAAGTGTGGACTAGTATTCCATCTGGCATCCACACAGACGGGGGTCTTCTGGGTAAAACTGAGAAAAATAATTAAATGTTTGAAACCTACAAATCCTAGATATATGATACATATGCAGGAATAAATTCTAACAATGCCCAACATTAGGTGTTTTTCTTTTCTTACCTTTGTTTTCAGGAACGTACAAATTAAATTCAGAGTTTGCACTAGTAGTTTTCGCCTTGTCTTCCCTGCCTCTCCCATCTTCCCTCACCATTCCTGAAGGGTAACCGCAAGAAACGTGCTAGGTCATTCTGCCTTGATTCTAACACTATTTGTAGTCTGCATCTTTTGATCTGAAATCCAAAATCTGGTCTAGGCAGGCAGCTAATGGAGAACTGAATCCTTTATTTTAGTTTTCTAACTTAACTGCTGAACTAGTAAGAATTAAATCTCTTCATTCTCAAAATACTTCCTTCTTTGATGTTACCTGTGACCCAAAAATTAGACCCCTTTGTTATTCCAAAGAAATATTCTGTTCCTTTTTGAAAATAAAATTTAAAAGGTGAAAGAGGGAAAGGATGTCTACAAGGCTCAACATATCTAGAGGACAATCTGTCTGAAGAGCAAAGCTAGATTATGAATCCTAGCCTATTAAGAATGTTCAGGCCGAGCGTGGTGGCTCACGCCTGTAATCCCAGCACTTTGGGAGGCCGAGGTGGGCGGATCATGAGGTCAGGAGATGGAGACCATCTTGGCTAACACGGTGAAACCCCATCTCTACTAAAAATACAAAAAATTAGCCGGGCGTGGTGGCGGGCGCCTGTAGTCCCAGCTACTCCGGAGGCTGAGGCAGGAGAATGGCGTGAACCCGGGGGGCGGAGCTTGCAGTGAGCTGAGATCCGGCCACCGCACGCCAGCCTGGGCGACAGAGCGAGACTCCGCCTCAAAAAAAAAAAAAAAAAAAAGAAAAAGAATGTTCAGCCAGGGCAACATGGTGAAACCCTGTCTCTACAAAAAATACAAAAATTAGGTGGGTATGATGGTGTATCCCTGTAGTCTCAGCTACTCAGGAGGCTGAGGAGGATTGCTAGAGCCCAGGCTATGGAGGTTGCAGTGAGCAGAGATCACACCACTGCACTCCAGCCTGGGCGATAGAGCAAGACCCTGTCACACACACTCTCTCTCTCTCTCTCTCTCTCACTCACTCACACACACACACACACACAGTGCTAGAACTACTTCCATATGGGCCAGGCCTGAAGTATCATAATTAATATAGATGAGGATTTTAAATATGAACCAATAGCAAGCCACTTGAGCAATCAACAGAAAAAAAAAGGAAGAAAGGGGTGAGATATTCTGAGGAAAAAGTACAAATAATCTATAAATATCTCCATGTCTACAGACATTCCCAACTACCCTAAATATTACTTTTTTACTCCCATGAGTAATTACTTATCTCAAAATGAAGGTGAGGAAAGGTATCCAGCTTTCCTCGGAAGTCTATAATTTTCAAATGCTTTTTGAAATAAAGATACATAAATAAATACTATCATTGAAGTATATAAATCAGATATACACTATCAAAACAAATAGTTAATAACCAATGGAGAGAAGGAAAGAGGCAGCATGAAACTGAAACACACTGCATTAGACAATTCAGTTAACCCTCACTGATGTAGAAGTACCTCAGACAAGGGTTGTGACAACTTCAGGAGTTGATAATAGAATGTCCCCAAAGAGCCTAAGTGTCTGCAATGGCAAGAGTCATGAAATACCAGGTAAAATACCGTGAAATTCCACCTAATCTCACCCCCAATAGAAAAATATCACGTCAAGACCAGTCTGGGCAACACAGGGACACCCTGTCTCTACAAAAAAAAATTTTTAAGTGGCCAGGTGTGGTGGCACGCACCTGTGGTGCCAGCTGCTCAAGAGGCTGAGGTGCGAGGATTGTTTGAGCTGGAGAGGTACAGGCTGCAGCGAGCCGTGATCACATCACTGCACTTCAACCTGGGCAATGAAGTGAGACTCTGTCTCAAAAAAAGAAAAAGAAAAAAAAAAAAGAAAAACATCAAACATCATGTGAGATATGTGGGGAAAAAAAAAAGGTCAGAGTCTCACAAATACTTTAGTATTTGGCAGCCAAAAGGGGTTGGGGGAAAAATTCTCTTTTGGGCTGGGCATGGTGACTCACTACTATAATCCCAGCACTTTGGGAGGCCAAGGCAGGCGGATCACTTCAGCTGGGCATAGTGGCACATGCCTGTTGTCCCAGCTTCTCAGGAGGCTGAGGTGGGAGGATCCATTGAACCCAGGAGATAGAGGCTGCAGGGAGCTATGATTACCCTACTTATAGAAGTGAAGTCTTAGCCATGTTTTTCAGATTTTAAAAACCTATTCAATTTATGCTTTCTCCTTCCCTGTAGGTCATTTGAAATGGTTTTGAAGGTAATACATACTTTATGCTTTGCTACACTGAAAATTTATTCAACAGTTCTATTCTTAGTTATTTCTTTCTTGTGCTTCTATTTCATAAGGAGCAACATTTTTCCAACCACCTACTAAGGGAATTTGTGATTTAGCAACATCTTTTACCAACCAGTCATTCACACTCAAACCAAATCTTTCTCTTGACCTCTTTGTTTTATAAGACATTACTAACCCAGTAGGAGGAAACCCAAAAGTTAAAACAAAAATAAGAAAGATATAATCAAGTTCGGTAGACACTGAAGAATGCTGGCCAGGCATAATGGCTCATGCCTATAATCCCAGCACTTTGGGACGCTGAGGCAGGAGGATCACTTGAGCCCAGGAGTTCAAGACCAGCCTGTGCAACACAGCAAGACCTCAATCTCTACTAAAAAAAAAAAAAAAGAAGAAAAATAAGAAAAAAAAAAGGCAGAAGGATCACTTGAGCCCAGGAGTTCTGGCCTGCAATGAACTATGATCACACCACTGTACCTCATCCTGGGTAACACAGCAAGATCCTGTCGTTCATTCATTCACATATACATAATTTTGAAAACAGAATGCTCTCTCCTCAGTCATGAAAATTGTTTTATTAAACTTCCTATGTTTACTGTAATCAGAAGCAGCCAAAGAAAAAGGACCTTACAAAAGTATGGTAAATAAAAAAAAAAAACAGGTAGTTACAGTGCCTTGGCTCAAACAGATGCTGAATAAACGTTATGTGAACTAATGAGCAAGCAAACATGTGACTACGGAATAAGAGAGAGTTACATTAAAGTCAGAAATATGGTCAAGTTAGAGTGTCCAGTGAAGTGATAATAATTCAGAAATTTGTTTCACAGATTGTATTTTATTTAAGCATACTTACTCCCTGACTTTTAAAAATTGTTTAAGTCATATGCTCCTAATAGTGCTTAGAAATCTATTGCAAGAAATTAGTTCTCCAAGTACATATAACGTACTCTTCTTCTTAAGTTTGGCTTCATTCATTAAACCAAATTATTTTGAGATCCATCTAGGTTGTTGACAGTATCAACTGTTCTTTTTATTGCCGAGTAGTATTCCATTGTATAAATACACCAAATTTGTTTATCCATACACTTGACGGATATGTGAGCTGTTTACAGTTTGTAGCTATTACCAATAAAGCTGCTGTGAATGTTTGTGTACAAGTCTTTTTTGTGGATATACAGTTTCATTTTTCTTGAATAATTAGAAATGGAATGGATGAATCCTATGGCATCTTCGCATTTACTCTGAAAGAAAATGCCCAATTGTCTTCCAAAGTAGTTGATCCATTTCACATTCCTATCCTCAGTGTATGGGAGTTCCAGATGCTCCTCCATTCTTGTCACCATGTGACTAATCCTATTCATTACAGCCATTCTAGGGAGCATGCAGTGGTATCTCATTATGGTTTAAATTTGTATTTCCCTAATGACTTATGAGTTTGAGCATCTTTTCATGTGCTTATTTGCCATTTATATTCTTTGATGAACTTTATTCAAATTGTTTTCCCCTTTTCTTAAGGGGTTGTCTTTCTATTCTTGAGTTACAATTCTTTGTATCTTCTAGATACACATCCTCTGTCAGATATATGTTCTGCAAATATTTTCTCCCAGCCCAAGGCCTACTTTTTCATTTTCTTAAAGGTCTCTTTCAAAGATTAAAAGTTTTTAATTTTGATGAAATCCAATTTAGTGATTTTTTTTTCCTTCATACTTCATGCTTTTTGTGTCTTAAGAAATCTTTGCCTACCCCAAGGTCACTAAGATTTTCTCTGCTATTTTCTTTCTGACAAAAACTTTCTGGAGCTGTATGGTTTTAGCTCTTCAAGTTAGGCCTATGATTTATTTGAAGTTAATTTTTGTGTCTGGTGTGAGGTAAGGGTTGAGGTTCTTTGTGTGCTTATGAATCTCCAATTGTTCTAGGACCATCTGTTGAAAAGAGTGAATATATACAGGATAAAAATAACTCCACTTCCATTCTATTTAACCCCTTCTCCTAAAATAAGTCACCTAGCTTAGATTATATGAACCATCATTATAAACATTCCCTCGCACACCCTTAGCTTCCTTGGCCTTCTCCTTTCCTTAAACAATTGGCAAAACCCCAATCCTGCCAATCTAACTCTGATTCCACACCTGAACCCTTACAGTTGAAAGTACACTGTACCGTTGAAAGTACAAGAAAATACACAAATCCGTGCCAACCAATGAAACTTTAAATTCATGTTCACTAACCTCAAATGAGCATTTGATTCTATTCTGTAATCTATGTTTCTCTAGTCTATTCACTCCCATATTCTCATGAAGGACTATTTCACACATAACTCTCTTCAAATCTAATCCTCCCCTACCTTCATTCCTCTTATGACCTGACTTCCTACATCATAGAAACATTCTGCTACTATGGCTCGCTCCTCTACTAAGCGTTGGTCCTTGAGTAAATTACTCGATTTCCAAAATGGAGATAAAAGTATTGCCCATTCTATAATCTTATTGTAAAGAACAAATGACACAATATATACATGGAAGGCACTTAATATACAATCTGGCACAAAAGAATACTAAGAGCTACTTTAACTTTTTCTTACTGCTACTACTACTATTAAACATGTATCACATCATGATCATAAAGTAAATTTAACAGAGCAAGATTTAATAAAGATTAGACTAGTGCGCTTATTTGTTAAGTATCTCTACATCGGCTGGATGTGAAAGGAGCTGGGCACATTCCTCAGGCCCGGGCTCAAAACTCCCTGAGCCTAGTACAAACACATCCCATCCTCCCATCCCA
>NW_012102610.1:3440410-3466591 GCF_000951045.1 Mandrillus leucophaeus | reverse complement strand
GCTGGGCGCGGTGGCTCACACCTGTAATCCCAGCACTTTGGGAGGCCGAGGCGGGAGGATCACGAGGTCAGGAGATCGAGACCATCCTGGCTAACAAGGTGAAACCCTGTCTCAACTAAAAAAATACAAAAAATTAGCCAGGGGTGGCAGCGGGCACCTGTAGTCCCAGCTACTCATAGGAAGCTGAGGCAAGAGAATGGCATGAACTCAGGAGGCAGAGCTTGCAGTGAGCCAAGATCACGCCACTGTACTCCAGCCTGGGTGACAGAGCAGGACCCCGTTTCAAAAAAAAAAAAAAGGTATCTCTACATACACGCACACATACATATATACATGGTATATATGTATGTGTGTGCATCCACTGAAGGGGACTACATTTAATTCAAGATTATAAATTATATTTCTTTCTTTTTTTTACTTTTTATGCATAAATTTATTTTAAACTTTTATTTTAGGTTCAGGATTACATGAGCAGGTTTGTTGTGAATTCTATTTCAATTAACATTTAGATTAGGTATCATTTGAAAACTCTTAGTATTTTACCAACATGTCTGCATTTCTTTCTTAAGATACAAAATCTGTAGGAGTCTAAATCCTGATGGAAAAAAAATGTGGAAGGATACTACCACCTCCATCAATTCATGTTCTTCTACCTATACTGTTCAAATATGGAAGGTCCTATTCTCTTCCGTCCTTTCAAACAATTCAACTAAACAAATAGTTAAGTGCCTTAAAAATGCAAGACCTTACACTATTTCAGCTGGGTCAATAAAAATTAGAAAAGAATCTTAGTTTTTTTCTCTATGCTTTCCTGAAACCAGAAGAGAGATTATTTTATACCCAACACACTGATATTAACAGTATCTATTTACGCCAGACCTAAGACATAGATATTTAATTTCACATTCTCTCTTCCTACCACAGAGTCCCTTCTGTGAAATAACTTGCATCCAAAATATTAGAATTTGCCTGCTGAGATCAGGAAAAGGCTTAATCTCTGAAACACATTCACAGAAGATTAAACCAGTAAATTTACAACCTGTTCAACAGTGGGGCTTCTCTGAGTTTTTCTTCCCCAGCAATCTATACAACAGTTTTCCAAACAATAGTTGTGGAGACCAGCTTGGCTGGGGAGACCCTAACCCAGCGAAGCTAGAGGAATTAAAGACACACACACAGAAATATAGAGGTGTGAAGTGGGAAATCAGGGGTCTCACAGCCTTCAGAGCTAAGAGCCCCGAACAGAGATTTACCCATGTATTTATTAACAGCAAGCCAGTCATTAGCATTGTTTCTATAGATATTAGACTAACTAAAAGTATCCCTTATAGGAAATGAAGGGATGGGCCAAAATAAAGGGATGGGATGGGCGAGTTATCCGCAGCAGGAGCATGTCCTTAAGGCACAGATCGCTCATGCTATTGTTTGTGGTTTAAGAATGCCTTTAAGCAGTTTTCCACCCTGGGTGGGCCAGGTGTTCCTTGCCCTCTTTCCGGCACGGGGTTACAGTCATCATGAACATGTCACAGTGCTGCAGAGATTTTGTTTATGGCCTGTTTTGGGGCCAGTTTATGGCCAGATTTTGGGGGGCCTATTCCCAACAGTCATAATGTATTCATTCCCAGGGTTACCACTCAGAAGCACATAAATAAATCAGTACACAGCCAGAGCTATCCAAACATGTTTTGACAGATCCAGGCCAAGCAACTGCAGAACTTCTGAATATGCACATCCCACAGGCCTAGGTAGCACCAGCCTTTGGCTCCAGTGTATACTCCTTTCCTTCCCATAGGCTTAGTTCTAGCTTTTGAGGAAAGAAAAATAAAGCCGTCAGTTGAGTGGATGAGACTTCCAGCAGGGTAAAAAGAAAAAGACTGTCACATAAATCCCTTCAAAAAAACATTTGCTTAGTAAAAAGGCAAGCAACTTAGTTATTAAAGACAATGTAACAAAAATTCAGTCTATTTTAATTTTCAAAGATTGAAAGAGTAAGAAAATATTCAGATATGATATTTTAATCAAATTATAAACCACAAACATTAGGATGGCTACTATAAGGAAAACAGAAAGTTTAGTGTTGGTAATGATGTGCAGAAATTGGAATCTTTGTGCATTGCTGATGGGAATGTAAAATGGTACAGCCACTGTGGAAAACAGTATGGTGGTTCCCAAAAAATTAAAATTAGAATTATCACCTAATCTAGCAATTCTACTTCTGGGTACATATACAAAATAATTCAAAGCAAGGCCTCAAAGAGATACCCATACACCCTCACAGCAGTATAGATGAATAGGCAAAATGCAGCATATACATACCATGGAATGTCATTCAGCCTTAAAAGGGAAAAAAATTGCCGGGCGCAGTGGCTCACGCCCATAATCCCAGCACTTTGGGAGACTGAGGCAGGAGGATTGCTTAAACTAAGGAGTTCAAGGCCAGCCTGGGCAACATAATAAGACCTTGTCTCCACTAAAAATTCAAAAAAAATTAGCCGGGTGTGGTTGCACAGGCCTGTAGTCCCAGCTACTTGGGAGGCTGAGGCAGGAGGATTGTTTGAGCCTGGAAAGTCAATCTGCAGTGAACCCTGATTGTGCCACTGTACTCCAACCTGGGCAACAGCATGAGACCCTGCCTGAAAAAAGAAAAAACAAAGTGGTGACCAGGTGCAGTGTCTCATGCCTGTAATCTCAATACTCCAGGAGGCTGAGGGAAGTGGATCATTTGAGGTCAGGAGTTCGAGATCAGCCTGGCCAAAATGGTAAGACATTGTCTCTACTCAAAATACAAAAATTAGTTGGATGTGGTGGCACGCACCTGTAATCCCAGCTACTCAGAAGTCCAAGGTAGGAGAATTGCTTGAACCTGGGAGGCAGAAGTCGCAGTGAGCCAAGATCACGCCACTGCACTCCAGCCTGGGTGACAGAGTGAGACTCCGTCTCAAAAAAAAAAAAAAAAAAAAAAGGAAGAAAATTCTGCAGTACACAACAACGTAGATGAACCTTGAGGACAGACATTATGCTAATAAAATAAGCCAACCACAAAGAGAGAGTTTTGGTTTTACAAGACAAAAAGAGCTATACAGATGGCTGGTCCTGATGGTTACACATTATGAATATATTTAATACCACTCAACCATGCCCTTAAAAATGGTTGAGATGGTAAATTTTATGTTATGTGTTACCACAATTTTAAAAACTGAAGAAAAGAGTTTTTTAAAAAATCATAAACCAGCTAGCATAAAGAACAATACAGCTCAAGGCCAAACAATGCCTATTTTGTTTTCAATTTTTAACTTTCTGTCCATGTCGACTCTATTAGATGACACATTTCTGAGTAGTGAGGTCATTTTGGTCTTAACATTTTATAAAATTCCAGAACAAAAATAGAAGGCTTATGGGAAGAGAGGAGATTATTGGTAGGAGGAGTATATTATTAACCACTCCAAGTGTCCATTAATAATGCATCCTTAATTATTTGCCAACACACAAGAAACATTGGCAAGGAAACAGCATTTCTGGGAAGCACTACAATTACTGATTCAATCATTCATAAAGTATTTTTTAGTACCTATTCTTTGGTTAAAACTGGGGTACACTGAGCTATGATTGTGCCACTGCACTCTAGCCTGGGCAACAGAGCAAGACCTTGTTGCTCAAAAAAAAGAAAAGAAAAAAAAAAACACAAAAAAAACTGTAGCATACACTGCAGTATATAAACAAATACAAAAATCTAAAGGATAGGGATAGTACCTGTAAGCATACCCCTATGAAAAATCAGTTTCTACATATGTATTTACTGGTATCTTAAGAATAAAATGGCCAGGCATGATGGCTCACACCTGTAATTCCAGCCCTTTAGAAGGCCAAGGCCAGAGGATTGCTTGAGCCCAGGAGTTCAAGACCAGCCTAGGGAACAGTAAGGCCCTGCCTCCACAAAAAAATAAACTTAAAAAAATTAGCCAGGCATGGTGACACACACCTGTAGTCCTAGCTACTAAGGAGGCTAAGGCAAGAGGATTGCTTGAGCCCAGGAGGTCTAGGCTGCAGTGAGCTATGATTGAGCCACTGCATTACAGCTTGGGCAACAGAGTGAATATGCACACCCCACCTCAAAAATAAAAATCAATAAAATAATATCAAACTAAACAAAATAAGAGGATATATCTGAATCTAAGCAATGCATTATCTCCTCTTTTTGGCTGCCATCAAAACATACCTGAAGATTGATACATCTAAAACCTAAATCATGATCTTCTCCTAAAAAAAAAAAAAAACCTGTCTTCCTTCAGCATTCCTTTTGTCAGTGAAGAGCACTAAGTTACTTAAATCAGAAATCTAGGACTCCTTCCTTCTCCACTTCATATTCTACCCATCATCAAGTTCTGCTGACTATATCTTCCAAATATTCTTAAATTAATGCCTTTCTATCCTCTTCACCAACACAACTCTAAGTGAGTCATCCTTACCTATCACATGGACAACTAAATTCCTAACCAATACCCCTACATCCACTCTGGTACCCCTTCGAGCCATTCTTTGCATTTCAGTCGAGTGTTCTTATCAAAAAAGCAAATCTGCTGGGTGTAGTGGCTCACATCCCAGCACTTCGGGAGGCTGAGGTGGGTGGATCACTTGAGGTCATGAGTTCAAGACCAGCCTGGCCAACATGGTGAAACCCCGTCTCTACCCAAAATACAAAAATTAGCCTGGCGTCATGGCACACAACTGTAATCCCAGCTACTTAGGAGGCTGAGATAGCAGAATCGCTCGAACCTGGGAGGCAGAAGTTACAGTGTGCCGAGATCACGCCACCACACTCCAGCCTGGGCAACACAGTGAGACTCCATCTCAAAAAAAAAAAAAAAGAGAAAATCTGACTGTGTCCTTTCTTGCTTAAAAACCCTTTAATGGCTGCTTATTCCTCTTAGGATACTTAGAAAAATGGCAAAAACTTCTTAACATGACCTATAAAAAAACCTAACAAGGATAGGCCTCTCTCTTCACTTCAAACCATGATCTTTTTCTCTCTAACTCTCACTGCTTAAGCCACGCTAGCCTTAATTAGGTCCTTCATTTCACCATTCTCACTTCTACCACACGGCCTCTGCACTTGCTGTTTCTGGACAACCATCTCCCACCTCTTTCTTTGCCAAGTTAACATCTACTCCTCCTTCAGATCATAACACAAGTATCATTTATTGAGGATGCCTTCTCTAATCTGGTCAAATCTCACTAATGTAAGTATTACCCAATACCTACTCTTATGCCACTGTCACAGGTGTAATTTAAACACTTAATTTAACATTTCTGTCTTCTCCGCCAGACCCTAAGTTCCATGGGGGAAGGGTATCAGAGCAGTTTTTGCTCCACATAATATCCCATTGCCTAGGTGACCCAATAAAAAGGTATTGCGTGAATGAACAAATGCATGAACCATGCTCAAGAATCATCAGATATGGTCCAGACTGCCTAAGTCAAAGTTCAGTTGCCAGCAATCACAAAACGTTCACCACTAGGTCAAACTCCTATCACCATGATCTTCACCATACTAAATTTTCTTTGTCAAGGTCCCTTTAGCTAAGATAATGAAGTTTACTTAGGACAGGTCTTCTTCTGGTGGCTTCCTATTTACATGAAGAAACCATCAAAAACTCAAACTCCATTGAATAAAATAAAGCAATCTAAGAATGTCTGATTGTAGCTTTCATAACAAAACTATAAATTAGTTTTTTGAGTTTTTCTTAACACCTTGTTGAGTTTTTCTTAATATCTCATTTTCTTCATACTTCATGTCAAGTCCCAAAGCAAAGACAAATCATTCCTGGTTTGTCTTGAAATCTGAATCTCTTACTCAACTTATCCCAAGATAAATCACTAAAAATAAAACTCTACCAAAAAATAACATTTAAAGAAGTTAAAGTCTCTAGACACCTAAAAAATCAAAAGAAAAAAAAAAACTCAGCAGAAAAAGGAGAAGAAATGAGGGCAACGTTTGGATGAAAAACCCTCTTTGACCACACAAAACAAGAAACACATCTTCCCCATGAATTCTGGCAAGGTAAATTCTCAGCCTCATTCACAAAATTCTTGGATAGCTTCCTTGGCCTAAAAACAACAACAACAACAAAACCCACACGATTTCACAGTGACTATTCTAAAGCCTGAGTACGGATATGGTTGTCTAGGGAAATTGCCCATTTTGATGGTAAGCAAACAGTTCTCAGTGATGTTTCAATAATTTTTCTTAAGTCATAAAAATAGTAGATATTTAATTCATTTTTTAAAAAGGTAAATGAACGGAAAATGTAAGCTCCTGTTTTAAACAGAAGCTGCAGTATCACAAATTAGAGATTTAGGAAAAGATAAACATTTCTAGAGAAGTAACGAGAGTTAAAGAAAACACTGGTTCTTCAGATTCCAAAATGGCCAAATGACTTAGCAAAAAAGTTTAGTAATACTATACCAATGTCAATTTCCTGGTTTCGATATTATACTACAGTTACATAAGATGCCAACACTGGGGGAAGCTAGGGGAAGGATTCAAGGGACTCTGTGCTATTTTTGCAACTTTCTGTCAATCTACAATCATTTCAAAATAAAGTTTTAAAAAAATATTAGTGGGGAATATTCAGGATAATACAACTGCAATTTTAAGTAGTGTGTAGCACTTTCCCGAGCACTATGAATCATTCTAGTGAATTTCTGAACCTGAATGGATCATGGGAACTCAGCATAGGTAGCCAGTGGTCAGGAGCACAGGTAGCAAAGGGACCTCCAAATTTGTGGCTGGTGTCTTAAGTGAGGACAGTCTTGTAGGGGACTGTGACCTTAACCTACAAAGTCTATGTTAACTCCCAGTAGTGTCAGAATTCCATTGCAACAACTTCCAGGAAATCTACTATCAGTATTTCTTTTTTCAAAAACACTGCTCTAGGACCTACAATTCAGGTTTTCTAAGTTCCAAATTCAAAACTATGAATCAACAAATAATGCATTAAATGTCAAACGGGATTTCGAACACTTACGAGCAACGAAAAACAACAGTTAAGAAAGTTAAGAATTGGTTCTCAAAATAAAACAATGTTATACAATGTCATGAATTTCTCCAATAAAGATTAAGTGGCCTTGGGCTTTCAAGTTTTAACTCCGGTCCAATCTCCAATGAAATTATCTAACTTTCCTCCTCAACTAGCTAATTCACTAAATTAGCAAAACATGTAGATGAGGTACTTCTGTCTCTGAGTGAAGAAATTCTTTTAGGGAGTCTAAAAAGACGAGTGAATGGGTTGTGCCTAAACCCAATTAACCTCAATAGGGATGGCAACAGGTTCAAGAGGCCAACGAAGAGACCCAGAATCAGCACATGAGACATGGCATTTTTTTTTTTTGAGACATAATCTTGCTCCCTCACCCACGCTGGAGTGTAATGGCACGATCTCGGCTCACTGAAACCTCTGCCTCCCAGGTTCAGGCAATTTCCCTGCCTCAGCACCCCAAGTAGCTGGGACTACAGGCACATGCCACCAAACCTGGCTAATTTTTTTTGTATTTTTAGTAGAGGGGGGGTTTCACTATGTTGGTCAGGCTGGTCTCGAACTCCTGACCTCAAGTGATCCACCCACCTCAGCCTCCCAAAGTGCTGGGATTACAGGCATTAGCCACCACACCCAGATAAAACATGGGATTTTATTAGGGGCTTACCTACAGGGGAGAGAGTCATGTAGCATGGGCTGGACAGAAGAACCTCCTTACATACAGCCCAGTGGCGGCAGGCTGGACAAGACATCCACCTTAACTACAGTGCAGTGATGGCAGGCTGGACATCATCTCTATACTGCCCAGTGGCAGCGGACTGGGCAGAAAAACCACAACTGCTTGCAAACAGCATGCAGTTTATATAGCTTTTTCACTTAAAACCCTCCCCTTAAGGACCTCCACCTGACAACCTTCATTTACCCCAAAACTCAGGGTCTTGATCCCCTATACAGGCCGATCCCCTGTACAACCGATGTTCCACGTAATGGAATGGGGCCCAGATGTTCCTCACAGACAAGGGTTGGCCACTCCCAGATTCCCTAGCTCAAAACACACATTCAGGTATGTCTGCCAAACAAGGTTATTCCAAGGGTATGCTTAAATTACTGACATCAGGTGTATTTACAGAGAATACAAAATTAAGTCTCAGAATCTGTAGTAATACCAATCTTAGCTAGCCAAAAGAAAATTTAGCTGTCAATACTAAATATGTGCAGTATGTATAGTGGCCAAGACTAGCACATTGATAGTGGATGTAAACTAAAAAATAAGTTTTTGAGATAAGGTCTCGGTCTGTCACTTAGGCTGAAGTGCACTGGAGTGACTGCTCATTGCAACCTCTGCCTCCCAGGCTTCAAGTGATCCTCCCACCTCAGCCTCTCAAGTAGCTGGGACTACAGATGTGCGCCACCACATCTGGCTAATTTTTGTATTTTTTGTAGAGATGGAGTTTCGTCATGTTGCACTCAAATGATCGCCAACTGCACTCAAATGATCCACCCAACTCAGCCTCCCAAAGTGCTGGGATTACTGACATGAGCCACTGTGCCCGGCCTTAATGTAATTTCTTGATTCTAGACCTCATCAACTGATTAAAAGGCATACCTTTAATAACAGCCTTTTGAAGAGAAATACTACCATATTAGATGCACACAATTTCAAAACTTAAAATGCAAAGAGGTATGCCTCTTATAATTGAGAAAATAGGGAATTTAGGAAACAACACCTAAATTGTTGTTTAGTTTGTCTAACCAACACCTATCATTTATTTGTTCCAAATTTTTCTAACTCAGAGTTGAACAAAAACAATACTCCTGTGCTGTGTTAGCTTGCTTAGAAAAAAAAAAAAAAGGGTGGGGGGGTGGTAGGGGGATGGGGTGATACATGGTGGCTCCTACCTGTAATTCCCAGCACTTTGGAGGCTGAGGCGGGTGGATTGCTTGAGCTCAGGTGTTTGAGAACGGCCTGGGCAACATGGTGAAACCCCGTCTCTACCAAAAACAGAACAAATTAGTCAGGCGTGGTGGCATGTGCCTGTGGTCCCAGCTACTCAGAAGGCTGAGGTGGGAGGATCACTTGAGCCCGGGAGGCGGAGGTTGCAATGAGCCAAGATGGTGCCACTGCACTCCAACCCTGTCTCAAAAAACAAACAAACAACAATAAGAAACACTACTCCTGAAACTTTACTTATCCCAAAAGTTACTGTGTCTTCCAGAGACATGAAGATAAAATGTACAGAGCCAGGTGTGGGTGCATGCCTATAGTTTCAGCTACTCTAGAGGTTGAGGCAGGAGGATTTCTTGAGACCAGCAGTTGCTGCAACATAGCAAGACCTTATCTCAAATAAATAAAATTTACAATAACTTTTTGCTAAAAGCATACAGAAGTTAATTTTTTGCAAAGATATAGTAATGCAATATATGAAGCATAACCATAACAGAGTGCTTGAGCTCTGCACTAAAGAAAAAGTTTTAAAGTATTGCAGCACACCAACCACCACAACCAATTTGCTAACCCTTAATTTCCTCACAGGTTACAATAGTACCTATTCTCAGAGTCATTGTGAGAATTAAATGTAAAGTGCTTAAAACAGGACCTGCTATGCAATAAGTACAGTATAGGTATTAGCCTTTTAAAAAAAAAAAAAAAAAAAAACTTTCTTAAAAGAACGTGTTAAAGGAAATGCCAGGCACCTGTGTAGGCAAATGGCGGCAGCATCTTAAATCTCACTCTGAATGACACTGCAGGTGTTTCTCATGACCCTAGACACAACAACCTTAACATCTATGAGGGAGGTTCTTGTCACTCAGTTTTCTGCTTGATTTGACAATTGAAAAGAAAATAACCAACTAAGTCTAATTATAAACAAAACATACAGGAAGCAGAAAGAATCAATAATTAAAGAGAAAAGCTAATATGAAACTACTATTCTTCATAGATTTAGATACCTCTTTTTATATATAACCTTGCATTTGTATAGTACTTTGTACTGTCCAAGTAACATTTTTTTTTTTTTTTTTTGAGATGGAGTCACCCAGGCTGGAGTGCAGTGATGCGATTGTACCTCATTGCAAGTTCCGCCTCCCACGTTCACGTCATTCTCCTGCCTCACCCTGCCGAGTAGCTGGGACTACAGGCACCCATCACTAGGCCTGGCTAATTTTTTGTATTTTTTTAGTAGAAACAGGGTTTCACCGTGTTAGCCAGGATGGTCTCAATCTCCTGACCTCGTGATCCACCTCCCTCGGCCTCCCAAAGTGCTGGGATTACAGGTGTGAGCCACTGCACCCGGCCATGTCCAAGTAACTCTTAACACATTATCTCAATTGATCCTCACAATAATCCTGTGAGGTACTTGCTGTTATTTCACATTTTACAGATGAGAAAAATGAGCCTAAATGGCATGCTGAAGGTCACACAGCCAGCAGGCAGAAAAGCTGGAACTTACACTCTTGACTACTCTACCACAGGTGTCCCTCTAAATGAAGGGAAGTTTTACAATGCTAACACAACTTTCTGAACACCATCCTCCATATCGCAGCAAACTATTAAAACAGCTTCAAGACATACTGAAAAATTAGAAACAGTCACAGAATTACAGGAACCTTAAAGATCATTTCTAGTATAATTTCCCATTTTACATATTTTTGGGGTTTTTTTTGAGACAGTGTCACTCTATCACTCAGGCTGGAGTGCAGTGGCACAATCTCAGCTCACCGCAACCTCTGCTTCCTGGACTCTAGTGAGCCTCCCACCTCAGCCTCCTGAGTAGCTAGAATCACAGGTGCATGCCACCACATCCAGCTAATATTTTGTATTTTTGGTAGAGACAGGGTTTTGTCAGGTTGCCCAGGCTGGTCTCAAGCTCCTGAGCTCAAGCAATCCACCCGCCTCAGCCTCCCAAAGTGCTGGAATTACAGGCATGAGCCACTGCACATGGCCATTATTTTTTCTTATAAAATGTTTTCTGTACTCAGGATCAAAAAAAATTTTTTTTCAGTGTCCTCACATTTTAACATCTGCAAGCACATATGAAGATCAAGAAGCTGAGAAAATAAAAGGATTAAAACGTACAAACCCTGAATATGTTTTGCCTGACTTCCCCCTGATCCCCAACATATTTGCTGGAAAAAACACTTTCTTATTTATAGGCATAGGTCAAATTTAAGATTTCTTCCGACAGTTTTAATAACTTTTCATTTTAAATAAGTGATTACCTCAGATTATCTATAAAATGTGTTTTTTATTACTGCTTCTCAAACTGTTGAAGCAATTAATATAAACATAGTACATGATAAACTAATAGGAAAATATGAAGGAACAAAAAGAATCTTGTAGGCTATAGCTAAAAATTTTCAAGATTTTGACTTGCTCATATATAATTTCCTTCATTTTGACACAAACATTGCAAAATTCTCAATCTACTCCAATAACCACACGTAAATCTTACTCAAGGAGAAAAATGTGGTATCTCAAAGTCACATTCCTTTTCACTATAGAAACATTTTTTAAATATGTAGAAGTTTTTATTGCTTAAACTTATTTAAACACATAAGTCACTATGAAGCAAACACAGAAAGACAAATGACTTAAGTATGAGATAAACTATAAAAAATGAATTCAGGCTGGGTGTGATAGCTCACACCTGTTATCCCAGCACTTTGTTTTGGGATGCTGAGGTAGGAGGATCACTTGAGGCCAGGAGGTTGAGAACAGCCTGGGCAACATAGCAAGACCCCATCTCTACAAAAAATACAACAATTAGGTGGGCATGGTGGCATGTCCCTGTAGTCCCAACTACTTGGGAGCGTGAGGTGGGAGGAGTGCTTGAGCCTGGCAAGCCAAGGCTGCAGTGAGCCAAGATCGCACCACTGCACTCCAGCCTGGCGACAGAGCAAGACTCCATCTCAAAAAAAAAAAAAAAAGAAAGAATTATTACTTATGGCAAGAACCTTTCAAGTGATTTATAATCTCATTGTTAAAACAAGACTTTAAATATCATTAAGATTATAATTATATTCCCTATTAAAAAACAGGGAAAGAATTCAAATAAACATTTCTCCAAAGAAAATATCCAAATGGCCAATAGACACATTAAAAGATGCTCACCTTGTTAGTTATTAAGGAAATACAAATAAAACCACAATGAGGTACCATTTCACACCCACTAGGATAGCTAAAATCAAAGTATAACAAGTTAAGAGGAGTAGAAATTAGAACCCTCATACACTGCTGGTGGAAATGTAAAACAGCTCAAGCGGTTTGTTTTTGGAAAACAGCCTTACAGTTCCTCAAAATGTTAAACATAAAAGAGTTGCCATATTTCCTAGCAATTCCATTTCTAGGTACATATGTATAGTTCACACAAAACCTTGTACATAAACGTTCATAACAGCATTATTCAAAACGGCCAAAAAATGGAATCAATGTAAATGTTCATCAACTGATGAAAAGATAAACAAAACACGCTATATTCGCCATACAATGGAATCTTATTTGGCAATAAAAAAGAACAAAGTACTGACACATGCTACGACAAAATGGATAAACCTTGAAATTATGCCAAGTGAAAGAAGCCAGTCACAAAGGACCACATATGGTATGATTCCATTTATATGAAGCATCCAGAATAGGCAAATCCTTAGGAACACAACATAGATTAGAAGTTATGCAGGGATAGAGCAGGTGGGGTGGAAATGTGGAATGACTGCTCAATGAGTACAGGGTTTCTTTTAGGGGTGATGAAAATGTTTTGGAATTAGGTTGTGGTGATGGTAGTACTGCTCTGTGAATACACTAAAAACCACTGAAATGCACACTAAGAAAAATGAAGTTTAAGGTATGTAAAATATATCTCAGAAAAGCTGTAAAGCAAAATGTTAATAGGAGAAATGGGTGCATGGCATATAGGTACTCTGTACTATCTGCAGTATTTCTGTAAATCCGAAACTGCTAAAATAAAAGGTGTATATACAAATTAGGAAACAAGACACATAATAAATAGCTAAAGTAAGGGATGAGCTAAAATAGCACCACAGAACTTTGAAAAGATTCACGCACAGTGTTTCAGATTTTAAAAGAGGTCCTGAATAAACATTAGATGGAAACAAATGAGGTTAGGCCTCATCCACAGGGTCACACATAGCACAGATAGGAGGAAAAATAGAATTCAAAGACCTGAAACAAGCTCATCACTCATCTGACCAAACAAGTTCCATTTTCTTACTTACATACAACTTTCCAAATAAATCTACTTTCTCACAACCCAAAAACTTTCAGAAAAGTCTATGCAGAAAAATATACACACGCTGGTAAACAACAGTGTCACTTTATCAATGTAAATCTAGTGCCTCCGCACCTTGGATTAGGATTTTATTAGGAAAGCATTTTAATACAATTTTGCCATATCCATTTCTAAAAGTCTAAAGGCCTTATTCTCTACAGCTAAGACATTATTATCAAAGAATTTAAGATTCAATTCTGGTGAAACCTAAAAGATGTCAAGATTTGTTTTCACTGTCTTCTCCATATGAATAATAAAGCACTCAAAGTGTTCAAAAAGAAGATACTGACTGGAAGGGGACACAGGGAATTAAATTACTAGGCGGATAAAAATGTCCTATACCTTTACTTTATTCATGGTTATACTGTACCCATACACTGTTGTATGCATATGTAAAAATCCATTAATCTATATATACATCTTTCAACTGTGGATCAAAAGATCTGGAAATCACACCTTAATTTTAAATAATGAATTTTTTAAGTGTTCCAACAAATTACCTTATTATCCCAAAGCATGTGATGTATGAATAAGATTTTGTTTTCTTTTAGTAAAAATAACCCAGCATGGAGAAGTAAAGCAGTTTGCTTTGGTAACTCAAAAATCAAAAGAAAAACAAGTCTACCAACTCTGTTCTATAATCTAAACTTCATGCCTCACAGAGATTGAATCCTGAGATTCTACTGAGAAGGTGAAAAGAAAAAGGGGAAAAGGGCAGAATAAAATAATAAGGGGAAAAAGAACAGAACCAATCCTCACTCAATAAGTCACCCAGAGAGGCCAGGCACAGTGCCTCAGCCTATAATCCCAGCACTTTGGGAGGCCGAGGCAGGCGGATCACCTGAGGTCAGGAGTTCGAGACCAGCCTGATCAACATGGTGAAACCCCGTCTCTACTAAAAATACAAAAATTAGCTGGGCATGGTGGCGTGCACCTGTAATCTCAGCTACTTAGGAGGCTGAGGCAGGAGAAGCGCCTGAATCCCGGAGGTGGAGGTTGCAGTGAGCCGAGATCACACCACTGTATTCCACCCTGGGCGACAGAGCGAGACTCTTATCTCAAGGAAAAAAAAAAAAAAAAGGCATCCAGATAAGGCTAGAAAATGTAAGAACCAAATCAACATCCTCTCCATCCCCAACATGCCCCAAATGCCATGTCCTTGTTCTCAAAAAAGAAAATTATTTTATCTAGAACTAGTTGTGAAACAATGCAAAGAATGCAAAAGAAGTTATCAGGTTCATGCTCTCTCTAAAAACGATCACAGTGCTACCACCTCTTGCATCCTTGTGCAGTTTTGTAAAAGAGTTCTAAGGCACTATACTTTTTACTATATTTTCCCTTTTTTTCACACATACACAGGTCTATAGCGAGGTTGGGAGCCCACATAGGCCTCAACAGATTGATACGAAGTATGGCTCTTATTTCAGCGACGAAATTTTAAAGCTGGACTAGGTCTGAGCAGTCAATAATCCTAAGAGACTTGCCTAAAATCTCAAAGCTTAACAAGTGGCAGAGTCAAATCAAAGTTGAATCTAGCCTTCTATTCACCACACCACACTTACACCTATGCCCAATGAGAAACTAGACAGTAACTTATCTAAAGTGAAAATTGCACTCAGGAAAAAAATAGTTTATATTATCCAAATTCTCATACCCATCTGTTCCACAGCATCAGTCTTTTACTAAATTTATAAGAATTATAACTACTGGCTAGGCACGGTGGCTCACACCTATAATCCCAGCACTCTGGGAGGCTGAGGCAGCCAGATCACTTGAACCAAGTTCGAGACCAGCCTGGGCCACATGGCAAGACCCCATTTCTAGTGAAAATACAAAAAATCAGCCTGTAGGAGAATTATCCAAGCCGAGGAAATCAAGGCTGCAAAGAGCTGAGATCACGCCCTGCATTCCAGACTGGGTGATGGGAGTCAGATGCTGTCTCACAAAACAAAAAAATACAAAAAAGAATTTTAAATGTCAATTAGATTATGGTCAGTACCTTCTTTTTTTTCTGTAGTAAAATTCCCTTGGTAAACTGATTTAAGGACAAAAGGTTATTTGGTAAATAAAAAGTAAAGGCAAACAGAGGTGAATGGTTTTAAAGAATATGTTTGGCAACCAAAGACATTAATACAGTCATATATCCATTTGGCAAACTTTGAAATGTCTACTAGGTGTCCAGGCACTGTATTGGACCCAACAAACACAAAAGATACAGGAGACTTTGGTCTAGGTAGGGAAACACCACAAAGTGGTAAGAGCCATGATGGGAAACCTGGGGTGCTGAGGAAGCCCAGAGGAAGAGCATCTATCTTAATCTGGAGGGTCAAGAAGTCAGACTAGCCTCTTACACTCCCAATTAAGATTTGCTCCAGAAGGCTCAGGCTTCTCATCATTCATTTTTTTCCTCCCCTGTAGTGGGGCAAGACGCAATCCGGGCTCACTGCAACCTCCACCTCCCAGGCTCAAGAGATCTTGCCACCTCAGCTCCCACTGGGAGTACAGGTACATGACACCACATCAATTTTTTTTTTTTTTTAATAGAGACGGGGTTTTGCCATGTTGCCCAGGCTGGTCTCAAACTCCTGGGCTCAAGTGACCCGCCTGCCTCAGACTCCCAAAGTGCTGGGATTACAGGCATGAGCCACCACTCCTGGCATCCTTGCACTTCTTAAAATAAGGATGTATTATGTTTATAACCAGAAAAAATATGGATGGCTATCAAAATAGCCCAAAGAGGATAGGGAGAAAATGATGAAAGCTTGAACTATAAGGTCTGTAAGAGCAGAAAATTGTCTTATTTACCACTATATCCCTAATTTCTTGTACAATGCCTGGCACATAATAGATGCTTAATAAATGTCAGAATAAATGAGTGAATGAGTGAATAGATGAACATTCTTAAGGCTCAATGGGGAAGACACATTTCAGAAGTAAAAAAGAAAGAAATTAAAGATAATCCCAAGTTTTGTAGACTGGTTGGCTAAATGAAGGATGAGCCATTAATAAAGATAAGTAAAACTAGAGGAGATATAGGTTTATGGGAATGCAAAAATATCACTGCAAAATGCCAATGAATTTGGTAGAAGACATACTAGGTTTCAGGAACCAGCAGGACCTCAAAATGCAGATGTCCAGCAGGCAGTAGAGAAGTGCAAGCTGAATGTGCAGATTTGAGTGTCATCTGCATGAAGCTTATATCAGAGATCACAGCTATCATATACCATAGTTTATGGACTCTCACTGCTCTTAATCAACAACAGAATAAGATATGCAGATCAAAATGGAATACACCCACTATTCTGGATGCCCTGACACCTAATCTGACGTTTATCCTACCAATTTCTAAACTTACGATTATGAAACAAATACACATTACGCTTTAGAGACTTCATCTCTCATTTGTTTCCTAATGGTATATAAAGACCCACAGCTATATACATACAAACATACATATATATATATATACACATTATTTTTTTTTGAGACAGAGTTTTGCTCTTGTTGCCCAGGCTGGAGTGCACTGGCACGATCTCAGCTCGCTGCAACCTCTGCCTCCCAGGTTTAAGCAATTCTCCTGCCTCAGCCTCCCGAGTAGCTGGGATTACAGGCATGCGCCACCACGCCCAGCTAATTTTTTATCTTTAGAAGAGACAGTGTTTCTCCATGTTGGTCAGGCTGGTCTCGAACTCCTAACCTCAGGTGATCTGCCCGCCTTGGCCTCCCAAAGTGCTGACATTACAGGCGTGAGCCACCACTCCTGACCATATTTTATATTTTCGCTATTTGCTACAGACAGAAATCTTGGCTCATAGATCCAGGGAAGATAAGAAATTCAACACATTTGGCATTATTTACTATAAAGATACAAAATGTATATACCGGTTTTATTCACTAAAAACAGGCAAATTATCACAAAATAATGGTTTGTCACATGCTACTGATTTTTTAAAGTTCCTGTTTGAAACTTGAAACACTTTTGAAAAACAAATGTCTTAGGAGACCATCCTTTATCAACAATATTTTTATAAATGTTTATTCTCACTATAGGACAGGAAAAGTTATTTTTTGATACCTGTTTCACCTAACTCCAAGATTACAACATCATAATCCTTCCAACTGTCCTCACCTACACAAGTCTCATCCTTGTCCAATTCATCCTATGAGTAAAAAAAAAAAACAAAAAAAAAAACTTCTTCATTTCCTTTGTGGACTTTGAGAGGTAGAATTATCTTAAATTATCTTAAACTGACCTTACTCAAAACTAAGCTTGTCTCTAAAAGGTCAACAAATGGGTGGGGCTAGTCTCACAAACACAGAAACACAAATATACAATTCATGTATCTCCATGCTTTCATTCATGTTATTTTTCATACTTGCAACAACAGTCTTCTTCAACACTCCAAACAGAGAACACAGATGAAATCCTTCTGTAATCGCTTCAGCAGTCACCTATTCTCTTCCTTCTTTATATTTCCATAATACAAACCATATGGCCTTCAATAGCTAGTTTTGCGGTTTTCCCCTTTCCACACTGGTTTCTTGAAGTGCCATATCAAATCTAAATCCCTTAACAATACCATTAGTATTCAATAAATACTAATTCAGTGATAGGTTTAAATCTATCTCTAAATAAATAATCTAGTCCCAACCTGGTGTGGGTAGAAAATCTAACATAACTCTACCAGCGTAAAGAAAGAACATGTAGCCAAGCAAATAACTGAAGCCACAGAAGACGGCTTATTTCACAACACTTCCTAGTTCATCCTATCCGGTGACTGCATTGGCTTATTTTCAAGAAACTGACTTTAAGGCCATAGTAGAAATAAGTTTTTAAAAAATAAGACCAGAATAAACTGAGTCACTGAATCAGAGCTAAAAGAGAAGTGATTCTAAAGATGACAGATGAGACTCCAGGTCACACAGATAGTCGGTGGCATATAAACACTAGAACAGAGGCTTCTAACTTCTAGAAAGGTGACATATTTATTGTGTGCCTAATACATGCCAAGAACTCTGCTAGGCACTATGTTAGACAAGCACCCATTCTTGTACATCAAGATACTTCCCACAGATGTTCTAAAACATTTAAAATATTAATTTAAGGCTCACATTCTAAGGAAATCCCTGCGTTATGAGAAGACAACGCCCATATCTCTAACAAATACATTAAAAGAGGCAGGCAGAGGGGGGTAAAAACCATACAAGCAGGAAAGAATTTGGAATTCCAAACAATTTACTCTTCCTTTTCTGGCTATGAAAATTCGCATACTATTGTTTACCAATAAAGAGATTAAGGCCACCAAAAGGCATTTCTACCCAAATTTCATGACCCAACAGTTTAGAAAAAATGAGCATTATTCCTGTCAGAAAAAAATTATCTATTTTTGTCACATCACATGCAGAGCCATCTGAGGACAAACGTCTAAGCAAAAAAAGAAACAATACTGGAATCTGATAAAGCCTCCTCAGGAATATGGCATTTAGCTGTTTCTTTTCTTTTTTCTTTTTTTTGAGATGGAGTCTTGCTCTGTCGCCCAAGCTGGAGTGCAGTGGCACAATCTTGGTTCACTGCAACCTCCACCTCCTGGGTTCAAGCGATTCTCCTGCCTTAGTCTCCCAAGGAGCTGGGATCACAGGCACACACCATCATGCCCAGCTAATTTTTGTATTTTTAGTAGCGACGGGGTTTCACCACGTTGGTCAGGCTGGTCCTTGGACTCCTGACCTCAAGTGATCCACCCACCTTGGCCTCCCAAAGTGCTAGGATTACAGGCGTGAGCTACCGCGCCCAGCCTAGCTGTTCCAATGGAACCTTTCATCAAAGGATCTCAAAACAAATGTTTTTTTTTTTTTTGAGACAGAGTCTCGCTCTGTCGCCCAGGCTGGAGTGCAGTGGCCGGATCTCAGCTCACTGCAAGCTCCACCTCCCAGGTTCACACCATTCTCCTGCCTCAGCCTACCGAGTAGCTGTGACTACAGGCGCCCGCCACCTCGCCCGGCTAGTTTTTTTGTATTTTTTTAGTAGAGACGGGGTTTCACTGTGTTAGCCAGGATGGTCTCAATCTCCTGACCCTGTGATTCGCCCATCTCAGCCTCCCGAAGTGCTGGGATGACAGGCTTGAGCCACCGCGCCCGGCCAAAACAAATGTTACTGACATTACCAACAATCAAATTGGTGACACTATGGCTACAGAAAGAAATATATCAATGACCCAAAGAATTCAATACTGATATTCTGAAACCCAGCCCTCTGTTCTAAAAACAAAATCTAGTTTTATGTATAGTAGTGTGGTATAAGAAACATACATATTTGGTTTTTGTCCTTGATTCCTGGCAGAGCTCCTAAAACCCTCAGGTTTTCCTCAGTAACAGAAGTGCTTTTTGTTATTCATAATGTGTTCCTTTCAACTACACCTGAGTTTATGCTAATTAGGTGACTCTTGGTGGGCCTCTAGATAGCTTCAGGATAGGACTGGTTGCCAGGGGAACCAACCAAGTGATTAGAGTATTAGAACTTTTAGTCCTCCACTCCTCACCCTTGAGGAAGAGAGAGGAACTGGGGACTGACTAAATGATGGGATTTGGAAAGATTCCCTGGTAGTGAATACATAGAGGTGCTGGGAGGGTGTTGTGCCCAGAGAGGACACGAAAGCCTCACACCCCTCCCCAATAGCTTGCCCTATGTATTTATATCATTTCACTGTTCCTGAGTTGTACCCTTTATAATAAACTGGTAAACATAAGTAAAGTGTTTTCCTGAGTTCTATGAGTCTTTCCAGTGAATTAACGAACCTGATGAAGGGGTCGTGGGAACCCCTGAATTTGCAGCCAAGCCAGACAGAAGTGTGGGTGGCCCAAGACTTGTGACTAGCGTCCCAAGTAGCGGCAGTCTTTTGGAACTGAGCCCTTTAACTTGAGATCTGACACTAACTCCAGGTAGATAGTGTCAGAATTGAATGGAAGTGTTGAACACTCAGCATCAGAGAACTGAAGAATTGGTGAATTAGGTATGGTATGGAAAAACCCCCATAGGCAGTAATTCTTGGGATATATTTGTAAAGCTTGATGATACAAATGGATTTGTTGATAGAACCTCCCAATTTACCTTGCTGCACATGTACAAATAGAAAACCCAAAAATGTAAGAAATGCTGTCAAGAATAGTTGCTACTAAAAATAACTGGCATTAATTTTATGCCATCTATATGCCAGGCATTAAGCTCAGCATAAATTATTTGCAGTGTACAAAACTCTGAGAGGCAGATACTGTTCTCAACAGCAGAAGAGACAATTAAATCTCATAAATGTCCCACTATACACAGCAAGTAGCAGAGTTAGGAACTAAAGCTAGTTTTAACACACAAATCCCTGCCAACTTCTACATTACAGCAACCTTTACTTTTTATCATGTAGTGTAAAATTATAAACTTTAACAATTCTTGAAGACGGCATCCTCAAAATATGTTCTTTAAAGACTAGTCTTGAAAAATTCTCTCAAATAATAAAAATAAAGAGAAATCACATGTACTTATCTAGTATTCTACTTGTCTATTTTACACTTTTTTTTTAAGAACTGCCTTTTTTTGGCCGGGCGCGGTGGCTCAAGCCTGTAATCCCAGCACTTTGGGAGGCCGAGGCGGGTGGATCACGAGGTCAGGAGATCGAGACCATCCTGGCTAACATGGTGAAACCCCGTCTCTACTAAAAATACAAAAAACTAGCCGGGCGAGGTGGCGGGCGCCTGTAGTCCCAGCTACTCGGAGGCTGAGGCAGGAGAATGGCGTGAACCTGGGAGGCGGAGCTTGCAGTGAGCCGAGATCGCGCCACTGCACTCCAGCCTGGGTGACACAGCGCGAGACTCCGTCTCAAAAAAAAAAAAAAAGAACTGCCTTTTTTAGCATTATACTCTTGCTGACTGACAAATATTTCTTTTTTTTCCTCCTCCAGTTAATAAGAAACTAAAGTCATCAAGACATTACTTTCTCTTCAGTACCACTATCAGTAATGAGGAAAGAGGTCACTAGAAATCAGAAAATCTTACAACTTCTCAATATATTTGGATAGTTACATTTCCAAGTATTATCTTCAGTGGCAAAATCCTAATTCTTCAATTGTTTTTCATTAGATTTGGCAGCTAATGAGGCTAGGCATGGTGGCTCATGCCAGTAATCCCAGAACTGTGGGAGGCAAAGGCAGGCGGATCATGAGGTCAGGAGATCGAGACCATCCTGGCTAACATGGTGAAACTCAGTCTCCACTAAAAATACAAAAAATTAGCCAGGCGTGGTGGCGGGCGCCTGTAGTCCCAGCTACTCAGGAGGCTGAGGCAGAAGAATGGCGTGAACCCAGGAGGCAGAGGTTGCAGTGAGCCCAGATTGTGCCACGGCACTCCAGGGGGAGGGCGATAGAGTGAGACTCCATCTCAAAAAAAAAAGTTATGGTGGCTAAAGCTGTCGCTATTCTGGTCTCATTCATCTAGAAAATTTAGATTATCCATGTTCTATTAAAACGTAACATCCAAGAATGGATACAACACAGATATAATCTGACAGTCCAAGAACAAAAGGACTATTACTTCTTTTAATCTAGCATTATACATCTGTAAGTATTCACCAATGTTAGCTTTTTTTTAACAGCCAAATCATACAACTTACCTTAGATTATGGGACTTGTCAAATGAAAACAAAACTTTTGAGCCAGATAATTTCTGTTTAAGATTAGGATCTTGCTTGGGTGCGGTGGCTCACATCCCTAATCCCAGCACTTTGGAAGGCCGAAGCAGGTGGAGAACCTGAGGTCGGGAGTTCGAGACCAGCCTGGCCAACACAGTGAAAACCCATCTCTACTAAAAATGCAAAAATTAGCCAGTTGTGGCAGCGTATGCCGGTAATCCCAGCTACTTGGGAGGCTGAGGCAGAAGAATTGCTTGAACCCAGGAGGTGGAGGTTGCAGTGAGCAGAGATCATGGCCACTGCACTCTAGCCTGGGCCTAGGCAACAAAGCAAGACACCGTCCCAAAAAAAAAAAAAAAAAAAAAGAATAGGATCTTACATTTCTATTACACCCACCTTGACACTTTCATACCTCATACGTACTTAAATCATCTTGATTTTCTTTGATGCAACATACTAGATAAACCTCCCAGTTTTAGTATCATTTATAAATTTTTTGGTAAGCATGTTTATCCCATTATTCAAGATCTCGATTCATACAACTTAGCAACAGAATTTACAATCTGTAAATTGTAAGCTCAAAATAAGCAAACCAAGTCAAATGACTAACAAACTGGGAAAATAAATTTGCAACACATATTACAATAAGCTAATTCCATTACATAAACGGCTCCTACAAATTCATAAGAAAAAAAAAAAACATTAGGATGTTGTTAAACAGGAATTAAAATTTTTAAAAAGGAAAAAGAAAAAAATGCGTAATCAATGAAAAAAGAATCAAAGTCTAACACGGACAGCCAGTTCACAAAAAAAGATAACATGATTTTCATATAGATGAAAAGTTCTTCAACCTCATGCATGAGAGTAACGCAAATGAATCTATGATATGATACCATTTTTTTTTACCTATCAGATTGGCCAAGACCAAAATGTTTGACAACACATCTAATTTGTAAAGATAATGGAGAAACAAGCACTCTCATAGACGGCTGACTGTAAAATAATTCCAACTAAGGTCTTTAGAGAAAATTTCAAAAATATCTGTTAAAAATTTAATTACATCTATCTTTTCTTCTGAGCACCAGTATTCACTGCAGCATTATTTGTAACATCAAAAGTGCTAGCCACAGTTGTTAATCCAACAGCCATTTCTCCCTTCTTCTCCATTAACCAGAATTCACATTTTGTTCAAGATAGTAATGATTGGTTTCAGGCAATATGGCTATCATATTCTCTTTCCCAGAGACACTTGGAGTAAGGGGCAGCAATATAACTCCCAGTGAAATGTAAGGAGACATTACACAGGAAAGTGCATTCAACAGCACAGTCTGCTGACCCCACAGCACCAGCATTACATGGCAGCTTAATAGATACACAAATTCTCAGGCCCTACTCCAAACCTATGGATTTCAGAATCTCTGGAAGTAGATCCCACAAATAGGCAATATGAATAGTATTTTAACAAGCTCCCCAAGTAATATGTACACTAAAGTTCACAAAGCACTGTTTAGGAGACTTCTGGGAATTGTTTTTCTTCCCACGTAAAATGACAGCACCTTCCCAGTAAAAAAATGTTTTGCCCTCCATATCCTGTTTTTTAATGCAGTTGGTTGTGCTGCTTGGAGCTGAGGCAGCCATGATACAACCACAAGGTGACACAGGGAAGCTGAAAAGCCAACATAATGAGGAAAACAAAGGTGAGGGGAAAAAATGTGGGTCCTAAATATTGCTGAGCTACCAAACTAGTGCTGAATTACCTATCTCCTTGCTTCTGTTTATATAAGACAATTAAATATTTTTACAGCTTAAGTCACTGTTAGATTTCCTGGGGTTTTTTAAATTATTATTTCCATTATTTACAACTGAGTGTATCCTAATGATATATATTTTGTCAATGCATGGAATTTTTTTTTTTTTTGAGATCCAGAGTCTTGCTCTGTTGCCCAAGTAGGAGTGCAGTGGCACAATCTCGGCTCACTGCAATCTCCACTTTCCGGGTTCAAGCCTCCCGAGCAGCTGGGATTACAGGTGCCCACCACCACACTCAACTAATTTTTGTATTTTTAGTAGAGATGGGGTTTCGCCATGTTGGCCAGGTTGGTCTCAAACTCCTGATCTCAGGTGATCCGTCCACCTCGGCCTCCCAAAGTGCTGGAATAACAGGCACGAGCCACCGCACCCAGCCTATCCTTGGAAATTAATGGAGCTTTAATTCTAGTGGAAATTACACAGCAGATTGGCAACAAGACTAGTTAGTGGTCTCAAGACTAACACTGGTTGTCTTAACACAGTGTGGGCATATGGAAAACCCAAAAGAAAATAAACACAGTAACACTATGCAGCTGAAAAAAAAAAAAAAAAACTGACACAAGTTGGCCAGGTGTGGTGACTCACACCCATAATACAGGCACTTTGGGAGGCGCAAATGGGAGGATTGCTTAAGGCCAGGAGTTTGAGATCAACCCGGGCAATATAGCAAGACCCTGTCTCTATGAAAATGTTTTTAAATTACCCAGGCATGGTGGTACACGCCTGTAGTCCCAGCTATTCAGGAGGCTAAGGCGAGAGGATCCCTTGAGCCCAGGAGGTCGAGGCTGCAGTTAGCTATGATCACACGCACCACTATACTCCAGCATAGGTGACAGAGTGACACCATGTCTCTAAAAAATAATAATAATAAAAAGTAAGTTTAAAAATACTGTGTTTTAATTACATATGCTATAAGTAGCACAGGATTAATCCCCGGTCCGAAACGCTAGGAACCAGAAGTGTTTTGGATTTCAGATTTTTTCACATTTTGAAATATTTGGATTATACATACCAGGCAAGCATCCCAAATCCAAGCAGCATTTCTTTGAGTGTTATGTTGGTACCCAAAAGATTTCAGATTTTGAATTTTCAAATTTGGGATGCTCAAACTATATTTTATGAGAAAAAAAAAGCAAGATATAGAACTGTTTGAACAGTAGACCTCTGTTTGAGTTTTTTAAAGGTAATATAAATATGTATGTACATATATACACACATATGTACATAAAGTATCTGGAAGGAGACACAAAAAGAGGTAAAAATGCTTGTTACTAAGGAGAAGTAAGAATCAGGAATCAGGGATTAAAGTGAGACTTTCATTTCTATGGTTTCAACATCTGTATATTCCTATTCAAAATGAGTTTGAAATAAAAATGTTAAAAACTTCTTTTAGACTCATATTACACACAAGAGAATTCTCAAAGTGGCTCAAAGCTATTATTTCTACAAAGTACCTAAAAATTATTGTTTGCCTACCAGCACCTGGCATAATGCCTTGCCTATAATAGATTCTCAAATGTCTTCTGACTCAATTTACTATGGAATCAATTCCACAAGCTGCCACTTACAGCATCTAAGAATCTCAAAAATAGAGGCTAGAACTGAGCGCAGGGGCTCACACCTGTAATCCCAGCACTTTGAGAGGCTGAGGTGGGAGGACTGCTTGAGCCCAGGAGTTCAAGACCAGCATTGTCAACACAGTAACACCCTATCTCTACAAAAAACAAAATAAATAAAGTGTACAGGTAGGTGCAGTGGCTCATGTCCATAATCCCAACACTCTGCAAGGCTGAGGTGGAAGGACTGCGTAAGACTAGGAGTTCAAGACCAGCCTGGGCAACACAGCAAGACCCCATCTCTACAAAAAATACAAAAATTAGCTGGGTATGGTGGCACATACCGTAGTCCTAGCTACTTGGGAGGGTGAGGTGGGAGGATCGCTTGAGCCCGGCAGTTTGAAGTTGCAGTGAGCTATAATTGCACCACTGCACTCCAGCTGAGCAACAGAGCAAGACCCTATCTCTAAAAAAATAAAATAAAATAAAATAAAATAAAAGTAGAAAATAAATTTCATATATTTGAAGCTTTCTCTTCATAATCAAAGTCTGTCAGATAATTGCTTAACTCTGTTTTCCTTACTCTCCACAATATTTGAGTACTGTTTTAAGTTGTTGGAAAGGAAAATCAGCTCATAACAACCTTCTTTGGGTTTTCCATAAGCCCACACTGCATTAAGATGACCAATACTAGAAGCAGGCAGGGTGGCACATCTGTAGTCGCAGCTACTCAGGATCTAAGGTAGGCGGATCACTTGAGCCCAGTAGTTCATCTAGCCTGAGCAATACAGTAAGATTCCACTGCTACTTTTTTTTTTTTTTTT
>NW_012102610.1:3428225-3439470 GCF_000951045.1 Mandrillus leucophaeus | reverse complement strand
GAGATCACACCATTGCACTCCAGCCGGGGGGACAAGAGTGAGACTCCATATCAAAAAAACAAAAAAAAGTTTAAAATATCATTGGTCCTTAAAGTCATACATTCATTCTTTTGATAATTGCTATGTTGAACACAACCTGCTAACTGCTTTACAATGATTTAAGTAAGCACTAATGATTTGAACCCAGGTTTAATGCCTGGCTCAAAAAAAAAAAAAAAAAAAAAGAATAAATAGAAGTGTGAAGAGGTCCTCACAAGCCCCACTGACAGAACAAAGACTATATTTGAACAAAGACTATATTTAAAGTGTCTTTCAGCCCTATAACCTAAGAAAGAAGAGTAGCTGACAGCCAATTAGCTCCTAGCCAATCCTTACATTTTTTCTTTTTCATAATAATTGCTAAGGACAATTTTAAAATCCTGAAGGCATGAATCAAAAATTAAGGAGCCAGGTTCAGTGGCTCATGCCTATAATCTCATGCCTATAATGCTCTTGTAAACACTAAAGGCCTACAAAGACCACCAGCAGTAGCAGCACCTGGGAGCTTCAGTATTTTAGAAGGCTGAGGCAGGAGGATTGCTTGAAGCCAAGAGTTTGAGACCAGCCTGGGCAACATATGGAGACCTCATCTCTACAGAAAAATAAATAAATAAAATTTCAAAAAAAAAAAAAAACCCTGAAGAGCCGGGTGCTGTGGCTCCCACCTGTAATCCCAGCACTTTGGGAGGCCGAGGTGGACGGATCACGAGGTCAGGAGATCGAGACTATCCTGGCTAACACAGTGAAACCCTGTCTCTACCAAAAATACAAAAAAAAATTAGTCGAGCATGGTGGCAGGTGCCTGTAGTCCCAGCTACTCGGGAGGCTGAGGCAGGAGAACGGCATGAACCTGGGAGGCGGAGCTTGCAGTGAGCCGAGATCATGCCACTGCACTCCAGCCTGGGCAACAGAGCGAGACTCCGTCTCAAAAAAAATAAATAAATAAACCCTGAAGATCTCCTCAAAGTAAATTTTCCAATATTACTTCAAATGAATAATTAATCAAGTAGTTAATACTACTACTTAAATATCTTAAATCTTCTCTTGCCAAGAACATCTACCCAGAGTTACAGATTTTTATCTGAGTACTCAGTCTCACCAGGGTTTAGGAAATGTTTTGCTTTGGAAAGACAACATCTCCGATCAGACTTTAACCTCCAACTGCTCCATTAAAACTACTCTTTATCAAGGTTACCAATAACTGCCACATTGTTAAATAGTTAATTCTCAGCCCTCATCTCAATTGTAGTATTTGACACAGTTGATCACTCCCTATTCCTTGAAATACTTTCCTCATTAGAATCCAGGATACCCTCTAACCTAGTTTTCATTTTACCTCTCCGGCTACTGCTACTAAATCTTCTTTGATGTTTCCTTCTCATCTTCCCGACCTCTAAACTCTGGAAATTAAGTTCTTCAATTGCTTCTTACTTCCATCTCTACTCACTTAATTGGAGATCTCATCCAGCTTTCTGGATTTAAATATAATCTATTTTAACAATACCCAGAGGTATATGTCCAGCAGATCCTTCTCTCTTGAATTCCAGATTCATAAACCCAACTGTTTACTCAACATCTCTAAGTGTTTTTTTTGTTTTTTGGTTTTTTTTGAGACAGTCTCACTCTGTGACCCAGGCTGAAGTACAGTGGTGCAATCTCGGCTCATTGCAACCTCCGCCTCCCAGGTTCAAGCGATTCTCCTGCCTCAGCCTCCCGAGTAGCTGGGAATACTACAGGTGTGCCACCACGCCCAGCTAATTTTTTGTATTTTTAATAGAGATGGGATTTCACCGTGTTAGCCAGGGTGGTCTTGATCTCCTGATCTCATGATCCGCCCGCCTTGGCTTCCCAAAGTGCTGGGATTACAGGCGTGGGCCACCGTGCCCAGCCTTATTTATTTTTTTTTTTTTGAACCAGAGTTTCGCTCTTTCAGCCCAGGTTGGAGTGCCATGGCACAATCTCGGCTCACTGCAACCTCCACCTCCCAGGTTCAAGTGATTCTCTTGCCTCAGCCTCCCAAGTAGCTGGGATCACAGGCGCCTGCCACCATGTCCAGGTAATTTTTGTACTTTTTTTTTTTTTAGTAGAGATGGGGGTTTCACCACACTGGCCAGGCTGGTCTTGAACTCCTGACCTCAGGTGATCTGCCCGCCTCCCAAAGCACTGGGATTACAGGCATGAGCCATGCACCTGGCTAACATCTCTAAGTCTTAATAGGCATCTTTAATTTATGTCTAAAACTGAGTTTCTGTTACTTCTGTAAACTTGTTCCTCTTTCAGTCTTCTCCATTTCAATAAATGACAACTGCATCCTTCCAGAAACTCAATACAAAAATCTTAACTCTTTCCTTTCTTTCATAGCACATATCCCATCTATCAGCAAAACCTGCTAACTCTACTTGAAAAATATATCCAGAATTAGATCACGTGTAACCAGTCACTGCTACTCTCTAGCACAAACCACATTTTCTCTCACCTTGATTACAGTAATAGGCTCCAAACTAGTATTTCTGCTTTTGTCCTTGCCCAATCTACCACTATCTACTCAGCAGCCAGAGAAATGAAAATGTCAAAATATAAATCAGATCATGTCACCCTGGCCAAATACTCCAAAGACTTCCTATTTTGCTCTTGTAAACACTAAAGGCCTACAAAGACCACCAGCAGTAGCAGCACCTGGGAGCTTATTAGAAATAGGCCCTACCCCAGACCTACAAAATTAGAGTCTAAATTTTAATAGGAACCCCCAAGGTAATTCATGTGCACATTGAAGTTTGAAAAGCACTTCCATAAAGCACCACAAAATAAGGACCCACCTCACCATTCCTCAGGCCAGCTTCTGTCTCAGGACACGTACGCTGTGATTCACTATGCCTAGAATGCTCTTCTCATACATATGCATGGCTCACTCCTTCACCTCTTTCAAGCCCTTACTCAAATGTCACCTTCTGTGTGAAGCCATCTGTGAACACTCAACCCCTTCCCCTCAATACACTCTATTCCTGCTTTCCTTTTACTTTTCTCTTTAGAATTTGTCATCACAAACTTAAAAATGGCATTTATGCATTATTTATTTATTTCAGGCCAGGCATGGTGGCTCACGCCTGTAATCCCTGCATTTTGGGAGGCTGAGATGGAAGGATCACTTGAGCCCAAGAGTTCGAGACCAGCATGGGAAACACAGTGAGACCCCCATCTCTACAAAAAATAAAAATATTAGCTGATCACAGTGGCATACGCCGCAGTCCCAGCTACTTGAGACACTGATGTGAGGGACTGTTTGTGCCCAGGAATGTGAGATTGCTGTGAGCTATGACTGCAACCTTGCACTTCAGTCTGGGCAAAAGAGCAAGACGTTGTCTCAAAAAAAAAAATTTTTTTTCAGAAAGAAAAATTGAGTCTTTGAGTGAAAACAACAGATATACCTGTAACTATCTACAATGCCATAACAATCCTTGACATTGATAAAAATCTTTCACTCAAATTTTCTCATCTGATTCTCAATAACCCCATGAGCTGTGTAAAGCAAGTAATGATAAGCCCGTTTTAAAGGTGAGAAAATAAACATACTTCAACTCTCAAAGCATGGAAGTAATAATGTCAAACCTGGGACTAAAGTCTCAATTTTTAGTTCAAAACTCTACAATATCACACCTCCTCTTGCCAATGAAACTGAACCAGACTATGAAATCATATAGCCAAAATGTTATGCTAAGGGTACTAAGCTTTCCTAAACCATCCAGTGTCTATGCAGAATGAGAACAAATTCAGTTCACCCAAGTCACAATTTCAATTTGAGAAATAAGAATGCAAGCTACAGCTGGGCACAGTGGCTCACAGCTATAATCCCAGCACTTTGGGAAGCTAGGGTGAGGGAATCACTTGGGCCAGAGTTTGAGACCAGCCTGGGCAATACAGCAAGACGCTGTCTCTATTATAAAAAATAAAAATAAAAAATTTAATTAAAAAAAATTCCAGCTGCTCCCCGTTACTTGTAAGTCTAATCCCGTGTCTTAATAACATTCAGGAAGAATGTAGGAAATGAGCTGTTTCATTATATACATTAAGAAAATTCTTGTTGAGTTACAGTTGCTAGGAAAAAAGAGAAAATGGGAGAAAGGAAGATGGAACAAGTAAACGAATGAGAACTGAGTTCTAGAAACGAAAGTATAATTATTTTATACTGTTTTGAGTGCCCGGGTGATGTCATTTTGCAGTAGAAGAAAAAAAGACATACCTCCTCAAAATCCCAGCAATAGCTTCCCTTTCTTTGCATAGGTGAGGATGAACAGTTGTAATCCAAAAGGTTTCCCAAAAAGTTATTTTTAAAAAAGACATAGAAACAGAAGATCCATATGAAAAACAGATCCAATCTGGGAGGATGGACACTGTGTCTTCTAAATCTTGTGACCAAGGGCAACTGCTCACCGAGCGTCAGCATCTGAAGAAAGTGCTAACTGTGGATGTGTCTTCTCCAGAGATTAATACCTGCTGGGACAGAAGAGCAAGAAACGGAGAAAGAACTACTGAATGCAAATGACTGTCGGACAAACAATGACAGGCTGAGCATCCCAACTTTGAAAGGCCAAAACCCAAAATGCCCCAAAATCTGAAAACTTCGAGTCCCAACATGATGCTCAAAAGAAACACTCATTGGAGCATTTCAGAGTTCAGACTTTCCAACTAGGGATGCTCAACTGATACGTATAACACAAATATTATGAAATCTGAAAAAATCTGAAATACTTCTGGTCTGAAGTATATCAGTTCTCAGGCTGCAATTTTTTTTTTTTTTTTTTGAGACAGAGTTTTGCTCTTGTTGCCCAGGCTGGAGTGCAATGGCGCAATCTTGGCTCACTGCAAACTCCACCTCCCAGGTTCAAGTGATTCTCCTGTCTCACCCTCCCATGTAGCTGGGATAACAGGCGCTTACCACCATGCCAGGCTAATTTTTGTATTTTTAGTAGAGACTGGGTTTCATTCACCATGTTGGCCAGGCTGGTCTTGATCTCCTGACCTCATGATCCCCCGGCCTCGGCCTCCCAAAGGGCTGGGATTACAGGCATGAGCCACCGCGCTCAGCCAAAAATTTTTTACATTAACATTAGCGAAGAAAAAGTGATCACATGGAGGTAACACCAGTGACCACGCCCAGCTGCCACTGAGTTATCAATGACAGCAGTAAGCAAAAGTACACTTCGGCAGGTAATCCAGCTCTCTCTCTGATAATAGTAAAGAAAATATTAAAATCTATTTCAAGTTTTTTGTAGCAAAATGATGGTCACATCACACAACCAATCATAGATAAAGATTTCTCTGTAGTCTGCCAAACAGAGCAACCATTCTGGCAACTTATAAAACAAATATTGTAGAACTACTAATGCAGATGTCCACTCTCAGCAGAAAATGTAGAATAATCATATAAAAAAATGTAGGTTTTGGCAGAGAAACTAAAAGTTAACATGAAAACAAAGTGATATAAATGTTAATATGACATATAGGGTGGTTTGTATACCCTTTTCAGCTAACATAAAGAAAAGAAATCTGTTACATTTTGGCAACAAATTAAGGCAGTATTGATACCTGCTACATCACTGCATTTCTATCAAATCACAAATTATAGAATATATAAAATGAAATACATTGGATGGAACTAGCAGTAGTCAAGACACAGAAGAAGGAAAGATGAGTAAATGTAAAGACACATCAATAAAAACCATCCAAAATGAAACCCAAAATATAAGACCAAAGAAAAACAGCAGAGCATCAGTAAGGTATGGGACAACTTCGAGAAACCTAGTAATATATATGTGATTGGAATCCAAGGAGGGATGTGTGAATATTTGGAGAAATAATAGCCAAAAATGTTCCAAACTGATGAAAAGTATAAACTCACAAACTCAAAAAGCTTAACAACAAGAGCAAAAAACTCAAAGAAAGTTTTATTCCACCAGGGAACAACAAAATCAAATTCCTTGAAACCAGACATAAAGAAAAATCTTAAAAGGAGCCAGAGGAATACGGAACGAGAGAAAACATTTACAGATCATCTATCATCCAGAATATACAGAGACCTCTTAAAACTCAAAACAAAAAACAAAGGATAATTTGGGCAAAGGATATTTCTCTAAAGGAGATACATGAATGGCTGATAAACACATAAAAAGATGCTCAATATCATAAATCATTAGGGAAATGCAAATCAAAACTACAATCAGATACCACTCACACCCATTAGGATAGCTATGATTAAAAAAAATTAAAAAAAAAACAGAAAATGACAAGTGCTGGCAAGGATATGGAGAAAGTGGGACCCTTGTGCACTGTTGATAGAAATGTACAATGGTACAGCCACTGGGGAAAACAGTATGGAAGTACCTAAAAAAATGAAAAATAGAATTACCATATGATCCAGCAATTTCGTTTCTGGGTTTATAGAAAAAAGATTTAAAGTGGGGGTCTGTAAGAGATATCTGTACAGTCATGTTCACAGCAGCATTATTCATGATAGCCAAAAAGTGGAACCAACCCAAGTGTCACATATGGATAAGCAAAATGTGGTACATCATACACAATAGAATACTATGCAATCTTAAAAAGGAAGAACATTCTGAAAAATACTACGACATGGATGAACCTTCAGGATATTATATTAAGTGACAGGAGACAATCACAAAAAGACAAGTACTGTATGATTCCACTTATATGAGTTACTAGGGTAGTCAAATTCAAAGACAGTAGAATAGTGGCTTCCAGAGGTTGGGGGAGGGGGTCTGGGGAGTTAGTGTTTAAAAGAGTTTCCGTTTGCAAGATGAAAGGAGTAATGGAGATGGATGATAGTGATGGTTGTACAACATTATGAATGTATTTAACATTACTGAACAACACACTTAAAAACTGTTAAAATCAGCCAGGCGCGGTGGCTTATGCCTGTAATCCCAGCACTTTGGGAGGCCAAGGTGGGCGGATCACCTGAGGTCAGGAGTTCGAGACCAGCCTGGCCAACATGGTGAAACCTTGTCTCTACTAAAAATTTAAAAAAAAAAAAAAATTAGCCAGGCATGGTGGCACACGCCTGTAATCCCAGCTACTTGGGAGGCTGAGAAAGGAGAATTGCTTGAACCTGGGAGGTGGATGCTGCAGTGAGCTGAGATCGCACCACTGCACTCCACCCTGGGTGACAAAGTGAGACAATCAATCAATCAATCAATAAGGTTAAAATGGGCCAGGTGTGTTGGCTCATGCCTGTAATCATAGCACTTTGGGAGACCAACATGGGAGGACTGTTTGAGCCCAGGAGTTTGAGATCAGTCTGGGCAACATGGTGAGGCCCCATTTCTACAAAAAATTGTAAAAATTTGCCAGGAAATTTTTGCCAGGAAATTGCATCTGTGGTCCCAGCTATTCAGGAGGCTGAGGTGGAAGGATCACTTGAACCTAGGAGGTCAAGGCTGCAATAATCCATGTTCACACCACTGCACTCCAGCCTGGGTGACACAGCAAGACCCTATCTCAAAAACAAAGAAACAAAAAATGGTTAAAATGGTAAATTTTAAATTATATGTATTTTACCATATTAAAAAATATATTTTTTGGGCTGGGAGCGGTGGCTCACACTTGTAATCCCAACACTTTGGGAAGCCAAGAGGGATCAATCACTTGAGGCCAGGAGTTCAAGATGAGCCTGGCCAACATGGTTTCACCAATATGGTGAAACAACATGGTGAAACCTCACTTCTATTTTATTTTATTTTAGAAATAAAAAAAATAAATTAGAGAAAGAAAAAATATATTTTTTGAAAGAAAAATAAAAGCAGCTAGAAGGAAACAACCACACATTAAATACAGAAAAAATAAACCCAATGAAAGCAGATTTCTCATTGGAAACAATGCAGGCCAGAAGATGGTGAAACAGCATCATAAAGAAAACGTCAACAGTAATTACATATCCTTTGAAAATAGTTTCTAAAACTAAAAACAGAGTCTTCAGATAACCAAATACTAAAAGGATTCACTATCAGCAAATGTACACTACAAGAAACATCAGAAATCCTTCAATCAGAAGGAAAATCATACCACACAGAAACCTAGACCTATACAAAAGAACAAAGAGCACCAAAAAAAGGTAATATATATGAATAAACAAACTATAGATGCATACTGGACAAAGACTTTTATAATAGTATGAGCAGAATCATTTACATTATTAAAGAAAAAAACGGTATCAAGAATTTTCAGGCTGGGCGTGGTGGCTTACACCTGTAATCCCAGTACTTTGGGAGGGTGAGACGAGAGGATCGCTTGAGCCCAGGAATAGGAGATCAGCCTAGGCAACATAGTGCGAATCTATTTCTACAAAATAAAATAAAAAAAGAATTTATACGTATCTTCCAACATGCTTGTCTTCCACAAACTTCAAAGTACCCTGATTATTAGAACTCAGTTCCCATTACACTTTCCTATAAATCAGTCAATATTATTTCTTTATAAAATGAAGCTCTCAAGTACAATCTATTTGTCTGATAACGGAGTCTTTTGAAGAAATAAAATTAAAACTAAAATCTCCTTGTTTCCAGCTTAGTATTCTACTACACAAACAGTGGTTTTCAAACACTTTGAAGGGCTTGCCTACAGAGAAATTTTTTTTGAGATAAAAAAAAATGGTGGTCAATATATAATTTATCTATTTTTTTCACTGTCTCAATGGAACCCAAAAGTCATTTACAAATAAGCTACAGCAGGCCAGGCATAGTGGCTCATACCTGTAATCCTAGCACTTTGGGAGGCTGAGGCAGGCAGATTGCTTGAGCACAGGATTCAAAACCAGCCTGGGCAACATGGCAAAACCCATCTCTCCAGAAAATGCAAAAATTAGCCAGATATGGTGGGACACACCTGTAGTCCCGGCTACTCGGGGAGCTAAGGCAGGAGGATCGCTTGAACCCGGGAGGTCCAGACCGCAGTGAGCTTTGATTGCACCACTGCACTCCAGCCTGGGTGACAAAGTCAGACTCTGTTTCTAAATAAATAAATAAATAAGCTACAGCAAAGAATGTTCCTTGTTTTCAAGAAATCTGAAAAACAATAGGTTTCAATGAATTGGTCAGGTTGCCCCAAACTGGCAAAAGAAGAAAACTTTTGCCAAGTCTTCCTGAAGAAAGTGAATTTGTCAAAGCAAAGGTGTCAAAGCAATCGCTGCAAAACAAAGCTTTGGGGTCAGGTGTTGAAGTAGAAAAACGATCACCTGAGGTCAGGAGTTCAAGACCGGCCTGGCCAACATGATGAAACCCTGTCTCTACAAAAATTAACCCCTGTAATCCCAGCTACTTGGGAGGCTGAGGCAGGAGAATTGCTTGAACCCAGGAAGCGGAGGTCACAGTGAGCTGAGATCACACCATTGCACTCCAGCTTGGGTGAGACAGACAGACTATGTCTCAAAAAAAAGAAAAAGGGAAAACAATATTTGATGCTATTCCATTATACTTCAAACCTGAGGGAATGTGGTTAGTAAGAATAAAATCTCTGTAACATCACTGGTGCCAAATAGATTACAGAATGGGAATCCTGCCTACTATCCCTCTGAATACATAATGGGCTTTCTTTTGTTTGTTTGTTTTTTGTGTTTGTTTATTTATTGAGACAGAGTCTCACTCTGTCATCAGGCTGGAGTGCAGTGGCACAATCTCAGCTCACTGCAACCTCCGCCTCCTGGGTTCAAGCAATTCTCCTGCCTTAGCCTCCCGAGTAGCTGGGATTACAGGCACCCACCACCACGCCCAGCGAATTTTTGTATCTTTAGTAGAGATGGGGTTTCACCATGTTGGCCAGGATGGTCTCGATCTCTTGACTTCGTGATCCACCCACCTAAGCCTCCCAGGCTGATTACAGGCATGAGCCACTGTGCCTGGCCTGAATACAAAATGTTAAACGCAATTCATACACTCGGAGACTGCCTGAGACCACTAGTAGACCTCATAACCCAACTGCACAGTGAGAGACCACTTGCTGCTCTCAGACAGGTAACTGAATGGTTCACATAACTCAGGATGTTCTTCTGACAGAATTCTGGAGGAAGGCTACCTACTGTTACCCTGTCTGGACCAAAATTCTTTATTCTATAAAGACAACAAGAAAATTATGTGATTTCAGTATTCACTAAGGAATACCATATTCCAGGAGAAAGTAGCATTCTTTCAGCTCTTTATCCAAAGTCAAGCCACTGGGTAACTTTCTGCTTTATATGATAATAAACTTAACAAAAGAAATACAGTGGTTACATACTCAAGAGAATTGAAAACATATGTTCAAACAAAAGCTTATACAAGAATATTCAAGGCAGCATTATTCATAATAGCAAAAAAGTGGCATTATTCAAAACAGCCTACTGATGAACAGGTACACAAAATGTGGTATATTCACACAATAGAATATTACTATGCCATAAGAAAGGAATACTTGCTACAACATGGATGAATAAAAACACTGTTAAGTGAAAGAAGCTAAAAACAAAAGGGCAGGCCGGGTGCAATGGCTCACGCCTGTAATCCCAGCACTTTGGGAGGCTAAGGCGGACGGATCACTTGAGGTCAGGAGTTCAAGACCAGCCTGGCCAACATGGTGAAACCGTTTCTACTAAAAAAAAATTTTTAAATTCGCCAGGTGTGGTGTGTGCACCCGTAATCCCAGCTACTCGGGAGGCTGAGGTGGGAGAATCCTGGGAACCCGGGAGGCAGAGGTTGCAGTGAGCCGAGATCACGCCACTGCACTCCAGCCTGGGAGACAGAGTGAGACTCCATCTCAAATAACATAACATAACATAACATAACATAACATAACATAACATAACATAACATAACATCACAAAAGGCCAGGTATTATATGATTTCATTTATGTGAAATGTTTAGAATAGGCAAACCCATAGGACAAAAATCAGACTGTGGTTGCCAGGAAACAAAGAGATGGACTGCTTAATAGGTATGGGGTTTCTTTTTGGGGTGAAAATGTTCTAGAGTTTGACAGCAGTGGTGGTTGCACGTTACACTGTGAATGAAGTAAAAGCCACTGAACTGTACATTTAAAATGGTTAACTACATATTTCAAATCATAAATTGTATGTTATGGGAATTTTACCTCAAGAAAAAAAAAAAATACTGGGCTGGGCGCGGTGGCTCATGCCTGTAATCCCAGCACTTTGGGAGGCTGAGG
>NW_012102610.1:3421878-3427340 GCF_000951045.1 Mandrillus leucophaeus | reverse complement strand
CTGAGGCAGGAGAATGGTGTGAACCAGGGAGGCGGAGCTTGCAGTGAGCTGAGATCAGCCACTGCACTCCAGCCTGGGCGACAGAGCGAGACTCTGTCTCAAAAAAAAAAAAAAGAAAGAAAGAAAGAAATGACTGCTATCTATAAAACTAAAAGCAAAAAGAACTATCCATGAGTTTCTAGTTGATAAACTAGTTTCCCACAGGTATACAGATTAACAGTTCTGAAACCACTATACATGTATGCTGGAATTGAATAATCAATTCTGGCAGATGGTGGGAGGCAGGTTTTTTCACTGGTGAAGCAGGAGGTTACATATAAGCAAGGTAAGGTTAGAATAACACATGTGGTAATGAATTAGAGTTGGACACATCATGAAGTCATGTTTAGCTTAATAAAGATACAGTTACATATAGAAATATATATAGATATGTGCATATACACAGGTTAATATGTATACATACATTTCCTTCCTCTGTCAACTGAGAGGGCCTAGAAGCAACAACACTTCAGTACCAACAAGCACACCTATCACCCAGATCTTGGTTTGTAACACCATTCTTCAATAAAAGGTACCAGGGCTCCTTGAGAACTGACTGTTTACAGGACAGGAGCAGAAAATATACAAGATGAACCTTAGAGCATCTTATGTTGCCAGAAAGTAAGAAAGTACACATACAATCATGGAGGTATGTCAAAGAGAAAGGATACAGGAACCAACTTAAAGAGCTCCCAATGGCCAAAGCTGAAACCATTTAGCAGTGAAATTTAAGTAGATACGCCACCCGTAAGGAGGTAGAACATAACTCATCACCACTAAGTGTAGGCTGTACATAGTGACGATTTTCCAGAGTATAGTAGGAAAGAGAAGAAGAAAGAGTAACTTCGCAGAAAACACTGCCTCAAGCCAGATAACAAGGTTAACATCAACACTGATAAGTCATACTGGGAGTATACATCCCTCATATGTGATGAGAATGACACTTTACCCCTGTGGTCTTCCTTCCAAAAGCGTATTACATTATTGGCCTAACCACAAGAAAAACAACAGATAAATCCCAAAGAACATTCTATAAAAATACCTGACCGTGGCTGGGCACAGTGGTAATCTCAGCACTTTGGAAAGCTGAGGGCAGATTGCTTGGTTCTAGGAGTTCGAGACCAGCCTGGGCACCATGGTAAAACCCCATCTCTACAAAAAGTACAAAAATTAGCAGAGCATGATGGCACCCATCTGTGGGCCCAGCTACTCTGGACGTTGAGGTCAGAGGATCACTTGACCCCAGAATGTTGAGGCTGCAGTGAGCTGAGATCGTGCCACTGCACACCAGTCTTGGTGACAGAGGGAAATCCTGTCTCAAAAAAACAAACAAAACCTGACCAGTAATCTTCAAAACTGCCAAGGTCATTAAATACAGGGAAAGTCTGAGAAATTGTCACAACCAAGAGGAGCTAAGGAGACATAATTACTAAATGTAATGCGGTATCGTGGATGGGATCCTGGGATCCTGGGATAGTGAAACAACATTAAGGAAAAACCTGTGGAAACCTGATAAAGTATGGTCCCTGTGATAATGTATCAATATTGGTTTATTAATACTGACAAATGATCACAGGAATGTAAGACGTTAATAACATGCGAAACAGTGTAGGATAGGCAGGAACTCTGCACTATCTTCGCAATGTTTCTGTAAATCTAAACTTTAAAGTCTATTTTTAAAAATTGTAACAAATTTATGATCAACTGCATCCCTGGAATTTTATTCAGTGCATCTAGGACACAAAAGATACTTAAAACAGGGTCTTTGCCTTCAAGAAGCTTGTTGTCGCAGTGTGAAGTCAAATGCTCATGAAACTAGTATAAAATACAAAAATAAGAAAAAATTAAATTGAAGAGTAAACATAAAAGTATATTAAGAATATAAAGAAGGTCTAGAATTATCAGGAAAGACTTGGTCAAGGAGATAAAACTTGAGTTTGTACCTTAAAATGTACTTCAGAGTAGCAAAATTAAAAAAAAAAAAAAAGATAAAAAAGATAAACTAGCTCACTTACAAGAACAACCAGAAGGATGAAAAAATAAGAAAAAGCTAACAGAAATTACAATGGCTGGGGCATGGTGGCTCATGCTTACAAACCCAGCACTTTTGGAGCCCAAGTCAAGGAGGATCACTTGAGGCCAGGAGTTTGAGACCAGCCTAGGCAACATATGAGACCCCATCTCTCTCTATAACATCTTTAAAAAAAGAAAAATAAAAACGTTTAGCTCTGCAAAGCGAAGACTTAAATGGGAGACATAACAGCAGTGCTCAAACACTTTAAGGGTCATGTGGCAGATCGAACAGAGTTACATCATATAACCATTTAACTTAGAAGCCAACCTCTGGCAGAATGTGACCAATGCTCAAAGACAGAGAGGGACAGCTGTTCAGTGGAGTCACAACAGGAAATGCCAATATGGAAAGACAGGAAACAGGTGGCTAAGTTCTCTACAACTTTTCAAAGGACAGTATGTATGTGAGCCCAAAGAAGTAAAAATCAGATTCAAATGTTTACTGACTATCTTAAGTGCTGGGCTCTTTCAAATACATTATTTTGTTTAATATTCACAACATATCTATGAGCATGGATTAATGTAATAGAGACAACATAAAAATAGAATTAAACCCTGCATGGAAACAGGAACATATCAAAATTCTACACCATTCCCCACTCTCTGATAGGGACTCCACAGCAGTTTTAAAAAGCCAAATAGTCTGAAGGCCCAGATATCTATATAATAATTTATTTCCTCTTGCTCTTTCCCCCAGTCAAGCTCTGTGGCTCTCAGTCTTTAATATTCGTAAGAATTTTATACAACTATATATACAAAAACATTCATACCATACTTTTTGAGCAATTTATGGAATTCTCAAGGAGAGTGTTCATCTTACGGGATTTTTGTCTCATGCACTAACTTGAGGACCTAACCCTGGGATGAGGTGAAACTCCACTGCAGTCTTACTCCATGGCTACTGTAAGGCAGGATCAGGAAGAGGAGAGAGAAAGGTACCATCTTATTACATGAAGAAGAACATTCTAACAAAGACATAAAGGTAAGAATGACATGCTATGTGGGGAAGTTCAACGCTGGAAAACAAGAGCAGCTCATCTGCACCTGCAGACCTTTGCACTCACAGTTTCATTTACCAGGAAAGCACTCCCATTTTTCAGGTCACAACTCAAATACCTTCTCCTTAGTAAGGCCTCCTCTCACTAAGTAACCCTCCACCCACCTTTCAGTCATTCACTTGTCACATCAGCTTGTTTTATTTTCTTCATAATTCATATTAGGGGTCAGCAAACTTTTTCTATAAAAGGCTAAACTATAATCTATAGGCCAAATCCACCTTGCCCCGTTTTCTATGGCCAAGAATGGTTTTACATTTTTAAATGGCTAGGGGAAAATATTTTTAAAAACTCATAATATTCTGTGACATGTGAAAATTTTATGAAATTCAAATTTCAGTGTCCCAAGTTTAACTGGAACATAAACGTGTTTGTTCATGAACTGTCTGTGGCTGCTTTTGTACTAAAACAGAATTGAGTAGTTGCAAAAGAGATCATATGGCCCAAAAACCCTGATATGTACTGTACTTTACCAAAAAAAGTTTACTAACCACTGATTTATACCATTATCTGAAATGATCCTATTTGCTTGTTTGTTGTATATTCCTCATTCCCATACATACAGAATAAAGCTTAATTAGGGAATAGGCCTTGTCTGTTTTGTCCCAACAATGTAGCTCAGTACTCAGAAAACATCCTGAAACAAAGTAAGGGCTCAATAAGTATTTGATGAATAAATTAATGAATGGTCCCTAATTGCCACTCTGAGGAGCTTAAACCTAAGTAAGCCCTGAGCCATTATATGTTCTGTACATTTATAAGAGGCATAAGTAGTCTTGCAGAAAAGCGGAAATGGAAATACTCTACCATCAAGAAGGACCAAAGTAATGGTGGTTGGTCACCAACTAGTCTAGGGCACTGGGGTTCTTCATCAAATTGTAGACTACAGGTTTTTGTGCTCATAAAAAAGTCCTACTGCAAGGTGTCACAACACTGTCAGCAGTCTGTGCTTCTGTTTACCTTAAGATGCAAATGCTGAGAAATCTCATTCTTATACATAGTACACAGCACCTACACCATATCAAATCTTAATCAATGCTCATAATTATAACAGATCTCCATCACATGCTAATGAATTTTTAATGTCTAAAATTTTCCTATGCTGTTGATCAGCAATCTATAAGCAGTTCAAAACTCTTTAGAAATTAAAAGGTTACCACCCACAGACCAGAAGCAGTTTTTTAATCTTTCTACACTAGCCAGAGAGTGGGTGTGTGATTGCAAAAAAAATACAAGCCAACTCTGTTGGTAGAGGACAAGGTTATTGTTAAGTTAAAATGCCATCTATAAACATCGTTTTGTCACATGACACTAGTAAAACTACCACCTACTCACAATTTGAGTTTCGATCTTCTAATATACAGAGAAAAAAATGTATCTATCTCCTGGAACAAATCAAAATTTTGTTTTATTTTAAAGCAGCTATCTGATATTTAAGCCCTGGATTGATTTTTTTTAAAGAACAGAATAAGCTAATTTAGGAATTCAGACTTTTTATGGAGATGCTTATAGTACAGGTACCTCTGATGGCTAGGCTCTACCCAACACTAACATGTAACGTGTCACAAAAGCCAACGGGCGTTGGGGGGGCCGGGGGTAGCCAACAGCTCAAGTGAGCTGCTTCACTTAGCAGCAGATTCACCTGGGGATTCCTCACCAAGAATGTTGTTAAGGGACGAACCAAACCAACCACGAATGATACCCCTTCACCGAGGCTGAAAAAGAGATTCGCAAGCTATAAACCGATCTCTGGCCCTTTAGGGAAGGTGCAACTCGCTGCACCCCTTTCCCCTATCCTACAGGGGTTAACAGGGGGCATCCTGAGGCCAAGCCCAGCCAGCTAGCTACTTCTCACATCCCACCTCCCACCATCTATTCTCCCCAGTACGCCGGGCTCCCTCCTCCCCTCGAACGACAGTTCAAAATCAAAACAAAAGGTGCAAAACTGGTTTCAGGTGGAAATGGCTGAGTCCTGGTGGCTAACTTCTGGGACGCCATGGCGATCGAGGGCTCCTAAAACCCCAGACCCCGACGGGAACCGGCTCCTAACAGTCCCTCGGGCCTCGGCCCGACTTCTCACACGCCCCTCCCTCACCTCGGCCCCGGGATGCTGGGAAGGGGACGAGGCGAGGGGCTGGAGAGGGAACCCCAGGTCAAAATGACAGCGGAATGAGCCGGGAAAGGAAAGAAGCCCAGTGGGATGCTGGGGGTCGAGTCCTAGGCCCGGGGCTTCAATCTCGAACGGGGGCGACGGCGGGTCCGAGCCCCGACAGGCCGCGAGCGGGAGGCCAGGCC
>NW_012102610.1:3398154-3421448 GCF_000951045.1 Mandrillus leucophaeus | reverse complement strand
GGAAGGCGTGGCCCCGCCCCTAGCCCGCCTACCCACGCGGTCGCTGGGCTGGGTGAGCTGCGCCGCTGCAGGTAGTGCAGAGTTGCTCCAGGTGATCTCCTCCTGGCTAAAAGCTCTTGGAACCGAACCACCCTCGCCCTAGGAGCAACGCCCGTGAATAATATGGGGTTTCGTCGGATTTCTGCGCGCCGCTCTGGATCACACGTTTGTTCTCCCTAGTTGAGTCGCAAGGCCTTCCTTCGTTCCACCTAGCAGGCTGCTTGGAAAAGGGCAGAGACTGTCATTATTTTGCACCAGGTATTACCACTGAAGGAATCGTAAGCAGCCACCAGCCTATTCCTTTATAATTCCCATTTTCCTGATTTATTTTATTTTTATTACTTATGTAATGAGACTTCTTCCGTGTTCAAGGAGCTGGGAGTACCATATGGGGTCAACGGAGTCCCTGACCTCATGAAGTTTGAGATCTGGTGGAGAAGGAAAACATTCATGGGAGAATCAGACAAAATTAAGTTTTCAGTTAGTAAAAATCTTCTGAGAGGTATATGGTACTGAGAGAATCTTTATGGAGGAATTGATTTAGTTGAGGATGAAGAGGGTAGAATCCGAGAAATTGAGATGGGAGGAGTTAGTTGCTCCAAGGGGTGAGGTCTTGGCATGGCCAGAATGGAGAGCGCTAAAGAACATTCAATGTGGAGTAGACTGCGAGTGTGGGAAGAGGTAGGCAAGAACAGGTGAGGATTGGGAACTTATTTATTTATTTATTTATTTATTTATTTATTTATTGAGACAGAGTCTTGCGCTGTCACCCAGGTCACCCAGGCTGGAGTGCAATGGCTTGATCTCAGCCCACTGCAACCTCCGCCTCCTGGGTTCAAGCGATTCTCCTGCCTCAGCCTCCGGAGTAGCTGGACTACCGGCGCGCTGGTACCACCACACCTGACTAATTTTTGTATTTTTGTTAGAGACAGGGTTTCGCCGCCTTGGCCAGGCTGGTCTGGAACTCCTGACCTTGTGATCCGCCCGCCTTGGCCCCCCAAAGTGCTGGGATTACAGGCGTGAGCCACCGCACCCCGCCGGATTTGGGACTTTAATCTGAATGCTTGAGATAAGCCATTCAGGTATTTTTCAGCAGGGTTGCCGGGGAAAGCACTTGATTATTATGTCTGTTTTTTGTTTTTGAGAGGCAGACTGGAGTGCAGTGGCCGATCTTGGCTCACTGCAATCTCTGCCTCTCAGGTTCAAGTGATTCCCCTGCCTCAGCCTCCCTAGTACCTGGGACTACAGGCGCATGCCACCACACGCAGCTAATTTTTTTTGTATTTTTGGTGGAAACGGAGTTTCACCATGTTGGCCAGGATAGTCTTAATCTCCTGACTTCGTGATCCACCCGCTTTGGCCTCCCAAAGTGCTGAGATTACATGCGTGAGCCACCTCACCCCCGGCCCATTATGTCTGTTTTTAAGTTACTTAGATAGCAATGTGAAGAGTGGTCTGATGAGAGTCTCAAAGTTGGGGCTGGGAAGCCAGTTAGGAGGCCACTGGCCAGGTAGTCAAGGCAAGGCAGGAGGGTGGTGGCAGAGAAGAGCACTATTTAGTGGTAAAATGACAGGACTTGGCAATGAATTGAATGAGGAGTAAAGGAGATGGAGGTGGCAAGGTTTACTTATATTTGAGGTTGGTGGAGGATGCATTTATAGATTTCAGAAGCACTGAAGGAGCCACGTGAGGTAACTCAAAATGGATGATAAATCTAAATTTAAAAGCTAAAACTATAAAAAAAAAATTTAGAAGAAAACATAGAAAAAGTATTTGTGACCTTGGGATAGGCAAAGATTTCTTAGGACACAAAAAGTATGAACCATAAAAAGTGATTTGTGGCCTGGCTCACACCTGTAATCCCAGCACTTTGGGAGGCCAAGGCAGGCAGAACACTTGAGCTCAGGAGTTCAAGACCAGCCTGGGCAACATGGCAAAATGCTGTCTCTACAAAAAATACAAGTTAGCTGGGCTGTGCCTGTAGTCTCAGCTACCTGTGGGGCTGAGGAAGGAGGATCACTTGAACCTGGGAGGTAGAGGTTATAGTGGGCTGAGATGGTGCCACTGCACTCCAGCCTGGGTGACAGAGTGAGACCCTGTCTCAAAAAAAAAAAAAAAAAAAAAAAGCGGTTGATAAGTTGAACTCTATCAAAATTAAAAACTGGTATTCTTTGAGCGACACCATTAAGAAAATGAAAAGGCAAGCCACAGGTGGAGAGTTTGCAATAGAAAGCATTAGACAAAAGTCTTGTATCCAGAATACATGAAGAACTCTTATAAATGAATAATAAACCAGCCCAATAAACCAATGGGCAAAGGCTTTAGTAAATAGTTCACAGGATATAAAAATGGACTATAAGCAATGGAGAGATTATCAACATCTTTAGTCAACTAGGGATTTTTCCATTTAAAACCACAACACTCTCATTAGGATAGCTAAAATTTAAACTGATGACCCGGCAATCACACTCCTACACATCTCCTTAACCATACTTGATCTCTAAAGGCTGACAGTAACAGACCAGGGACCCTGTAATCCCAGCACTTTGGGAGGCCAAGGCAAGAGGATCACTTCAGCCCAGGAGTTCAAGACCAGCCTGGGCAACCTAGAGACCTCACCTCTACAAAAAACATTTTTTTAATTAGCCAGTGTGGGAGTGTACACCTGTAGTCCTAGCTACTCGGGAACCTGAGGCAGGAGGATCCCTTGAGCCCAGGAGTTCAAGGCTGCAGTGACCTATGATCGCGCCACTGTACTCCAGCCTGGGTAACACAGCAAGACCCTATCTCTTTAAAAAAAATGTTTTTGGCTGGGCACGGTGGCTCACGCCTGTAATCCCAGCACTTTGGGAGGCCAAGGCGGGTGGATCATGAGGTCAGGAGTTTGAGACCAACCTGGCCAACATGGTGAAACCCTGTCTCTACTAAAAATACAAAAACAACTGGGCTTGGTGGCGTATGCCTCTAATCCCAGCTACTCAGGAAGCTGAGGCAGGAGAATCTCTTGAACCTGGGAGGCAGAGGTTGCAGTGAGCCGAGATCTCACCATTGCACTCCACCCTGGGCGACAGAATGAGACTATGTCTCAAAAAAAAGATAAAAAATAAAAAAATTTAAAGACAATAGCAAAGTCATATTTTCACTTAACATGATATAACTATCCTGCATACTATTGAAAACGTAACAACACTTTTCCCAAGGGGATGCAATGTCCTTGAGTGATGTTTCTTCTCCACCTTTGATGTCTTATAACTTAATACTGCAATGTAAAGTTACCTATTATTAATACATCTCCATCCTGTAGTAGCAACCGAATTTCCTGCTTAGTAATCAGGATTAGTCACCTCAGCCAGTAGAGGAACTTCCTACTTTACCTGTTGTTTAGAGGCATGAAAAACCCTAAGTGGCCAGGTGACTGCCTTAACTCCCAATTCAATGGAAATGTTGTTGGGTCTCCTGGTGGAAGCGTTCCTTCTGTTGGAACTAAGACCTCTTAGTCAGAAGAGCTTCTGGCCATTTCTACTTTCAGGCAAAATGAACAACCAAGTACGCTGATCAAAGTTCTGCCAACTGGGGAAATTTTTTTTTCACCATTATTCTTCAGGGATGTCCCAGAAAGGGACACTAGTTTTGTTTTCACCTGGTGCCTGCATATTGTGCAAAACCGTCATAAACCTCGGCTATAAACCACAACTGAGTTTTCCCTTCTTCAGTCAAGTGGTCGTAAGGAATGCCCCATGAGGCCATAGGTGCAGGCTGGGAGAGAGAAGGTAATGTAGCAGGAGTGGGGGCCATGGACATTTGGGCCACTTCCTCGTGCAACTTACCTATGCCTTCAGGGCCCATTTGAGCCCAATCTGATATATACCACTTCAATTTGATAATGGAGTGTTGCTGTGAGTGCACAACTTTATAGCTTGGTGGATCAGATAACACTTAGTTCATGATAAGCAGCTCAGGTCACATGGTAACTTGATGACCCACAGTTAACTGTTCAGTCTCTGCTGAGGCCCAGCAAGCCAAACATTTTTTCTCAAGAGGACAGTACTAATCTGCAGGGCTTTGCTCCGAAATCTTACGGTTCTGCAGCATGATTCACCTACAGTGGCCTGCTAAAGGCTCTAAACAGCATCTCTATCAGCCCCTTGCAGAATGAGACTCTGGGTTTGCTTTCAGAAATCATGGCCCTAAGGGTTCCTTTCAGGACAGATATAGAAGCTTCCAGGCCATCTATGCATAGCTTAAAGCTTTAAACACTTAAAGCTGGGAATTTGAAACCCTGAGCTCATCCTTTTCTTTGCCTACTTTCTTCAGTGCAGTTTTGGCCAATGCTATTCTGTTCCTTAGTTTAACTAAAATATTCTAAGGTAAAAAATACACAGTCACTCATGACCTTGCTTTCTATAGGTGTTTCATTAGGCATATTCAATGCTTTATCATGCCATGGACTCCCAATGCCCTCTTCACCACTGAAAATAGAGTCGCTAGTGCCTTTAAATGTAATCATACAAGAGAACCAATTCAAGAAAATGCAGAACCAATTCAGAAAACTCATCCTCAAGATTCTGTTCCTCTAGAGCCACTGAAAGTGGCACTGAAAGTACCAAATTGGTATCAGTCAGAGTTCCAACAGAGAAGCAGAACCAGTAGGAGACACACAGTGAGAGATTTATTTCAAGGAATTGACTTATGCAGGGGGAGCGGGGCTGATTAGGCAAATTGGAAATCTGTAAGGCAGGCAGGAGAATAGGCTGGAACTTTCAGGCAAGGACTGAAGTCATAGTCCCCAGGCAGAATTTCTTCTTCTTCAACTCTGCTTTTAAAGACTTTCCGCTGATTGAATCTGGACCAACCAGATTGCCTAGGATAATCTTTCTTACTTAAAATCAATTTACGATTTTTAGTTACATCCACAAAAACACCTTCAGGCCCAGCATAGTGGCTCATGCCTGTAATCCCAACATTTTGAGAGGCTGAGGCAGGAGGATCACTTGAGCCCAGGAGTTTGGGACAAGCCTGGGCACCATAGTGAGACCTCATCTCTACAAAAATATTTTTAAAAATTAGCAGGGCATGGTGGTATGCCTATAATCCCAGATACTCAGGAGGCTGCGGTAGGAGGATTGCTTGAGTCCAGAAGGTCAAGACTTCAGTGAGCTATGATGGCACCACTGCACTTAGCCTGGGTAACAAAGTGAGACCCTGTTTCAAAACAAAAACTACCTTCATAGCAACTCTCAGATTTGTATTTGATTAAATAACTGGAGACTATAGTTCAGCCAAGTTGATGCCTAAAAATGGCTATCACGTATTCACCCAAGAGAAACTAAAATATACATCTATACTAAGATTTAGAGGATTTTAAAATAAAGTCAAAAATTTTTTTTGTAATTGAGAACAGAGGTTCACTATGTTGCCCAAGCAGGTCTTGCATTCCTGAGCTCAAGCTATCTGGCCACCTTTGCCTCTCTAAGTGCTGGGTTTACAGGTATGAGCCACTGTGCCTGGGTACACCAAGATTTGTACAAGAATATTAACAGTATCTATTCACAGGATCACAAAACCTGAAATGTCTCAAATACCCATCAACAGGTGAATAGATGAACAAAATACATTCAATTAACTCCGCAACAAAATATTCAATTAAATGAACTATCAATCACTCAATAGAGTGCATGAATCTCAAAATTGTTATACTAGGTTGGTGCAAAAGTAATTTCAGTTTTTGCCATTACTCACTGCATTACTTTGGCAAAAAACAAAATTACCTTTGCACCAACCTAATAGCAGCAGAAGCCAAAAACAAAAGAATACATAATGTGTAATCCCATTTACATAAAATTCTAGAAAAATGCTAACTAATCTGTCATGACAGCAAATCAGTGGTTGCCTGGGACCAGATGTAGAGGGAGACATGTGAGAAAAAGGGGCACAAATAAACTTCTGGAGATGATAACAGTGATCTGCGAGTTTTTTTGTTGGTTTGTTTGCAATGGGTTCTCACTCTGTTGCTCAGGCTGGAGTGTGGTGGCACTATCACAACACACTGCAGCCTCGACCTCCCAGGCTCAAGCGATCCTCCCACCTCAGCCTCCTAAGTAGCTAGAACTACGGGCATGCACCACCGCGCCCAACTAATTTTTAAATTTCTTTTTTTGGGTCTTGCCATGTTGCCCAGGCTGGTCTTGAACTACTCCTGGGCTCAAGTGATCTCCCACCTCAGCCTCCCAAAGTGTTGGAATTATAGACATTAGGCACCACAAGAATGATCTGCATCTTGATTATGGTTGTAGTTGTATGGGTATATACATAACTTAAAACTCATCAAACTATACATTTTAAATAGGTACAGTTGATTGTATGACTAGATATATAGTATATCCTACTAAAGTTGTTATTTTAAAAAAAGAATTCATTAGATGAGATTTAGAGCAGATTAGAAGCAGCAAAATAGTGAATTTATGAACTGGAAAACAGAAAAGTATTCAGATGAAAGCACAGAAAGGAAAGAAAACACAGAAAAGAGCATCAGAGAGAAAGGAGGCACAGTGATAAGTAGTGCTGCAAAACTATAATGTGGGAGAAATGCTGCTGTGCTGTTGTTGAAAACATATAAGGCTGAGTGCGATGGCTCACGCCTGTAATCCTAGCACTTTGGGAGGCTGAGGCAGGTGGATCACCTGAGATGAGGAGTTCAAGACAAGACTGGCCAACCTGGTAAAACCTCATCTCTACTAAAAGCAAAAAAATTAGCTGGGTGTGGTGGCATGCACCTATAATCCCAGCTACTGGGGAGGCTGAGGCAGGGGAATCACTTGAACCCAGAGGGTGGAGGTTGCAGTGAGCCAAGATCGTGCCACTGCACTCCAGCCTGGGCAAAAGAGCAAAACTGTTTCAAAAAAAGAGAAAACATTATATAAATAATTCTGGTTTTGGTGAGGCAATGTCTAGCATTCAGGCACTTAACCAATTAATTTTCAGAGTATAGAAATCAGGGCTGGGTGCAGTGGCTTACTCCTGTAATCCCAGCACTTTGGGAGGCCGAGATGGGTGGATCACGAGGTCAGGAGTTTAAGACCGGCCTGACCAAGATGGTGAAACCCCGTCTCTACTAAAAACTACAAAAAATTAGCTGGGCTCTGTGGCAGGCACCTGTAATCCCAGCTACCTGGGAGACTGAGGCAGGAGAATCTCTTGAACCTAGGTGGCAGAGGTTGCAGTGAGCTGAGATCACACTACTGCACTCCAGCCTGGACAACAGAGTGAGACTCTGTCTCAAAAAGAAAACAAAAGAAAAAAGAAAGAAAGAAAGAAAAAAAGAGTATGATGTTAGGAACAGGCCCCCAAATCTGGCCATAAACAAAATCTCTGCAGCACTGTGACGTGTTCGTGGTGGCCATGACACCCACACTGAAGGTTGTGGGTTTACCGCAATGAGAGCAAGGAGCACCTGGCCCACCCAGGGCAGAAAACCGCTTAAAGAACCACAAACAGTAGCATGAGCAATCTGTGCTTTAAGGACATGTTCCTGCTGCAGATAACTAGCCAGAGCCCATCCCTTTGTTTCAGCCCATCCCCTTCTTTCCCATAAAGAATGCTTTCAGTTAATCTATAATCTATAGAAACAATGCTTATCACTGGCTTGCTGTCAATACATATGTGGGTAAAACTCTGTTCGGGGCTCTCAGCTCTGAAGGCTGTCAGCCCCCTGATTTTCCCACTCCAAACTCTATATTTCTATGTGTGTGTGTGTGTGTCTTTAATTCCTCTAGTGCCACTGGGTTAGGGTCTCCACGACTAAGCTGGTCTCAGCAAGTGGTGTCCATACGTGGGGTTCGAACGGAAGTCAAAGAGTCACTGGAGCGACAGTTGGAGAACGTGGAACTAAGCTGGAGGGCACCCGAGTACTCTTAAGCAATCCCCGTGTTGAGTAAGAAGGGGAGCTCGGAAGCATCAGGGTAACAGTGGGACAAGTGTGGGCTCTGATTCGTTCCATCTTGGAACCTTTTCACCCTAATGATGATGCAGAAGGAAGGTGTAATGAAGTAACAGAAGACGTGACAGAGCAGGTTTGTTTGCCAGCTAAAGCTAAAGCAGCAAAGGAGGAAGAGGTTCCTCCCTACCCTTCTTCACCCCTTCATTATTTTGAAGAAAAAGAGTGTCCTGACCCTCCAGATCTTTCTTTTCCGGAGGATACTGGGTGAAAAGTAGTTGCCCCAGTGACTGTTCAAGCAGCACCTCAGGCGACCGCTCTCAGTTCTATTCAGGCAAGAATCCAGCAAGCTGGAAGAGAGGGTAATTTAAAGACTTGGCAGTTCCCTGTTGGAATACACCCCCCAGATCGACAGGGAAATATTATAGCTACATTTGAGCTTTTTCCTTTTAAATTACTCAAAGAATTTAAACAACCTATTAATATGGACCAGGTTCTCCTTTTGTAATGGGACTGTTAAAGAATGTTGCTGTCTCCAGTCAGATGTTGCCAGTGGGGACGATAGGATTACTTCTAGGTAGATCTAGTTTAAATTTAAAAGGAGTGTGAGTATGTACAGGAGTCATCGATTCAGATTACAATGGGGAAATTCAAATTGTTATATCTACTTCTGTTCCCTGGAAAGCAGAGCCAGGAGAGCATATAGCACAGCTACTGATTGTGCCATATGTGGAAATGGGGAAAAGTGAAATTAAATGAACGAGAGGATTTGGAAGCACAAATAAACAAGGCAAAGCAGCTTATTGGGTGAATCAGATTACTGATAAACATCCTGCCTGTGAAATAACTATTCAGGGAAAGAAATTTAAAGGTTTGGTAGATACAGGAGCGGACATTTCAATCATTTCTCTACAGCACTGGCCATCCACCTGGCCAATTCAACCTGCTCAATTTAACACAGTTGGAGTTGGTAAAGCCCCTGAAGTATATCAAAGTTATATTTTGCATTGTGAAGGGCCCACTGGACAACCTAGGACTATTCAACCAATTGTAACTTCTGTACCTATAAATTTATGGGGGAGAGATTTATTACAACAATGGGGAGCACAAGTTCTAATTCCAGAACAATTATATAACCCTCAAAGTCAACATATGATGCATGAAATGGGGTATGTCCCTGGTATGAGACTAGGAAAAAATTTGCAAGGTTTGAAGGAAACACTTCAAGTGGGAAGACAAAGTTCCTGCCAAGGTTTAGGATATCATTTTTAATCGTGGCCATTGTTAAGCCTCCAGAACCTATACATTTAAAATGGTTGACAGATAAGCCAATTTGGATAGAATAATGGCCGCTAAGTAAAGAGAAACTGGAGGCTTTAGAGGACTTAAGTTACTGAACAATTAGAAAAAGGACACATAGCACCAACATTTTCCCCTTGGAATTCTCCAGTCTTTGTTATTAAGAAAAAAATCAGGTAAATGGAGAATGTTAACTGACTTAAGAGCCATTGATTCAGTTATATAACCTATGGGAGCATTACAGCCAGGATGGTCTTTTCCTGCTATGATTCCAAAAAATTGGCCTTTAATAGTCATAGATTTAAAAGACTGTTTCTTTACTAGCCCCTTAGCTGAGCAAGACTGTGAACAGTTTGCATTTACAATTCCTGCAGTAAACAACCTGCAGCCTGTTAAATGTTTGCATTGGAAAGTGTTGCCACAGGACATGTTAAACAGTCCAACAATTTGCCAGATTTATGTAGGGAAATCAATTGAACCGACTCATAAAAAATTTTCACAGTGTTACATTATTCATTATATGGACGATATGCTTTGTGCTGCCCCCACTCGAGAAATATTTCTCCAATGTTACGATCGCTTGCAAAACTTGATTTCTTGCGCCAGTTTAATTATAGCTACTTACAAAATTCAGACTACTACTCCTTACTCCTACTTGGGGACCTTAGTAAATGACACTACCATTGTGCCACAGAAAGTAACCATATACGTAGGGATCAATTGAAAATATTAAATGACTTTCAAAAATTACTAGGGGACATTAATTGGATATGACCTGCTCTAGGCATTCCTACCTATGCCATGAGTAATCTATTTTCTGTCCTTAGAGGAGATCCTAGTCTCACTAGCCCTCAAAAATTAACAAAGGAGGCTGAGGCAGAGTTACAGCTGATTGAAAAGCAAGTCCATAAAGCTCAAATAAATAGAATAGATCCAGAGAAGACTCTAGATTTGCTAATCTTTTCAACTCAGCATTCACCTACTGGTGTTATTGTCCAAGAGAAGGACTTAGTAGAATGACTTTTTCTTCCACAAAGTAATTCACAGACTTTGACCCCTTATTTGGATCAAATCGCTACTCTGGTAGGAAGTGGGAGAACTCAGATTGTTAAATTACATGGATATGATCCTGGAAAAATTATTGTCCCTCTTACAAAGGCACAAATACAGCAAGTCTTTATAAATAATCTTACTTGGCAAACCCATTTAGCTGACTTTGTGGGTATTCTCAATAACCATTTTCCTAAAACAAAATTATTCTATTTTTGAAATTAACTAATTGGATTCTCCCTAAAATAACTAAATTTAAACCAATTGAAGATGCTGAAAATGTCTTCACAGATGGGTCTAGTAATGGTAAAGCTTCTCTTATTCTGGATCGAAAAGTAAAGTTTTCCAGATGCCCTATACTTCAGCTCAAAAAGTGGAGCTTGTAGCTGTAATTGAGGTATTGACTGCTTTTGATATGCCTATTAATGTGATTTCTGATTCTTCATATGTGGTTCATTCTATACAATTAATTGAAAATGTTCAGTTACGATTTCATACAGATGAACAACTGGTGATTTTATTTATCCAATTGCAAACAGCAGTTAAGAGTAGAATGCACCCTTTTTACATTACTCATATTAGGGCTCATACACCTCTTCCAGGACCTTTGACTGTAGGGAATCAAATGGCTGATCACCTAGTTGCTACTGCAATGTCTAATGCCAGACACTTTCACAATTTAACCCATGTTAATGCCTCTAGTCTCAAATGCAGATACAGCATTACCTGGAAAGAAGCTAAAGCTATTATCCAGCGATGCCCAACTTGCCAAATGGTGCATTCCTCATCTTTTACAGGGGGAGTTAATCCTCAAGGATTGGAACCTAATTCTCTTTAACAAATGAATGTCAACCATGTTCCCTCGTTTGGGAGACTAGCTTATGTACATGTATGTGTGGATACCTTTTCTCACTTTGCCTGGGCTACATGCCAATCAGGAGAGTCTTCTGCCTGTGTTAAATGTCACCTTTTGCAGTGTTTTGTGGTGATGGGCATTCCAGCTTCTATTAAAACAGATAATGTCCCAGGCTATACTAGCCAAGCTCTAGCTACATTTTTCTCTATATGGAATATTAAACACATTACTGGCATCCCATATAATTCTCAAGGACAAGCCATAGTGGAAAGAATGAATCTCTCCCTGAAATAGCAGTTGCAAAAGCAAAAAGCGGGAAACAGAGACTATGGGATACCCCATAAGCAAATGAATCTAGCATTATTGACTTTAAATTTTTTTAGACTGCCTAAAGATGCTATCAGCAGCTGAACAGCATCTATAGAAACCAGCTGCAAAGACAGAAGCAGAACAACTGGTTTGGTGGAGAGATCCAATGACAAAAAGTTGGGAAATGGGTAGAATAATAACTTGGGGTAGAGGTTATCCTTGTGTTTCTCCAGGACCGAATCAACAGCTGATTTGGATACCATCAAGATACCTGAAACCTTACCATGAGCCAGATGCCAAGGAAGAGATTCCAGGAGGATCCCAAGGACTGCCAGGTTGCAGCTGTGTCGAGACTGACACTGAGGAGGACCCCAACTGTCACGAGCAACACCCATCGAAGGCAGCCACCTACCTGAGGACAGATCAAGAAGCTGTCACAGATGTTGGAAGAAAACCTGAGGAAAGTGGGACAACCAGTCACAATAAGTAATTTAATGATAGCTATGATAGTGGTGATCACCATTGCTGTGAGTATTCCTTCAACAAGGACTGACACTGAGAACAATTATACTTATTGGGCATATTTATCAATCTTGGTTGGCAATAATGCCTGGATGTAATCACTCTATGACACAGTTACACATATTTTCTAGTCTCAGTATTTACCATAATAAATCTGCTCCTATAATTGAGGCATACCACCCTCAAAAACCTGTTTGTAAACAGAATTGAACCTGGCCAGAAAAACTGAATATACTTGTTGGGGAAGATTGCATTGCAAAACAGGCAGAGGTGCTGCACAACAATTCCTATGGAATCATTGTTGATTGGTCCCCTAAGGGGATGTTTAGCTTGAATTACACCTCTCAGTCAGATTAGCAGCTAGTAACCCATTAAAATACATAAAAACACTTGGAAGCTCTATGATTTCAATGATGATTGTGCTTTTAATCTGCATTATTTGTCTTTGTATAGTCTGCAGATGTGGATCCTGACTCCTGCAAGAAGTAGCTCACCATGATAAAGCCACCTTTGCTTTTATTGTCTTGTAAAAACAAAAAGGGGGAAACATGTTGGGAACAGGCCCCCAAATCTGGCCATAAACTGGCCCCAAAACTGGCCGTAAACAAAATCTCTACAGCACTGTGACATGTTCATGATGGCCATGACATTCACGCTGAAGGTTGTGGGTTTACTGTAATGAGGGCAAGGAACACCTGGGCCACCCAGGGCAGAAAACCGCTTAAGGCGTTCCTAAGCCACAAACAATAGCATGAGCAATCTGTGCCTTAAGGACATGTTCCTGCTACAGATAACTAGCCAGAACCTATCCCTTTGTTTCAGACCATCCCTTTCTTTCCCATAAGGAATGCTTTCAGTTAATCTATAATCTGTAGCGACAATGCTTATCACTGGCTTGCTGTCAGTAAATATGTGTAAAACTGTGTTCGGGGCTCTCAACTCTAAAGGCTGTCAGCTCCCTGAATTCCCATTCCACACTCTATATTTCTGTGTGTGTGTGTCTTTAATTCTTCTAGCACTGCTGGGTTAGGGTCTCCACGACTGAACTTGTCTCAGCAGTATAGAAATCAGAATATTCATTTGGCAACATTTGGTAACATCAAGGCAGAATATTTATCAGAAATCAAATGTTATCACCAAAAATCTACTATGCTTTGTCATGAGATGCAATACAACACCCATTAATTAAAACATTAACAGATACTATTAAAATACTTTGGGATAAAATCAGACATGCTAAATGTTACTCATTATTTTAGCCATATTATCTGATTTGAGGCATATAGTGCAGATGATTATGGTTAGAGTTGTGGTTTTCTAAACTCAAATACTTCTATATGTGAACATTTTTGGGAGATTTTTGTCACAACTGGAGAAAGATTATTTTAAATTTTAGTAAACTACTTACAAAAACTGAACTAGACAAAAATAATTCAAAAAGCTAGAAATATGACAACATGGTGCAAATATATGTGGAAAGTGTAACATGACAATAGGAAATCCTTGAATAAAAAATATATGTACCATAAAATATAGAATGATATATTCTATATCATTCTATATTCCTTTTCTAAAGCATTATTATTATTATTATTATTATTATTATTATTAGAGATGAGGGGAAGATCTCACCATGTTGCCTGGGCTGGTCTTGAATGCCTGTCCTCAAGCAGTCTTTCTTCCTCAGCCTCCTGAGTAGCTGGGATTACAGACATATACCACTATGCCCACCTTAAAGCTTGCTTTCTTTCTTGTTTTTTTGTTTTTCTGTTTGTTTGTTTTTTGTTTTTGAGACAGGGTCTTGCTCTGTTGCTCAGGCTGGAGTGAAGTGGCATGATCATGGCTCACTGCAAACTCCACCTCCCAGGTTCAAGCTATCCTCCCACCTCAGCCTTCTGAGTAGCTGGGACTTCAAGCATGCCACCATGACCAGCTAATTTTTGTATTTTTTGTAGAGATGAGGTTTCACCATGTTGTCCAGGCTGGTCTGAAACCCCTGGGCTCAAGCAATCCAATCTGCCTCATTCCCCCGAAGTGCTGGGATTACAGGCATGAGCCACTGCACCCAGCCTAAAGGCATTCTTTAAACATGACAGTGAACAATGCAGTCAAAGTCTCCTTAGACATTACTGAATTTTAAAAATATATTTTAAGAACTATATGGCCAGCGTGTGGTGGCTCACGCCTGTAATCTTAGCACTTTGGGAGGCCAAGGCAGGCAGATCGCAAAGTCAGGAATTTGAGACCAGCCTGGCCAACATGGTGAAACCCCATCTCTACTAAAAATACAAAAATTAACCTGACTGGTGGCGTGCACCTGTAATCTCAGCTACTTGGGAGGCTGAGGCAGGAAAATTGCTTGAACCCAGGAGGCAGAGGTTGCAGTGAGCCGAGATCGTGCCACTACACTCCAGCCTGAGCAACAGAGCAAGACTCCATTATGGGGAAAGAAAGAAGAAAAAAAAAAGAAAAAACTATACATCTACCAAAAGCTTCAGTTAAATGTTTAGGTATATTGAAAACACACTAGATATAAATTTGAAACCACTGTTAAACATGTGATGGGAAAATTAGAGTTGAGACTGCCATGCCACTGTCAACTGACCATAGGTTCTTGGGCTCTCAATGAAGTAGAAAATTGACATGAGGCCAAAAGAGTTTTCTCAAAACTTCACTGGAGCTTTTATCCAGCCATAAAGAAGGCAGAATGAGAGAGAGAGAGAGAGAATTCCCTGACAGACTCCACCTACAAAAGAGCAGGTAGGACTTTTTTTATTAGACAAAGTACAGAACTGACATCAGGAGTAGAGTGTACACAGGCTGGGCAAGGCAAACGATGTGAGGGGTAGGGTAGCAAGTCAGCACATCTAGTTGTGATGGTTATCTTGAGTAATGGGCCACCTGGTGGTCTGGTCTATGACAACAAGACTATAAATCAATTGTCCAGCAGCATTCCTTTCTGAGGTGGGACACTCTGCAACCTTGGTTATCTCCTAAAGCCAGTTCCTGGAATTCTTTAAGTAAAAAGCCTATTAGCAGTGAGGTAGTGGTGTGGGTTTTGTGATCTGTGGGAATGCTCTAATGGGGGTGAGCTAAAGCCAAGCTTTGTCTCTACTGTGTCTCACCAGTAAAAACACAATTACAAACAGCATGCAATGCTCTTTTTTGTGATGATAGTTAATAAAGAATACAGGTTCTAAAATACCAGCCAAAGTTTTACTTTCAAACATATGTCTAAATTTATTAGCTTAGTACTGATCTGATATGATGCTTTAAGTAAAATTGATGGTTTAAGCAAAATGACAGAGAAAAATCAAAATGCAATATCAAAAAATTTTAATGTATATAATGCTCTCAAAAACCTCAAAGGGATTAAGAAATTCATTTTTTTCCTTTTTTAAAAAATATATATTTTTTAGGACAAGATCTCAAGCTCTTGGCCTCAAGTAATCCTCCTGCCTTGTCCTCCTAAAGTGCTGGGACTACAGGCATGAGCCATTGCTCCTGGCCTAAGAAATTCTTTAAAGAAAAGCTAAGTGATAAAGCTTACAAAAAGATAGATTACTGAGTTTAAAATAAATTGCAGAGTCTCTTGACATTCCTTTCAATTTCTCCTGCATAGAGAATATTAGAAAAAGGGGGTTTCAATTGCAAATCCCTCAGCCCATGTATGTTCAAAATTAAATTTTAAATCAATTTCTTTTTTATTCTACATTGGAAACGGCAATGTTACTGTTTTTTCTTTTCTTTTCTTTTTTTTTTTTTTAAATGGAATCTCTCTCTGTTGCCCAGGCTGGAATGCAGTGGTGTGATCTCGGCTTACTGCAACTTCTGCCTCCCAGGTTCAAGCAATTCTCCTGCCTCAGCCTCCCGAGTCTCTGGGATTACAGGGGCCCACCACCACGCCCAGCTAATTTTTGTGCTTTTAGTAAAGATGGGGTTTCACCGTGTTAGCCAGGATGGTCTCGAACGCCTGACCTCAGGTGATCCGCCTGCCTCGGCCTCCCAAAGTGCTGGGATTACAGGCATGAGCCACCGCGACTGGCCAGAAACTGCAGTGTCATTTTAAAAATAAAAGTTTACAACACTGAAAGAAAATTACGCCCTTTTCAGCCTTCTAATCAAGATCCTTGCTATTTAAAATGTCCTCCTGGAACAGCAGCATCAGCATCACCTGGGAGTTCTTTAGGGGTGCAGAACCTCAGCCCCACTCCAGATCAACTTAGTCAGAGTCTTCATTTTGACATGACCCCCAGGCAATTCATTTGCATATCACAGTTTGAAAAGCACTGGACTAGATGGCGTATGTAACTTGAAGAATTACAGGAAATATGAACTTCAACAGCTATTAAAAACATAACTGAAATTGACTAATGAATATTGATGATGATGTTGATGGGAAATGAACATGGAGGAACTAAAAACGTTGTTGTTTGTTAAAATCTGGCATAACTTCTGCTGAAGTATTGCAATGGCTTTGCAGCAATAATTGTATATTTATTTATTTATTTATTTTCATAGAGCCAGCATCTTACTATGTTGCCCAGGCTGGTCTCAAACTCCTGGACTCAAGCAATCCTCCTGCCGCAACCTCCCAAAATGCTGGCATTACAGGTGTGAGCCACTGCAGCAGGTCTGCAGCAATAATTTATCACATTTCCAAATACTTGGTGGCTCTCAGTATGTATTTCACTTTGCTAATATGGGTAAGCAGTAAAGAATGTAGCTTCACAAAATAAAAGTTAGTAGAAATGAATTAAGGTCTAGAGTGACCAAAAAAGACTGTTACATCTAGTAACCATCATATATGGGAGCAAGGAAGCATTGAAACTGCCATAAAGAATTTTATTTCCATGAAAGTAAGACAAATAACTTGTATAGAAAACTATCATATACTAGTGACTTTGAATTTCTTGGCTGGGCCCACTGACTCATGCCTGTAATCCCAGCACTTTGGGAAGGTGAGGTGGGCGGATCACTTGAAGTCAGGAGTTCAAGACCAGCCTGGCCAACATGGTGAAACCCTGCCTCTACTAAAAATAGAAAAATTAGCCAGGTGTGGTGGTTTGCACCTGTAATCCCAGCTACTCGGGACACTGAGGCATGAGAATCACTTGAACCTGGGAGGCGGAGGTTGCAGTAAGCAGAGATCATGCCACTGCACTCCAGCCTGGGTCACAGACTCCATCTCAAAAAAAAAAAAAAAAAAAAAAATTTCTACACTTCATCTTAACCAAAAGGCCAAAAAGTGATTTGACTTAAAATTTCTAATTATTGTGCTAGTTTTTCTTACTTCAGGGCCTTTGCTTTTGTTATTTCCTGTTCCTGATACTCCTTCCTCTCCAACAGAGTTGGCTTAAATGGTTCAGGTCTCAGCTTGAATGTCATTTCCTCAGGGTAGCCTTTCCTGACCCCACAAAGTCAGCTGCTCATATGACATTCTCTCAAAACACTCTGAATTTCCTCTTTCTTAGCCCAGCATACCCATAACTTCCCCTTACATTTCTGCCTTCCTCTCTGGACTATAAGCTTCACCAGTGCAGGGACTTGGTCTGTCGTTCTGAACCCACTGACCTCCATGTATCTTTAGGGGCTCAATAAATATTTATTAAATTACTTAATATTCATTAAATGAATTAATATTTATTAAGATTTAGGAATGAGTGAATGGTGGTCCTAGTCATATTAAATGAAGCATAATCCTGATGTATATTTGTATAACTCTTTTCTCTTTTTAGTACATTTTTACTTCTGTTTTCCCATTTGACCCTCCAAAAACTCAACTCTATCTGGTGAGCCTCTCTCAGTCCTTAAAGTGCATATGAGATCCCCTAGCTCGTAGGTGTGAGCATGGGCTGGAGGTGGATGGCCTGCCTTCCCATCCTAATTCTGCCACTTCAGACCTGTGTCTTGGGCAAATTCCCTCACCTCTTTGTGCCCCGATGTCTTCGTTTGTGCTTACCTCATAGGTGTACTATGAGGAGCAAATGAATATATACATGTAAAGATCTTGAACAGTGCCAGGTACCTAACAAATGTTAGCTGTCATTCCAGGAGCAGCATGAAGATGAAAAGTATAGGGGCCAGTATTACAGATCCGGCATCCCTAATATTGTGCTAAGTAGAAGAAGCTGGACACAAAACAGCACACACTGTGCATTTCCAGTACATGAAGTTCAAGGACAGGCAAAACTAGCCTATGATGACAGAGGTAGGTTAGAATAGTAGCAGGCGTGGGCAAGCACACTGACTGGGAAGTACACAGTAGTCTTGGGTGCTGGAAATGTTTTGTATCTTGATGATGGTGGTGTATCTTGATCTGGATGGTGTTTTGTATCTTGATCTGGATGGTGGTAAGTATGTCTATAGAAATTTTTTTTTTTTTTTTGAGGTGGAGTCTCGCTCTGTCGTGTAGGCTGGAGTGCAGTGGCACCATCTCAGCTCACTGCAACCTCCACCTCCCAGGTTCAAGTGATTCTCGTACCTCAGCCTGCCAAGGAGCTGGGATTACAGGCACACGCCACCATACCCAGCTAATTCTAATTTTTGTAATTTCAGTAGAGATAGGGTTTCACCATGTTGGCCAGGCTGGTCTCGAACTCGTGACCTCAGGTGATCCGCCCACCTCAGCCTCCCAAAGTGCTGGGATTACAGGCGTGAGCCACCGCACCGAGCCAGAAAAGTATTCTTAAGGTTTGTGGCTGGGCGCAGTGGCTCACGCCTGTAATCCCGGCACTTTGGGAGCCCGAGGCAGGTAGATCACCTGAGGTCAGGAGTTCGAGACCAGCCTGGCCAACATGGCAAAACCTGGTATCTCCTGAAAATACAAAAGTTAGCTGGACGTGGTGGTGGGCGACCGTAATCCCAGCTAGTTGGGAGGCTGAGGCAGAGTTTGCAGTGAGCTGAGATTGTGCCATTGCACTCCAGCCTGGGTGACAAGAGTGAAACTCAATCTAAAAAAAAAAAAAAAGAAAAAAGAAAAAAAAAAGGTTTGTGCACTTTAACGTGCAACTTTTACCTCATTAAAAACTGTAGACAAAGTATTAAATTGTGACCACTCCTTTTATTTTGGCATGGAATTTTTCCTCCAACTCCTCTGCCTCCACCAAGGACCTCAGAGGGGATCCTGGATGAGGATTAATCCCTTTCCCCTTGTTTATTTCTGTTGGCACCCACTAAAGCACAGATCTCTTCCACCAACCTGGCCTTTACCTGAGAAAAGTGGGACAAGGCCATGTTTCAGGAGGCCCAGTAAGTAAGGTGGGAGCATAAACACACATGACCTTATCCATAGTATAAAGACCACTGCCCTCCCTGGAAATCAGACAGAGCCAGTGAGACAAGGCCTCAGTTCCAACCCCCATGGTCTCCACCCCCATCCCAACAGAGCCAATCAGCTCCAGGGGAGCAGAACTCTGACATCCTCCCTGCTGGGGCCTCACGGTCAGGATTGCTAGTGATCGGGATCTCAGGCATATTGATCTAGTTTGTTTTCAAGTGATAGAAATCCAAAGCAAACAGGTATATGCAAAATCAGAGCCGTTTTATTGGGAAAATGCTGGTGTGCTTATGGAACATAGCCTTAGGAAGTGCAGGGAGGGCCTCAGAGACAAGTGGGCCCTTGGACACTTTTTCCCCTCTCTGCTTCTCTTAGTTTTATCAGGTCAGCTTTCTCCCCATAATGCAAGATGTGGCTGCCATTAGTTCCTGAGCCTCATGCTAGAAAACCTGTATCCTGCATCAGTCCAGTTCAGCAAATTTCAGGGAAAGGCTCTGATTGGCACATTTTGAGTACAATGCCCATCCCTAGACCAATCAACTGTGGCCATGAGTGTATAACCAACAACACCCGCTGAAATCACATAGTGGTTAGAAAGCAGAAAGGAACAGGTGCCCTGAAGGAGGTGTAGTTTCCAGAAGAAAAGGGGATGCTGGGCAGGGAAGACAATATCATAGATGTCACAATGGTGGGACAGAGAGGGATACAACTAAGTCCATGAAGCCTGGCCTGTGTCTCTTCTAATTGAACATAACTTTCTCAGTCCCTGTTGTCCAGTAATCCAGAGACAAGGTCAGCAGGATCCTACCTTTGAGATCCAACTAACTCAGCAAGTTGTGGGAGGGGCACCAGAGAAACATCAGGTCCTGCCTCAAGCCAGAACCCTCAGGCCTGTCAACAGGACAGTCCAAGAGAGTGGTGGAAGCTCACCAGGCTGGGCACCCACAAACCAGTCCTGATGCCACAACTAACTCAGTATCCTCAGTACCCAGTATCCTGGGCCTCAGTATCCTCCTCTGTAAAATGAGAGCCATTGAGCTACCTGATTAGAGAGACAACATTGAGTTCCTGAATGCCAAACAGCTTGGATTTAAATCTCAGCTCTAGGCCTGGCATGGTGCCTCATGCTTGTAATCCTAGCACTTTGGGAGGCTGAGGCAGGTGGATGGCTTGAGCCCAAAAGTTTGAGACCAGCCTAGGCAACATGGCAAAACCCCACCTCTACAAAAAATACCAAAAAATTAGCCAGTCATGGTGGCATGCAGCTGTAGTCTCAGCTACTCAGGAGGTTGAGGTGGGAGGACCATTTGAGCCCAGGAGGTGGAGGCTGCAGTGTGCACTCCAGTCTGGGCAACAGAGAGACCCTGTCTCAAAACTCAATCAATCAGTCTTAGTTCTACCCTTAGCAGCTTTGCGGTCTTGGAAACTTAAAAAAAATTTTTTACTTGTTATTCACCGGGCACGGTGGCTCACACCTGTAATCCCAGCACTTTGGGAGGCTGAGGTGGACAGATCATGAGGTCAGGAGATTGAGACCATCCTGGCCAACATGGTGAAATCCCGTCTCTACTAAAAGAACAAAAATTAGCTGGGCGTGGTGGCACATGGCTGTAATCCCAGCTACTTGGGAGGCTGAGGCAAGAGAACGCCTTGAACCAGGGAGTCAGAGGTTGCAGTGAGCCGAGATCGTGCCACTATACTCCAGCCTGGCGACAGAGTGAGACTCTGTCTCAAAAAATAAAATAAAATAAATAAAATAAATTTTTACTGGTTATTTTGAAAAGAATTTCAAATTTACAGGATATTTGCAGGAGTAAGCCAAATAACTCCTGTATACCCTTAACCCAGATTCTGCAATTTCTACCATGTTGCCACACTTACTTAGTCATCCTTTCTCTCATTTTTTTCTGAGCCATTTGGGAGTACATTGCATTCATCATGTCCCTTTACCCTTCACAGTTCACTATATTTCCTTAGAGCGGGGACTTTCTCTTATATAACTACAGTGCAGTTATTAAATTCAGTAGGTTTATTATTGATAATGATACCTTCTCATCAACAGTTCATATTCCAAATGTGGCCAGTTGTCTTGGCGTCCCTCCAGCCTTTTTTTTTTTTTTTCCCCTCCAATACTGGATCCAGGCCAGGATCAAGGACAGAATTGAGTTGCCATGTCATGATATTGGAATGCTCCTACACTGCTGATGGGAATGTGAAATGGTGCGGCTACTTGGGAAAACAGTCTGACCGTTCCTCAAAAAGGTAAATACAGAGTTTCCATGTGACTCCAGAGATTCCACTCCTGGGTATATACCCCCACCGAAATGAAAACATGTCCACACAAAAACTTGTATACAAATGTTCACAGCAGCATTATTGATAATACTCAAAAGGTGAAAACTACCTAAATCTCCAACAATGATGAGCGAATGAAGAAAATGTGTCATAGCCATACAATGGGTTACTATTTGGCCATAGAAAGGACTGAAACACTGACATATGCTACAACGTGGATGAAACTGGAAAATGTGTGTCACAGAAGACCACACGTTGTATGATTCCAATTACATAAGCTGTTCAGAGCAGCCAAATCCATAAAGACACAAAGTAGATCAGTGGTTGCTCAAACCTGGGACAGAGCGCATACGTGTGTGTGTGTGTGTGTGTGTGTGTGTGCGTGCAATAATAGGGGGGTGACAGCTGGAGTGGATGGGTTTCATTGTGAGGTAATAGAAACACTGTGCAAGTGACTTGGTGATGGTTGTCAACTCTGTGAATGCGCTAAAAAGCCCTGAACTGTATGCTTTAGGTGTGTGAATTGTATGGTGTGTGAGTAACCTCAATACAGGTGTGATTAAAAACAACAGAAATTAGCTAGAGGTGCATGGTGGCTGCCCTTAGACCTGGCCAGTGCACTCGTTTGCCACAGTCTCCACCATGCCCTGTTACTCCCCGACACTGCACCTAGGGGCCAGGTCCATTTAGCACAACACTTCCAGCTGTATTAGCATAATTTCTCAGAGGGAATTGGGCAGTATCTATCTATTATAAAAATTTCATATTCTGTGAATCTTTCCATTTCTGGTAGTCTGTTAGGTAAAGTACTTGCACAATTAGAAGAAATATAAGCATGGGATTGTCTATAGAGCAATGTTCCCTATTTTTCTGAGATGGAGTTTCACTCTTGTCACCCAGGCTGGAGTGCAATGGCCTGATCTTTGCTCACTGCAGTCTCTACCTCCCAGGTTCAAGCCATTCTCCTGCCTCAGCCTCCTGAGTAGCTGGGATTACCTGCACCCACCACAATGCCCAGCTAATTTTTTGTATTTTTTATAGAAACGGGGTTTCACCATTTTGGCCAGGCTGGTCTCGAACTCCTGACCTCAGGTAATCCACCTGCCTTGGCCTCCCAAAGTGCTGGGATTACAGGCGTGAGCCACTGCGCTCAGCCTGTAGCAATATTTCTAATAGAATGGAAAGTAGGGACAAACCCTGTTTGCAGATGACATGATTGTATATTTAGAAAACCCCATCGTCTCAGCCCAAAATCTCCTTAAGCTGATAAGCAACTTCAGCAAAGTCTCAGGATACAGTATCAATGTGCAAAAATCACAAGCATTCTTATACACCAATAACAGACAGAGAGCCAAATCATGAGTGAACTCCTATTCACAATTGCTTCAAAGAGAATAAAATACATAGGAATCCAACTTAAAAGGGATGTGAAGGACCTCTTCAAGGAGAACTACAAATCGCTGCTCAGTGAAATGAAATAGGACACAAACAAACGGAAGAACATACCATGCTCATGGATAGGAAGAATCAATATCGTGAAAATGGCCATACTGCCCAGGATAATTTATAGATTCAATGCCATCAATGACTTAAGCTACCAATGACTTTCTTCACAGAATTGGAAAAAACTACTTTAAAGTTCATATGGAACCAAAAATGAGCCCGCATTGCTAAGACAATCCTAAGTCAAAAGAACAAAGCTGGAGGCATCA
>NW_012102610.1:3394644-3397271 GCF_000951045.1 Mandrillus leucophaeus | reverse complement strand
ACACCATGGAATACTGTGCAGCCATAAAAAAGGATGAGTTCATGTCCTTTGTAGGGACCTGGATGAAGCTGGAAACCATCATTTTCAGCAAACTCTCCCAAGAACAGAACACCAAACACCGCACGTTCTCACTCATAGGTGGGAATTAAACAATGAGAACACTTGGACACAGGAAGGGGAACATCACACACTGGGGCCTGTTGTGGAGCGAGGGGAAGGGGGAGGGATAGCATTAGGAGATATAGCTAATGTAAATGACGAGTTAATGGGTGCAGCACACCAACATGGCACATGTATACATATGTAACAAGTCTGCACGTTGTGCACATGTACTCTAGAACTTAAAGTATAAAAAATAAAGCAAAGCAGAAAATATGAAAATGAAGCTAACACCCAATATACATTAGAAAATATAATGAGAATATAAACTCAAATACCATAAATGGAAGGATAAATAGGTAAATGAATGAAACAGAAAATAAAGATAATGATAGGGAGAAGTAACAGGGCTAATGGTTCTTTGAGAAAAATATCATATACAAATCTTCAACGAGACTAAGAAAAAAATCACAAAAACTTGTATTTGAAATTAATAGGAAAACATAACTATAATAGTGCATATTGTGAAAAACTGATGTCAATATAATTGAAAATGTGTGCCAAGTAGACAATACCCTGAAAATATATCTTTAAGAAATTGATTTATGAAGAAATGGAAATCCTAAGTAGCTCAATAGATACTATATAAATTTGATCATTAGTTAAGAAGTGTCTCTGTGCCTCTGTCTCTCTGTGTCTCTGACACACACACACACACACACACACACACATATGACCCTAATGGTATTATTGACTAAATACCAAACTCATTCTAATTTTTAAGAAACACCCCTATAAAATTGACATAAGGGGCTACTTTGACATAAGGCACTGCTTTCCAATAAATTCTATGAGAACACTATGATCTTAATACCAAAACCAAACATATATTAAGTATAATAAAAATTATAACACAGTCTTACACAGGAGCACTGATATAAACAATCTTAAGGAATAGCAAGCATTGACCATGCCTCCAAATTGAAGAATTAATACAAACAAAGCATTTAGTGTACAGCTCAAGACAACATACTCTCAAGTGCTAAAACAGACCTACTATTTAAGAGTACTAAGTATACACAGAGCCATGGGAGTGGCTGTTGGAGAAATCTTCATGAAGGAAGGAAGGTTGAAACAAAGTTTTAAAATCCTAGGTTTCTCTCTTTTTTCTTTTTTTGTCTTGGAGAAAAAGTACAAATAGGATTAAAAACAGGAAGCATAGGGAAGTAAATAAACCTGCATGGATGGATTGTGGGTGCACTGGGGAGAACAGCAATAAATAAGGTTGGGGAGGAAATTGGAGATAAATGCATCATCACAATCAAGAATGATTTGCTGGTGGGGCACGGTGGCTGGTGGGGCACGGTGGCTCCCCAGCACTTTGGGAGGCACAGGCTGGTGAATCACCTGAGGTCAGAAGTTCGAGACCAGCCTGGCCAACATGGCGAAATCCTGTGTCTACTAAAAATACAAAAATTAGCTGGGTGTGGTGGGGTACACCTGTAATCCCAGCTACTCAGGAGGCTGAGGGAGGAGAATTGCTTGAACCTGGGAGGTGGAGGTTGCAGTGAGCCGAGAACGCACCACTGCACTCCAACCTGGGCGACAGAGTGAGACTCCATCTCAAAAAAAAAAAAAAGAATGATTTGCCGAACTTAGTATGTAACTGGGAACAGTGAAGTTATGGAATTGATTGTCAGCTCAGTAGAGGGCACTCAAATCCATTAATGGGGGGACAGACCGATGGGCAGGCGGATGAACGGATACATTTGATAGCAAACAAGTAGAACTGGTTGTTGAGAAGACACTTTTTTTTTTTTTTTTTTTGAGAAGGAGTCTCGCTCTGTCGCCGAGGCTGGAGTGCAGTGGTGCAATTTCGGCTAATTGCAAGCTCCGCCTCCCAGGTTCACGCCATTCCGCCTCAGCCTCCAGCGTAGCTGGGACTACAGGCGCCCGACACCATGCCAGGCTAATTTTTTTATTTTGTATTATCAGTAGAGACGGGGTTTCACCGTGTTAGCCAGGATGGTCTTGATCTCCTGACCTCGTGAACCGCCCACCTCGGCCTCCCAAAGTGCTGGAATTACAGGCGTGAACCACCGCACTCGGCCAAGAAGACACATTTTAAAGTTTCATTTGGCCATAAATTGAATTGCTTTCCAAAAGCTGCACTTAGTGACATTGAAAAATCAAGAAACCAAGCTAGACACAGAGTTCCCGCGTGAAAACCCAGTGTAAAGCGTCTGTTACCTACTTCCATGGCATCATCAGAAGTCAGAAGTGGAGCTCTTTTGTGATGTTGAAAACCTGCACGATATCCAGTGCACTATTATTTGTGTACTTATTTGTCTGATGATGGAAATTTGGTTTGTCCCTACTTTCTGGGTTTTTTTATTATTATACTTTATGTTCTAGGGCACATGTGCACAACGTGCAGGTTTTGTTACATATGTATACATGTGCCATGTTGGTGTGCTGCACCCATTAACTCGTCATTTACATTAGCTATATCTCCTAATGCTATCCCT
>NW_012102610.1:3365064-3394398 GCF_000951045.1 Mandrillus leucophaeus | reverse complement strand
TTTGTATAAGGTGTAAGGAAGGGATCCAGTTTCAGCTTTCTACATACGGTAAGCCAGTTTTCCCAGTTATTAATTGCATAAACCTAAATATCCATATCCTATTCATTCTGCTTCTCTAGAAAACACTGACTAATTCACCAGGTTTTTTTTTTTTAAGCTTTATATTCATTTTAGGTTTTAAAATATAACCTTAAAATGTCCAGTCTGGGAAAAGCCACATTTCCAACTTAAAGTTTACTAGAGTGTGGGTGGATCCCTTTTCTCTGTCTCCATCATAAAGTCTCCCCTTCCCTCAATCTTTCTAAGGTGGTTTCTAACCCCTGGCATGGGGCGGGGAGGGGGCAAGGGAGGGAGGAAATGTCAGCGAGCTGGAGATTTTTTACTTGAGTGATACAGGTCCAGGATGGTTTTGTGCTGACCTCTGTGTCAAGATGATCCATCTTGTCATCTCCTGGGGTGCTTTCATGGATTCTGGAGACATCCCCACTCCCAGCAGAGAGCCTCTCATCCTGCCTTTTGCTGTGGGAGACACACTCACCTCCCACTGGTGGCTGTCTTCTCAGCTCCTGTTTTTTCCCTTCCCACTGAGTTGGCATGCATCACTGCTCCAGGTAGTCCTCTGGGGCATGATCACGCCAACTCCCATAGGGTCCACATCTGATCTACAGAAAATCCTCACATGTTCTAGCTCTGATCACCTTGGAGATCATTAGGGGACTGAGGCTGCCTGCTCAACCGCCTCTCCAAGGCTCCTCTTTCTCCTGTCTTTCAGTTTGCTGAGGTGGGAGTCAGAGACAGGCCCAGCTCCTCCATCCTGCAAGGAGCCCAGATGCAGCTTCCCAATGGTCCTGCTTCAGTGCCCTCAACTGGCTCAGGTAGAGGCATCCTCAGCTCTGCCCCTTGGTGGGGTAGGGCTGGGGTGGGGAGATTCAAAGACCCACTCTCCAAAGTCCTCCTCACTAATTCCTCTGATCTCCAACAACTAGATCATTATATCCTGAATGCAGGTGAGATGTTTTAGGGTCTTACAAATGGCTTTTGTTGGCCAGGTGTGGTGGCTCATGCCTGTAATCCCAGCACTTTGGGAAGCCAAGGTGGGTGGATCACGAGGTCAGGAGTTCAAGACCAACATAGTGAATCCCCAGCTCTACTAAAAATACAAAAAAAAAAATTAGCCAGACGTGGTGGCACACACCTGTAATCCCAGCTACTCAGGAGGTTGAGGCAGGATAATCACTTGAACGTGGAAGGCAGAGGTTGCAGTAAGCCAAGATCACGCCATTGCACTCCACCTGGGTGACAGGGCAAGAGTCTGTCTAAAAAAAAAAAAGGCTTTTGTTTATTTCCTTTGAACATTTGCATCTTGGTCTGGGTGTCTTATCTATTTCACCTTGGCGACTCAGTAGTTCCAATGTGACATCCTGTTACAAACACCAGCACATGCACACACACACATTTACATGTGCAAAGAAATGGGGAACAGTTTATGCCACTGAATTTGGCGAGGGACTCTGTGTGTGTCTGGACAGGGAGCAGACTGGAGAGGTGGCTTGTGGGTAGAAGCTGAGGGCTCTGGACTCTCTTCTTTTGGTACCCTCCCCTTCCCTACTCCCCCCATGTCCCAGGCTGCTTTGCATAATGAAGAAAGAATTGGGAGGGCAATTCTTTGAGGAGAGAGAACAGAAGTAAGGAGGTGAGTGCAGCATAGAAGGTGGTGAAAGACAGCCTGACACTTTCAAACTATTTCCCTATCCTCGAATCCTGATAAAATTCAATGAGGGGCCAGCTCCTCCCCTGCAGCAGATGCCAAGTCACACTATCTCATCCCTTCTGTGGGATGGGGGTTCTGCAAAGGGAGGGGACAGCTGGGTTTGTCTTGGCCACCACTGGACTCCTTCAAAGTGGGTGACTGATACAGCTCAGATGACTGACCAGGGAGCCAGGGCTGTGATCAGGCTCTTGGTTGGCTGGAATGACCAACCTAAGTAGCCAGCACACCCCAAAGATATCCTCCTGCCACCCACAGGGCCAATGTCCTTGCTTGCTCATCTAATGAGGTACCTGTCCTGCTTGTTTGTCTCTCTCCCCAGGCTCAAGAGTGACAGACCTGGACAGCTTGCCCTGAGGAAAACTTCAGAAAGAACTGCAGGGACACTGGTGTCTGGCGTGGAAAAAGGATACCTCTGGGTGAAAGGAAGACTATGGGTAGCTCTGGTGACCCAGCCTTGGATCCCAGTTCCCATGGGGGAACACTTTCTCATGGTTAGGTCCCTTGAGGAAGAGATGGCCCTGGAGATGTGCAGCAGGAGCTAGGAGATGGCCTGCCAGGACATGAAAGAAGAGATGCCCAGGATGGGTGGGAAGCTCACCTAGATTAGAGTCTTCTGATGCACCTCCAGACCCTGGTGGGCTACACAGATCTGCCTTGGTGCTTGTGGAAAATTCAGATTCCTAGGCCAAAACTCTAGTGTTCTATTTACTATGAGGTTAAGGTGAGACTGGGATCTGTAGTTTTAACAAACTTCCTGGGTGATGCTGGCACAGAGTTCTAGGTTGATGTCTCTGGGGGTGCAGGTCTGAGTGCCAGAGAGAAAAGAGATGTGCTTTATGCCTCATTGTGCCACTCTGGTAACTAAGGCAGGACTCCACACATAGTAGGTATTTAAGGAATGCTTGTGGAAGGAAGGAAGGGAGGGAAGGAAGAATGGAGGAAGAAGAAGGGAAAAAAAGAGAGAAGAAAGGAAAAGAGGGAGGAAGGGAATGAAGAAATCAGGAGGGAGGGGAGGAAGGGAGACCTTTGTCATTAAAACAAGAATCAGTAAATTTAAGAACTGCTTCCCCTGGTGACCGAGAGTCCAAATTCTCATTTCAACCAGCTTTGAATTTCATAAGGAAAGAAGACCTAGTCCTTTTGCTTAAAAATGTGCCCTCAGTGGTGGTTGCAAACTCAAATGTCTTCAGGGCATGGCAAATAATAGAAATGTGATAGGTATAGGGTTGCCAGGTATTGCAAATTAAAACACAGGATGCTCTTTTAAATTCAAATTTCAGATAAATAATGAATAAATTTCTAGTATAATTAGGTTAAAATACTATGTGAGACATACTTATACTGAAAATATTATTTGTTGTTTATTAAAAATTTTAATGTAATTGGGTGTCTTGTATTTATCTGACAATCCTAGCTAGGGGGTTGAGTAAAAATAAAGAAACTTGTGCCCATCCCCCACCCCCACCAAGACTTTGCGTCATGCATTTTGAGTTCTGTTGTTAGGTGCATAATATGTTAATAATTATTGTGTCTTCTTGTGGACTGAAACTTTAATCATCATAAAATGTCCTTGTCTGTAGCAACAATTTTTGTCTTAGTCTATTTTATCTGATATTGTATACAGCCACTCCAGCTGTATTTTGGTTACTGTTTGCATAGTATATTTTTTTCATTCTTTTACTTTCAATCTGTTTGAATATTTGAATCTGAAGTGTATCTCTTGTAAACGGTATATAACTGGATTAAAATCCACCTGCCTGCCAGGTGTGATGGTTCATGCCTGTAATCCCAGCACTTTGGGAGGCTGAGGGGGGCAGATCGCTTGAGCCTAGGAGTTAGAGACCAGCCTAGGCAACATGGTGAAACCCTTATCTCTACAAAAAAATAAATTATATATATGAAAATTAGTCAGGCATGGTGGCCCATGCCTGTAGTCCCAGCTACCTAGGAGGCTGAGGTGGGAAGATCATCTGAGCCCAGGAGTTTGAGGTTGCAGTGTGCTGTGATCACACCACTGCACTCCAGCCTGGGCAACAGAGTGAAATCCTGTCTCAAAAAGAAATAAAGTAAAAGAGAGAGATAGTTTTCCTAGAGACAGAATTTTTGATTGAGTCGTTCAGTTTCAAGTGATCCTCCTGCCTCAGCCTCCCAAATAGCTAAGACTACAGGTGTATGCCACCATGCCTGGATAATATTTTACTTTTTTTGTACAGACATCATCTTGCTTTGTTGCCCAGGATGGTCTCGAATTCCTGGCTTCAGGTGATCCTCTTGTCTCAGCCTCCTAAGGTGCTGGGATTATAGGTGTGAGCCACTGTACCAAGCCTTGGTGAGTCTTTCAGCACTTTGAACATGCCATCCTTTTGCCTTCTTGTCTCCATAATTTCTGATAAGAAATCAGTTGTTAAGCTTATTGAGGATCCCTTGCATATGATGAGTCTTTTCCTGTCTTGCTACTTCCTAGATTCTTTGTCTTTTGCTTTCAATAATTTCATTATGATGTGTCTAGGAGTGGATCTTTTGAATGTATCCTACTTGAAGTTTATTGAGCTTCTTGATTTTGTAGATTATGGTTTTCAAAAAAAATCAAATTTACGAAGCCTTTGGCCATCATGTCTCAAACATTCCTTCTGCCTTTTTCTCACTGTCCTCTCATTTCCTCCTGAGACCTCTATTATATGTATTTTGGTGTACTTTATGGTATCCCACAGTTATCTGAGGCTCTGTTCATTTTTTTTTTCTTCCTGTTGCTCAGGCTAGATCATTGCAAATGATCAGTCTTCACACTAGCTGATTGTTTCTTCTGCCAGCTTAAATCTGCTGCTGAACACTCTACTGAATTTTTAACTTGTTATACATATTTTTCTTTTTTTTTTTTGAGACGGAGTCTCACTCTGTCGCCCAGGCTGGAGTGCAGTGGCACAATCTTGGCTCACTGCAAGCTCTGCTCTGCCTCCCGGGTTCACGCCATTCTCCTGCCTCAGCTTCCCAAGTAGCTGGGACTACAGGTGCACACCACCACGCCTAATTTTTTGTAATTTTAGTAGAGACGAGGTTTCACCATGTTAGCCAGGATGGTCTCGAACTCCTGACCTCGTGATCCACCCACCTCGGCCTCCCAAAGTGCTGGGATTACAGACGTGAGCCACCGCGCCCAGCCATTATACGTATTTTTCAATTTCAAAGTTTCTATTTGGGTTTTTGTTTGTTTGTTTGTTTTGACAGAGTCTTGCTCTTGTTGCCCAGGCTGGAGTGCAGTAGTGTGATCTCGGGTCACTGCAATCTCCGCCTCCAGGGTTCAAGCAATTCTCCTGCCTCAGCCTCCCAAGTAGCTGGGATTACAGGTGCATGCCAAGACACCCAGATAATTTTTTTTTTTGTATTTTTAGTAGAGAAGGGGTTTCACCGTGTTAGCCAGGATGGTCTCGATCTCCTGACCTCGTGATCCACCCACCTTGGCCTCCCAAAGTGCTGGGATTACAGGCATGAGCCACCATGCCTGGCTTCTATTTGGTTCTTTACAAAAGTAATTTACATCTCTTTATTGGTATTCTCTGATTGGTGAGAAACTGTTCTCACACTTTCCTTCACATTTTTTGGCATAGTTTCCTTAATTTCTTTGAATATATTTAAAATAGCTGATTTAAATATTTTTCTATTAAGTCAAAGGTCTGGCCTTCCTCAGGAACAGTTTCTACTGCCTGCTTTTTTCCCCTGGGTATTGGTCATACTTTCCTGTTTCTTTATGTGCCTTGAAAATTGTTAAAAATTCAACATTTTGAATAACACAGTGTGAAAATTCTGGAAATCAGATGTCCCTCTCCCCAGGGTTCGTTGTTGTTGCTGTCCATTGTTGTTGCTGTCTCTATTTGTTTGTTTAATGTCTTTCCTGGACTAATTCTGTAAAGTTTGTATTCTTTGCCATGTTTTACCACTGAGGTCTCTGCTTGGTTAACTTAGTGGTCAACCAATGATTGGACAGTGTATTAGTCTGTTTTCACACTGCTATAAAGAATAGACTGGGTAATTTTTTGAAGGAAAGAGGTTTAATCAGCTTACAGTTCCATGTGGCTGGGGAGGCCTCAGGAAATTTACAGTCACAGTGGCAGGGGAAGCAGGCATGTCTTACATGGCAGCAGGCAAGAGTGAGAGCAGGAAAAATGGTCACTTATAAAATCATCAGATCTCATGAGAACTCACTGTCATGAGAACAGCATGGGGTAAAACTGCCCCCATGATCTAATCACCTCCCACCAGTTCCCTCCCATGACACATGGGGATTATAATTTGAGATGTGATTTGGGTGGGGACACAGAGCAAAACCATATCAGACAAAGATTTCTTTGAATGCTCTGGACCAGTAAGTCTCCCAGCCTTTGACAAGGGACTCTGTGTGTATCGTTGGGATATGCTTTCAACATTCCAGCATTACCACACTACCTTAGCCTTCACTTCCTGCTTGAGCAGGAGGTGAGGGATTATGGTCTTCTCAGGTATTTCCTGGGAAAGTACACAGTCTTGTACATGTGTACAGCCTTCTAGATCCCCAAGAATAAGTTGGAGTTTTTCAAAGCCCCCAATGGACATCTCATTCCTAACTTTTCTTTTAAATTCTTTCGTCAGCTTCTTGTTTGCCCCATCTGTTATCACTGCCTCTGGCAGCTATAATATTAAACAACTGTTGTTGATTGTTTCTGACAAATGTCCCCAGGGTAAAGACTGTTCACATTGACTGAACTCTCAGGTCAAATAAAGGCAAGCTATGAGAGTAGGGATTTCCAAGAAACTTCCAAACAGGTCAAATAATGACAACTTTCTGGGATGGAACTTGTTAGAAAGCTCCAAACCCTTCTTTCCCTTCCAGCAGCTGCTAAGGTGCTGGTTTTCATGGCTATCATTATTGTAAGGTTGTCAGTTTTCAAGAATACTGCAGAGCTAGGAGAGAGACATGGAAATAGGACAAGTTAAAATGCCACAAATTTCACTGTTCTTACTGAGATTGTCTTGAAAGAAAATGTTCCTGCATTGTTGCAAGCCTTTGATTAACTTCCAGAGTACTGAAAACATCAATTTTGACAATTTTTGCTCATGTTCTCATTGCTGTTATAGAGGAGTGGATTTTCAGAGGTCCTGACTTCATCATTCCAGAAGTGCACTCTCTTCCGCCCAAAGACACTGAAATTCATTTTTTTTTAAAGACAGGGTCTCACTCTGTCCCCCAGACTGGAGTGCAGTGGTGCCATCATGGCTCACTGCAGTTGCAAACTCCCGGGCTCAAGTAATTCTCCCATCTCAGCCTCCTAAGTAGCTGGGAATGCAGGTGTGCACAACAGTGCCTGGCTAATTTTTTGAAATTCAAATTTTAAAAATGTGCAGCTCAAAGAAAAGGGTCTGTAGACTGAGATGGTCTGTGGACATTACTACGGTCTTTGGACCCGAAAGTAAGCACTCTAAAAATATTCATTTAGTTGTACTACAAGGTTGTGACACTTAGGGGAGGAAGAGGACAATGAACAATGAATGATGATTTCATAGAGTGTGTTCTGAGATTTCCTGAGATGTCCGGCTGTGATTCCCTCTCTTCTCATCCCTTCTTACCTCTCAGACCACACGCCTGGCCCTTGGCTGAGGTCCTTGGCAGTTGTGGCCGTCCCCTTGCTCCATTTACTCTCAGCCCGGGATTATTCTCAGGGAACCCAAGGCAAGCAGTGAGGGGCTACTCTCCAAGGAGAAAGGTGTTCTTGGGGAGATGCTACAAGAACCTTCTGGCAGAGTCGAGGACCCTTTCTTGGGCAATTTCTCATCATTTGATCAGCACACTAATCCACAGAGGATGCAGATATGAACACAAAGGAAATGCCTTCCAGATGTTACTGATTGGTCAGACGATTGGGCACATCTCTCTGATTTATAAGTGAATATGTGTAAATGTTTGAGAGTGTGGGCATGAATATTCACATGTGTGTGAATATGTGCGTCTATGTGAGTATATCAGTGTAAATGAGCACTTGAGTATAAGTGTGTGTGTATATAAGTCAAATCTGAGTATGAGCAGGTGTGAATGTTGTGTGTATACGGGTATGGCTGAGTGTGTAAGTCAACATCTTTGCAAGCATGTGTGAATGTGCATATGAATGTCTGAGTACATGTATGACTGTGAAATATAGATATTAAGTTAGTGAGTGAAGTGTGGGTGTGTGCACATGTGTGAAAGTGTGTTGAGTGTGAATGTGTGTGAATAGCCAAGTGTGAGTAGTTACTGGTCCTTGGCAGTTGTGGCCTCTTGAAATCAGTCTGCCCCTTTCAGAGTCTGCAGGGCCTGACTTCAAACAGTGATGCTGGGTGTGATTGGCTGTGCGACCACACTTACACACACTGTAAGTATACTAGTGTGTGTTCATTGGATGTGTGTGAATCAGCATGTACAAATATATCAGCCTGTGAATGTTTGAGTCTGTGTGTGTAACTGTGTGGATAAGTGTGAGTACATGAGAGTGTGTAACTGTGTGCATGTAAATGCTTGAGAGCAGATGTGTGTGAGGAGATTGAATATATATGTTTGAGTGCATAAGTATACAAATGTGTATATTGTTGAGCACGGGTTTAAGTGTATGAGTGAACCTGTAAACATTTGAGTGTGTGTGTAACTCTATGTGGGTGAGTGACTGAGTGTGAGTGTATGAATATGTGGATATAAATGTTTGAGTATGTAAGGTATGAGCACATGTATGTGTATGTGAGTCCACATGTCTGAGTGTGTGAACATGTGAATGGAAATGGGGTGGATGAGTGTTTATGTGCAAGCAGGTGAGTGTGTTTGCAGAGTGTCTCTGTAGCTTTAGTGGGGCAAGTGAGTGGCTCACCATTGCTGGAGAGAAAGCCCTGGTTCTCCCTGGAATGTGGGATGTGGAGGTCACGTACCTCCAGGCAGGGAGTACTAGGTCCCCACACATGGGAAGTTCCCCTGGTCAGGGCCAGCACTTGGATTGCGCCCTCAGGGTTCTTGGCTTCCTGCTCCCAGTCCACTACTGGGGGTCAGGGCAGAGCTCCCAGGCACATGTCTCCTGGCTGGGGCCCCATCTTTCTCTCAGAATCCAAGAAGCCTGGAGTCTCCACCTCCCCTTTGCACACACGTTTGCCTCATTGCAATGTCAGTGGGTCAAGAGTCTTACCTGGCATCATTACATTGTTCCCACTGGCTTCACAGCAAAGGCCATGGAGGCAGGAAAGGCTGGGTGTGTTCTGGAGGTTTCTTTGAGACTTCAGTTTCCACTTGAGGAATCACAGGTTAGCTGCCATGCTTTGTCCTGAGGGCTTTGCACTCATTACTTCACCCAATCTTCCGATAGCCATTAGCAAGCCCCTTTCAGAGTCTGCAGGGCCTGACTTCAAGCAGTGATGCTGGGTGTGATTGGCTGTGCGGCCACAGAAACTGAGAGATTCCCTCTCAACTCCAGTTTACTTATCTGGAAAGGGCCGCTGGAGGGGCTGCAGGGTCCTTCTCACCTTTCAAGCCTCAACCCAAGCTTTATCTAATCACATAATTCCCTTGAGGCCTCCCTTATTCTCCATCACATAATCCTGTTTCTTTCCCCCATAACGCAATCTGTAGTTGTCTTATTATTTTATCTGTTTGTTGGTGTGTTACTTGTTGTTTCAGCCTCCATACTCCTCTGAGGCAGGCACTGAGTCTCTCCCGGTCACAGCTGAATTCACAGCACCTTACACACCGCGTGGCACTTAGTAGGTGCTCAACAGATACCCAGTAACTACTCACCGACGGTGAATGAACTCATGCATGTGCCTCTTGAAATCAGCTACCCGCTGGGCCCTTCTGTTTGAAAACCTGGGTTCGGCATTCACTGCTTTGAGTACTCAAATCCACTGGTGCAAAGATTTGAGAACTGTGCTTTTCTACAATTTAACTCCAATTTTTGGTCCAGGTCCGTAGTCCACCGTCGCAGGACCCTGGTTATTTCTGGCCCTGCAGTGCCACCTTCAGGCCATAATTATATCTGCAGCCTGAGGAATATTTCCCACCTCTGAAGTCTCAAACTAGGAATGGGATTGGGGAGTTTAGCCGGGCCAATGACTCCAGGTGACCAGGAATTACCAAAGTGAAAAAGTGACCCTAGAAGGTTCTCATAGACAACATTGTGGTAAATGATAGGAAACCTCTCTTCTCCCTCTGTCCACTTTCTCGAAGCATTAAATTCCTCCCAGGGTTTCAATCCTGAAGTTCCAGGGGTCTCAAAATCCAACCTAACTCCTCTTCCTCCCCGCAAGCTTGCTTACCCTGAAGCCTTCCATCTCAGTGATTTCTCAAGCCTGAAATGCTGGAGTCATCTTTGATTTTTTTCTCCTATACCCTGTGTTTCGTCCATCAGCAAACCCTGTCTGCTCCACCCTCCAGAGACATGCCTAGACCACTTCACACCGCCTTCTCTGCTCTTACTCTGGTGTGAGCCAACATCATCTCTCAATTGGAAAAGATTCCTCCCTAGACATTTCTCCAAAGAAGATATACAAATGGACAACAAACACAAGAAAAGATGCTCAGCATCATTAGTCATTAGGGCAATGCGAATCAGAACTACAGTGAGATACCCTTTCACACCCATTCGCACAGCTTTTATTTAACAAATGAAACATAACAAGTGGTGGTAATGATGTAGAGAAATTAGAACCCTTATACATTGTTGGTAGGAACATAAAATGGTGCAGCTGCTATGGAAACAGTATGGTGATTTCTCAAAAAGTTAAACATAGGCTGGGTGCAAAGGCTTATGCCTGTATTTCCAGCACTTTGAGAGGCTGAGACAGGAAGATCACTTAAGCCTATGAGTTTGAGACCAGCCTGGGCGACATAGGGGGGCCCCACCTCTACAAAAAATTGAAAAAAATTAGATGGGCATGGTGGTGCATGCCTGCAGTCTCAGCTACTCAGGAGGCTGAGGTGAGAGTATCACTTGAGCCTGTGAGGCTGAGGCTGCAGTGAGCCGAGATTGTGCCACTGTACTCCAGCCTGGGTGACAGAGTGAGACGCTGTATCTAAAAGAAAGAAAGAAAGAAAGAAAAGTTAAACATAGAATTACCATATGATCCAGCAATTCTACTTCTGGGTATATACCCAAAAGAATTGAAAGTAGAGAATCAAACACATACTTGTACAACCATGTTCATATCAGTATTCACAATAGTCAAAAGTTAGATACAACCCAAATGGCTCTCAACAGATGAGTCATTCACCATGAGAACCTGATGATGAAATGCAATATATCTATGTAATGAAATACAAAAGGAATAAAGGAATGAGTACTGATACATTCATCAACATGGAGGAACCTTGAAAACATTGTGTTTAGTGGAATAAGCCAGATCCAAAAGGCCAAATGTTGAATGACCCCACTTATATCAAACATCTTTTTTTTGGGAGGAAGAGTTTCACTCTTGTAATCCAGGCTGAAGCGCAACGACGCGATCTTGGCTCACTGCAACCTGTGCCTCCCGGGTTCAAGTAATTCTGCCTCAGCCTCCTGAGTAGCTGGGATTACAGATGCCTGACACCACGCCCAGCTAATTTTTGTATTTTTAGTAGAGACGAGGTTTCCCCATGTTGACCAGTCTGGTCTTGAACTCCTGACCTCAAGTGATCCTCCCACTTCGCCTCCGAAAGTGCTGGGATTACAGGTGTGAGCCATCATGTTCTGCCTACATCAAACGTCTTGAACAGGCAAATTCATCCGTACAGGAAGTAAATTAGAGGTTACCAAGAACTGCAGTGGGGAAGGGAGAATGGGACGTTACTGCTTAATGGATTCAGAGTTTTTGTTTGGGATGATAAAACATTATGGAAATATAGAGTAATGATGACTATATGACATTGTGGATGTACTTAACGCTGCTGAATTGAACACTTAAAATGGCTAAAGTGATACATTTTCTGTTATATATGTGTCACTGGTAAAGGGTCCTGACTGCCAGCTGTCCAGGTTCTTGGTGTTTTGAACAAAGAATTGAACAAAACGCCCAGCAAAGCAAAGAAAGAATAAAGCAACAAAAGAACAAAAGCAGAGATTTATTGAAAATGAAAGTACACTCCACACCGTGGGAGCGGCAGGAGCAGCGACTCAAGGGCTAGAGACTTGAGCAGCGACTCTAGGACAGAATCTTCTTGGGTCCAAATACCCTCTAGAAGTTTCCCACTGGCCACTTCATGCTTACCTCATGTAAATGAAGTGGTAGCCTGTGATCAGTCAGGTTGCTTTTTGCAACCAAACAGAGGCTAGGGTGAAGTTACAAAGTTATACTTCTATGCAAACGAAGACTCAGCTGCAATCAGTTTGATTGGTTGTGGACAGCAACCATTCAGAGGCTGGAGTGTAGTTACAAAGTTGCAAAGGAAGACTCAGCCCACAATCAGTCTGATTGGTGGTGGACAATTTCGCATCTGCTGTCCAGAAAAGGTTGGGGGTTTGCAAAGGGAGTAGCCTCTGGTAGTTTTGTTACTTAGGCATGGAAAGTTAGGGTTTTCCTTTCAATTTAGTTGGAGGAAGTTAGAGTGAGGCAGCCTTAGGTTCCCTGCCTGCAGACTCTATTCTCCTGCCTCATATGTTTTACTACAGTTTTTTTCTTTTTTTTTCTTTTTCTTTTTCTTTTTTTTTTTTTTTTTTTTTTTGAGACGAGTCTTGCTCTGTCACCAGGCTGGAGTGCAGTGGTGCAATCTCGGCTCACTGCAACCTCCGCTTCCCAGGTTCAAGTGATCCTCCTGCCTCAGCCTCCTGAGTAGCTGGGACTACAGGCTCACGCCACCACGCCCGGCTAATTGTTGTATTTTTAGTAGAGACGGGGTTTCGCCATGTTGGCCTTGATGGTCTCAATCTCTTGACCTCGTGATCCCCCCACCTTGGCCTCCCAATGTGCTGGGATCACAGGCGTGACCCACTGCGCCCAGCCAGTTTTTTTCTTTTTAAAGCAAGGGGAAAAGGCTCCTCTCTGGTCTCCCTATCTGCACTCCCCACACAGTAGCGAGAGGGGTCCTGTGAAACTCTGTCACCTCCAGCCTCTGCTCAGAACTGCGTCTCTCACTCCCTCAGAGTAGAGGCTAGGTGGCCCTCAAAGCCCCTCAAGACCGGGCCCACGTGTCCTCCCAGCTTCCTCTGGGCCTCACTCCCCAGACAGACGCTGCCTCCTCGCTGTCCCTCTGCCCATTGAGCGCTTATGCCCCTGCGGCCTTGCAGGGCTGCTCCCTCTGCTGGGAACTTTCTACTCCCAATAGCCACACAGTCCGCCTGCTCGCCTCCTTCAGCCCTTTGCTCAATGTCCCTATTCAGTGAGGCCTTCCCTGGCCACCTATTGAAACCCCATATACTCATCTCCACCCTGGCACCTCAGCCCCTTCCCTGCTTGATTTTTCTCTGGCCGCCCTCAGCTACTGTAGGGTCCAGCCCCACAGGGTCTGTGGGTTTTTCTCCCCGTGTGCAGAGACGAGAGATTGTAGAAATAAAGACACAAGACTAAGAGATAAAAGAAAAGGCAGCTGGGCCCGGGGGACCACTACCACCAAGACGCGGAGACCAGTAGTGACCCCGAATGCCAGGCTGCGCTAATATTTATTGGATATAAGACAAAGGGGCAGGGTAAGGAATGTGAGCCATCTCCAATGATAGGTAAGGTCACGTGGGTCACTTATCTGCTGGACAGGGGGCCCTTCCCTGCTTGGCAGCTGAGGCAGAGAGGAGAGAGAGAGACAGCGTACGCTATTATTTCTGCATATCAGAGACTTTTAGTACTTTCACTAATTTTGCTCCTGTTATCTAAAAGGCAGAGCCAGGTGTACAGGATGGAACATGAAAGCGGACTAGAAACGTGACCACTGACGCACAGCATCACAGGGAGACGGTTAGACCTCCGGATAACTGCGGATAACTGACTGATGTCAGGCCCTCCACAAGAGGTGGAGGAGTAGAGTCTTCCCTTTCCCGGTCTGCTAAGTAGCGGGTGTTTTTCCTTGGCATTGACGCTACCGCTAGACCACAGTCCGCTTCCCAGACGCTGGCGTTACCGCTAGATCAAGGAACTATCTGGTGACCCTGCCCGGGCATAACAGAAATCTCACACTCTTGTCTTCTGGTCACTTCTCACTATGTCCCCTCAGCTCCTATCTCTGTATGGCCTGGTATTTCCTAGGTTATCATTGTAGAGTGAGGATTATTATAATATTGGAATAAAGAGTAATTGCTACAAACTAATGATTAATGATATTCATATATAATCATATCTATGATCTATATCTAGTATAACCATTCTTATTTTATATATTTTATTATACTGGAACAGCTTGTGCCCTCTGTCTCTTGCCTTGGCACCTGGGTAGCTTGCCGCCCACAGGCTACATGCATATTTTACTTATTCATCTATTTATTGTCTTGTCTCCTTTCACATAATTTGAGATTTAGGAAGGCAGGGATCATTGTCCCTGTCCAGTTCACCAGCACACAGTAGACACTCGACAGTAATTTATTGAATGAATGAATGAATGCGTGAATGAATGCCTACAGATGGGAGTGGGCAGGCTGTGAGGCAACAGAGAGTACGGAGACTGGGGATTACTGGGAGCTCAAGTCCCCGCTAATACTCTCCAGCTGGTTTTTGTCCTGTGGGAAAGCATGTCATTACTGCCCAATTGATTATTTAAGAGAAGCCAGAAATCTGGATTTTCAGTGAAATTCTCCAATGTTTCAAGTACTGAGAACTAGTGTAGGTTTATAAAACATCTTGAGGACCAAATGATACCTATCTGTGTGCCAAGTATGGCCCATGGACACCTGGTGGTGGCAAACAGGTGCAGAGTGTTCAGATATTTCTCCCCATCCCTGCCTCCTCTCTTGGGCTTCAGACCGTCCATCTAACCAGCTGCCTCCTGGGCACCTCCACCTGGGTGGCCTCCCAGACTTTCAGAATCAACAGGTTCTACCCTGAATTCATCCTCCCTTACCCTCAACCAGAATCTCCGAGCTCCTTATCTCAGTGATGCCCCCAGCCCTCTTCTCTCACTCACCCCCACATCTTGTCTCCTAAATCAATACTTCCCAGTCTGCCCCCACTGATTGCCCTGTTCCCAAAGCTCCTGCCCCGCTCATCATCTCACTGGGTTCCTGTCCTCATCGTCTCTTCACTGACTTAGTGACTTCACTTTAATATATAATTGGGGGAGTGAGTGGAGCACACCACAATCTTGTCAGCTTGGGTCCTGCAGAGGTCTTGATCTGGCCTTGGGGTAGAGGGATTATACACACACACACGCACACGTATATGTATACACATATACATATACAAAAACATATATATCATATATATAAGTCAAAGTGTAAAAATCTAAAGTGTATAGCATCTACCTTCCTGTACCAGAAAGTAGAACATTTCGAGTTTCCCAGCGGGCTCCCTCGTGCCCCTTCTCGGTGAGCACTGTCCCCCTGCTCCCTCAACACTGTTCTGACCTTTATTACTGCAAACCAGTGAAACCCCTCCTAGAATTTCACTTGAATGGGATCATCCAGTTAGTAGAATTTTATGTCTGGCTTTTTTTTTTTTTACTCAGTATAATGATTCTGAGATTCTTCTATGCTGTAGTGTGCACAGATAGTTTGTTCTTTTTATTGTATGGAGGTGCCACTGTTTAAATTGGTCACAGTTTTTTAATTCAGCTACCCATTGATTGCTATTGAGCTTTTCCGGCTTTTGGCAATTATGAGGGCATCTGCACGAACTTCCCTTCAGCAGCCTTTGGTGGACAAAAGTCCACCTAGAAGCAGAATTTCTGGGTCCTACCTTAAGAGCATGTCTGCCCTTCATGTAAAATGACAATGAGGAAAAGTGGCTATAGCTTGCACTTTGCATTCCCTCCATTGGGGAATGGGAGTTCCAGTTGCTCCACAATACTTAACATTGTTGGTCTTTGATTTCACCAGTGCTTTTTCTGGAGAGTCCAGGTATGCTCATGGTTGAAGTCTCTGCTCTCAGCTCCCACCTCAGTCTTCCTGCAGCCAGTCTGAACCTGATGACCTCCTGCTGTCCTGCTCTTAGAAATGCCCCTGTGCTTTAGGGGGCCCCTCCAGCTGCTTCTCTTCCCATGGGGCAAGGAATTTGCAGGACCCAGGGGACACCCCTTCTTGGAGCACACGCCCTCCCCTTCTAGACCAGGCCGTGAGTATTCAGTACTCGAAGATTCTCTGCTCCCATGTCCCAGTGTCCTGAAGCCCATTTCCAGGGCCTGTGTGGGACTCTTCCCCAGCCCACGCTCCTAAGGGCAGACTGTCCTCTCGACGTGGGAGAGCAGCAGGACTTGTTTTCCAAGCCTCAGTTACAGACCTGCTAATCAAGACAGGATGTAGCAAAGAAACTGGCGCAAACCAGCTAGGACCAGGATGGTGATGAAAACAACCTCTAGTTGCCCTCATTGGTCATTATATGCTAATTATAATACATTTGCATAAGACACTCCCAGCAGCCCCATGACAGTTTTCAAATGCATGGCAACCCCCAGGAAGTTACCATATATAATTCCTGGAACTCCTCACCCATTTTCCAGACAGTTCATGAATAATCTGCCTTTTATTTAGCTTATAATTAAGAGAGGTTTTAAAAAGAGTTAGGCAGCAATGCACCAGTGCTACTCTGGGCCCCTCTGCCTGTGGGAGAGCCCTGCTCTGTCTATGGGGCAGTGTTTTGCTGTACACTGTTGCTCTAATAAACTTGCTTTCTTTCACTGCTGCTGGCTCTTGATTTATTTCCTGAGTGAAGCCAAGAACCTACCAAAGCTAAGCCCTAACTTTGGGGTTCACCTGCATCACTCTGGCGTGTGTACCACTAGATCTGAGAGTTGGCCAAGGACAGCTGCAGGTTGGGCTGTTCATGTGCAAGCATGTGAAGACCTTAGCTGCAGAGGATGGAGCCCGGGTCAGGAAGAGAAAGGGGGTGGCCTGCAAGCCGGGGCGACTTCCCACACTCTCACATGCGGAACTTCCAGGAGTCCAGCAATCCCAGATTTCCACCTAGCTTCCAGGCTATTATGCAGCTTGGACTTCTGTAACAAAGTGCCACACACTGAGTGCCTGAAGCAGCAGAAATGTATTCTCTCCACCTGGGATCGGAAGCTCAAAATCAAGGTGTCAGCAGGGTCGGTTCTTTCCAAGGGATGTGAGGGAAGGGTCGGTTCCACAGAACACCCATGAGTCCAGCAAACCACCAGCAGCTAGGAGAGACCAGGTGTTCAGTCCCACAGTGTCACCTGTGGGCCTTGTGACTAAGCAGCCTCATTGTCCTCTCTGGGCCTCAGTTTGTCTGCAAAATGGGAAATTTAGCTCAAGATAAAAAAACTGGCTGTTGACTTCCTGTCAAATCTCATCCATGCGTTTTTTGTTTGTGTGTTTGAGACAGGATCTTACTCTGTCACCTAGGCTGGAGTGCAGGGATGAGATCTTGGCTTACTGCAACCTCTACCTCCCAGGCTCAAGCGATTCTTGTGCCTCCATCTCCTGAGTAGCTGGGATTACAGGCATGCTCCACCACATCCGGCTAATTTTTTCTATTTTTAGTAGTGATGGGGTTTTACCATCTTGGTCAGGCTGGTCTCAAACTCCTCTACTCAAGTTGATCCGCTCACCTCGGCCTCCCAAAGTGCTGAGATTATAGGCATGAACCACCATACCCAGCCCCCAGATATGTTTTGTTTGACCTACGTAGTGATGTATGAACTTTGAATTGGTTGCCAACCTGTAAAAATCGGGAAATTTCATCTAAAACCCAAATATCTGGCCTCTTTTGAGAAATGAGCCCTTTTTCTCTTATGGCTGTAACTGGCTGGGCAAAGTTGTGGCAGCCCCCTTTGCAGGCCTCCAAAGGCCTGTCTTAAAAAAATCTAAGCTTTGGCTGGGCACAGTGGCTCATGCCTGTAATCCAGCACTTTGGGAGGCTGAGGCAGGTGGATCACCTGAGATCAGGAGTTCAAGACCAGCCTGACCAACATGGTGAAATCCCGTCTCTACCAAAGACACAAAAATTAGCCAGGTGTGGTGGTGGACGCCTGTAATCCCAGCTACTCAGGGGGCTGAGGCAGGAGAACTGCTTGAACCCGGAAGGCGGAGGTTGCAGTGAGCCGAGATTGTGCTGCTGCACTTCAGCTTGGGAGACAGAGGGAGACTACATTAAAAAAAAAAAAAAAAAAAAAATCTAAGTTTCAAGTTGGATGGAGTGGCATGCTCCTGTAGTCCCAGGTACTCAGGAGGCTGAAATGGAAGGACTGCTTGAGCCCAGGAAGGCGAGGCTGCAGTGAGCTATGATTGCACCATTGCACTCCAGCCCTGGCAACAGAGACAAGACTCTGTCTCAAAAAACAAACAAACAAGCAAACAAACAAACAGAACCCCACTAAACGTTGATGAAAAGGATTCCAAGAGGTAGGGGATAGATTGCCAGACAAAGCAAGTAAAAATACAGGACTCTCAGTGTGGCAGCTCCCCGTGGGGACTTGAGGAGCTGAGTTTCAGGGAGGGCCGCACAGTTCAGTGCAATTCCGAATTGTACCACCACGGGGAAGCAGAGTCACAAAGTTGACCGGAGTGGTCCGGTGCGCTTCCTCTGCCAGGACCTTGGGGACCAGGAGTGCCCGGGGCTGCTTGGAACTGAGGAGTGGTGGGAAACGGAAAGGAGATGAAGGGAGGAGCTGGGGCCTCTGCCTGACCCGGTGTCCAACAGCTGAGGGAGGCCAGAGGAGGGAAAGGTCCTAGTGGGTGCAATCAGGGCAGGCTTCAAGAAAAGGACAGGCCTTAAAGACTGGCAAGATTTGGATAGAAATGGGGGAGGGCCCTCTGGGAGGGAGGCATGGCTTGAGCAAAGGTTTGCAGAAGGAATGAGCTTCATAGGAAGTGTGGCCTTGCCTGAGGCAGGGTGACAGTGTCTGAAATTCTGAAACACACATCAAGACATTGTTTTAGTCATGATCAAGTGACAGAAACCCATCTCAAACTGAGTTAAGAAGAAAAGAGGACCGGCAATGGCCCATGCCTGTAAACCTTACATTTTGGGAGGCTGAAGCAAGAGGATCACTTGAGCTCAGGAGTTTGAGATCAGCCTGGGCAACAAGGTGAGACCTTATCTGTACAACACTTAAAAAAAAAAAATTAGCTGGGTATGGTGGCATGCACCTGTAACTCCAGCTACTAGGGAGGCTGAGTGGGGAGGACTGCTTGAGCCTGGGAGTTCCAGGCTGCAGTGAGCTGTGATCACACCACTGCACTCCAGCCTGGGCAGCAGAGTGAGGCCCTAACTGTTAAAAAATAAAGAAAAGAAAAAGAAAAAATGAAAAGTTATTCTCTCATGTAACTAAAAAGTCCATCAAATGATGTCATCATGTATCTGCCTTTCTTTATCTCTCAGTTCTGCCTCTCTCTGCAGTGATTCTGTTCCAGGCAAGCTTCCTCCTCCCGGTGGCAACATGGCTGCCCACAGCTCCAGGCAGGCTCCCTAAAACAGCTTAGCCACCACCAGCAAGAGACGACCAAATTCACAGTGACTCCACAGACATCCTGGGGGTCACTGATTGGCCTAGACTGTGTCATATGTCTATCCAGAAGCTAGTTGCTGCAACTCTCATCAATATGGTCTCAGTGACAGGCCACCTCTGGTATGGGGGTAGATCTGTCCACTCAAGGCCCCTGGACTGATATTGGGGTTGGGAGTGGTCTCCAAAGGAAAAGCAGGTAGTCTCAGAAGATGGGACAGTGGGTGGTGGGCAGACAAAAAGAAGAGGGGTCCCAACCAGGTTTTCACCTGAGGAATGATGAGTCAGTAACTGTGGAGTAGGATGCAGTAGGGCAAGGAGTTTATTCTTGCTGTCTTTCTGTTCATTTGTTTGTTTAGCTTTTATGTATTTATTTTTAATTTTTAATTAATTAATTTTTTTTGAGACAGAGTCTCACTCTGTCACCCAGACTGGAGTGTAGTGGCATGATTATAGCTCACTGCAACCTCCGCCTTCCAGGCCAAAGGGATCCTCCCACCTTAGCCTCCTGAATAGCTGGGACCACAGGCACATATCACCACGCCCAGCTAATTTTTGTATTTTTAGTAAAGATGGGGTTTTGCCATGTTGACCAGGTTGATCTCGAACTCCTGGGCTCAAGAGATCTGCCTACCTCGGCCTCCCAGAGGGCTGGGATTACAGGTGTAAGCCACCACACCCGGCCTGTTTGTTTAGCTTTTAAATATGAATGTGTGTGAGAGTGTGTGTGTGTGTGTGTGAGTATATGTGAATGTGTGTGTGAATGTGTGTGTGTGAATGTGTGTGTGTTTAGTTGTTCATCCTGGCCCAGACTTCCAGTGTGCTTTGCCTTGATGGCTGCCGCCTGAACTCACTTAAAAATTAATTCACAGCAGCTATGATGTACCAGGAACAGTGCTGGAAGCGGAGAGCACTGCAATGAACAAAAAAGATAAAGTCCTTGCCTTCCTGGATTTACAGTTTGGCAGGAGGGATGGATAAAAACAGAGCCCATGAAGTCAGCTGGACCGGGGTGGCAGCTCTGGAGGTGGACAAACGGGTGGAACTCCAAACGTATTTTGCAGGATGAGCCAATACAATTTGCTGATGAATGGGGGTGGGGTATTAGAAAAAGAGAGGAATCAAGAATGATCCAAAAGTTTTTTTGCCTGAGCAACTGTTAGGTTAGAGTTACCTTTTCCAGAGACAGAAAGATTGCAACAGAAGCAGTCGGCAAATATTTGAGAACCTACTATGTGCCGAGGTTACACCCAGGAGCAAGTCAACCTTGTCTTGGTGCTTGGCAAGAGAGACAGACCAGAACCACTGAACAAGTAGGTAGAGGAGAAAATACCAGCTGGTAAGAAGGGCCACTTAGCACAACAGAACAGGGTGATGGGAGTCTGCATTTTATTCGAAGAGCAACCAGGAACTGTGGGAGAGTTTGCAGCAGAGAGTGACAGAATCTGCTGTACCCTTTAGAAGGCCACTCTGGAATAGACTGTTGGGGGCAAGATGAGACAGGGAGCCCCACGGGGAAGCTGGTGAGGAGGCTGATGAGGCCTGAAGGTGGGAGACAGTGGCGTCACCGTGGAAGACCTCTAGCAGAGGAACAGGGGTAGGAAACCAACTCCTGTTCTCTCTGAGAGGCACTTTAGGAGCATGGTGGCATCTGCCCCCTTCCAGGGGCTTGGACAGGTGCCCTTGCCCAGGGACTCCTGCCACTTCCTCGGTGACTGTCACATCCTCACGGATCACTTCATCACCTTTTTGTTTCCCTATAATCAACTCCATCTCTGAATTTTCTTCATTTCCTCAGAGCCGCTTCACTATGGCTCATATCCTGTTGGTCCAGATCCCTTGCCCACCAGTATGCCTGCCTTTCTGGTGATGCCTTTCCAAAGCTTCTCCTGGGGTCGCAGGGTGGGGCTCCCACCCTTACTATACCCTTAGCAGAAACTATATACTATAGCAGAAACTATACCTATTTCTGCTTTTCACCTCTCCATCTGCAAAAACACTCCTGGCCATCTCACCACTTCTTTCTAAGTATCAGTGTTAAATCACAACCCAGTGTGTGCACCGCACTTTACAGTTAGCACCATTCACCCTCCCATTTCACAGCCCAGGAAGGTGGGCCCTTCAGGGGAAAGAACCAGCTGTGGCAGACACCTGGCTTTATAACTTCCTAACTCTGACTCTGGGCCAGTCCTCTTGTTACCAACAAAGCCAGTTCCCCAGAAGATGGGGCCTTTTCCTGTTCTGTGCTGCGAAGCCAATACACGAACCCAAAAGTAAGCATCAAACAGTGCATGCTTTATTCGGCGGCCATGGAATTTAGAAGTGGGAGTTTGGCTCACAAATCAACTTCTCAGCTCCTGAGAGTTGGGAAACCTTAGATACAGGCTTTATCTTTAATGAAAAGGTTGGGCATTAAAAGCAAGGGGAGGAATATTCAAGTCTTTTCTGGAAATGGGAGAAGAACTCCTTGGAACCAGAGTTACTACCTTCCTTTTTGTCCCTTTATGGTTTCTTCTGGCCATTGTCATGGCAATGTCAACTGTCATGACACTGGTGGGAGTGTCATTTAGCAAGGAAATTATATTATAACGAAGTTAGAGGTTCTCTGGAGATCAAGTGAACTGCCATCTTGGATCTCACCAGTTTCAGCCAGTTTGGTCACAAGGGTGAACTTCTGGCCTTGGCATCCTGTTTTTTAAAGATAAGCAGAGTTAAGGCAGGGCAGAAATTCAGCTAAATCATGTAGGCATTACACTGGTTAACACCATTTGGTGCCTCAGTTTCCTCAGACATAAAATAGGCATCACAATCATTGTGGCACATGTGAAGGGCCAGCGCAGCCCACAGCACTTGGAGGTTGCTCAGTAGGTAAGAATTCCCTTCCCTACAGTTAGTTACCTGGGCAGGAGCTGCAACTCATGGTCCTTCAGATGAAACCAGCCATGGACTTGTTTTATTTGACTCACATTGTGGCTTCTCTAATCTGAATTTGGATGTTTTTAGAAGGGGCACACATTTCCAGGAGGCCAGGGACCCCACCGCTCCTCATGTTTCAAAAAATACCAGATAGCTCCCACATATCTGTTCACTACTTAGCCCCTTAAAGCATTTGTATTTTCCAAGGTGGCCACAACTAAATCTCCCATTCCTCATACTCTTCATGTGGAACTGATAGCCCTCCCATCGAGAGGTGGGATCTATGTTTTCTCCTCAAGAATCAGATACGTGAGTACAGCACAAAGAATGCTATGTGGCTTCCAAGGCTAGGTTATGTAAGGCAACAGTTTCTACCTGGTTCTGTTGGGACACCTGCTGTTGGAGCCTAGATGCCATGCTGTGAGGAAGCTCAAGCTACATGGAGAGGTCAGATGTAGATTTTCAGTCAACAGCTTAGGCTGATGTTTCAAATAGCCAGCAGCCACCACCAGGTATGTGAGTAAGGAAACCTTTAAAATAACTCAAGCTCTTGGATTGCAACTACATAAAAATACCTCTAAGCAAGATCCAGGTTGCCATACCCAGTCAACCCCCAGGAGACTATAATGACTGTTGTTGCTTTAAGCCAGGAAATTGCAGGGTGATTTGTTACTCAGCAATAGATTACTTTACTACAGCCAAAAAAGGGCAGAGTTAGAAATTGAATCCAGGACTGCCGGTTTCTCGGACTTTCCAGAACTCACATAATCCACTTATCTGACAGTTGTTGTATCTACTGTTTCATTTAGGGAAACAGACAGTGAGGAGAAATGGCTAAAATAAAAGAACTTTTGAAGAGGAAGGAACTCAGCTAACCACAGCAACATGGAGTCTCATGTATAAACCCTGCTGTGTATAAACCCCTGCTGTGTATTCCAGTGGGCTGCTGGACACCCACGGAGTTGTGAAAGTAAACCAAGGACACAAGTATTGTGATTCTGATTATATCCCTAGCCACAATGGGGCCTTGTAACCAGCAGTGCTCAATGCATGCTTATTATTCAAGATGAAGACAACAATTGAGCTACAACCAAGAAGTCTTGTCCACAGCAATAAGCAATGTCAGTAGTGACAGGTGCTGTGAAGAAAAATACAACTGGGTAAGAGGATAGTGAGTGATAGGAACTGTTGTTTTAGTGTGGGGGTGACCAAGGGAGGCCTCTCTAAGGCGGTGAAATCTGAGCTGAGGCTGGACGGAGGGAGCCGTGAAGCTCTCTAGGGAGTATCTGGATGGAGGGAATAGCAGGTGCAATGGTGCCAGGGTGGGACTGGGAGGTCGGATGCTGGTGAAGAGCAAGTGTTGAGGACAGCAGAAGAGACAAGGTCAGACCAATGGGGGTGGACTGCGTGGGCCTGGTAGGGACTTGCCTTTTAGTCTGGGTAAGATGGGGAGCTGCTAAAGGGAGGTGGAAGAAGTGGGTGGACTAAGCTTCCAAACGGCCACTGTGGACATCATCAGGAATGCCTGACTCTGCCACTCAACTCTTCCTTTCTCCCTGTGGTATGAAAACCACTAGCTTCTCCAGGCACACTCCTGGCCGCTCTGCAACCTCGAAAGGAGGGAAGAAACTTTTTTCCAGCAGGTCCAACAGTGGTCCTGAACCTGAAGCTCATTGGAAGCTCTGCTAGCCTCTGGTGGTGGCTGGCAGTCCTTGGCATTCCTTGCCCTGTAGATGGATCTCTCCAGTCCTTGTCTATATTGTCACATGGTCACCTCTCTGCATGTCTCTTCTCCTCTTCTTATGAAGACACCAGTCGTACTGGAATTAAGCACCTTTAAGCTACTTAATTGTACGGGTGTGGTGCTGCCGCTACGGCCTCGTTTTTATCAGAGCTGTGTGGCTATAGCCGTCCTTGGTTGGGTCATGTGCCCATCCCTGAGCCAATCACTGTGAGTGAGGAGTGATGGAATGTTCTGATTGGCCAGCCCTCGGCCATGTGCCTACTCGCTGAGTCAGGAAGTGGAATGAGGCCTCGGAAAGTGCGAGAACTGAGTATGAGGAGAGTTCTTCCCAAGGAAAGTTGGGTTCTCTTTCCAAAGGTGGGGGGTAGAAGTGGGGCAATGGGGAGGGTGGGGGATGTGGAGGGCGGGGGTGGGCTCTGAAGCATAACACTCTGGAACTATCCCACACTGTGGCAAGGGGACCGCATGTCAGGTACTCATTGCTCAAGGGCTCTGTATTAGTTTGCTAGGGCAGCCATAATGAAAGTACCACAGACTGCGTGGCTTAAGCAACAGAAACGGATCGTCTCACAGTCCTGGAGGCTGGAAGTCCAAGATCAAGGTGTCAGCAAGGTCATGCTCCCTCTGAAACCTGAGGAGGAATCCTTCCTTGCGTCTCCTAGCTTCTGGTGGTGGCTGGCGGTCCTTGGCATTCCTTGCCCTGTAGATGAATCTCTCCAGTCTCTGTCTATATTGTCACATGGTCATCTCTCTGTGTCTCTTCTCCTCTTCTTATGAGGACATCAGTCATACTGGAATGAGAGTGTACCTACTCAGGTATGACCTCATCTTAACATACACCTGCAATGACCTTAATAAGGTAACTTTCAGAGATATGAGGGGTTAGGACTTCAGCATATCTTCTGTTGGGCAGCACAGTTCAACCTGTAACAGGTTTCTTGGGGCCATGGTCCAGTTGTTTGTACTCACACTTCAGACAGCCATTGCCCAAGAGTTGTCCCCTGTGGGGAGACATTTGGGGTAAGATGGCACCCATATGCCAAGGACAGGTCTCAGGAGAAGGGGGCAGCTGTGCTTTTCAGCAGGTACCACTCGCAGTAGCTGGGGGATTGGTGTGTCAGCGAGTAAAGGGGATATGAGCCCAGCACCCATAGGATCTAGGTGGGCAAGTTGTTTAACCTCTCTATGCCTCAGTTTCTTCAGGTGGAAAATAGTTGTAGAGTGGCTGCCTCAGGGATAGGTTAGGATGGAAATAATTTGTATTCTTAGAACAGTGCCTGACACATGGTAAGCCCTTGGAAATGTTAGCTATTATTAATGACAATTTGGGCCATGGTGGGTGTGAAAGGCCCTCTGGGAAGTAGCAGGATTAATTCCCAGCTCATGGTCTGGCCTCTGCTCATCCTTCCTGACTGACTCCAAAACATCCCCGAGAAGTGTTAATTCACTGCAAACAAAAACTGGAGACAAGCCCTTTAAGACCATTGAATGCAGTCCTCCACAACCATTTCGCAGATGGGAGAAGTGAGGACAAGCAATGAATTTCTCAAGTAGTAAATAACAGGCAATCTGGTGGTGGTTAAGTGAAAGACTTTGGACTTAGACAGACCTGGGGGCTTGAATCCCAGCTGAGTGAACTGGGGTGAGTACCTCTGCCTCTCTGGGACTCAGTTTCCTTGTCTATAAAATGGGTCATGATTGTACCTATGGTTGAACATTACGTGATGCTCTCTAAATGTTCATTCTATATTAGCTCCTGTGTTACACCGGTGTTATTGCGAAGCATGGGCACATATGTGGCCATTCTGGAGGGAAGGGGACATTTTCAGCTCCCAGGACACCCTAGCCTGAGAGGTTTTGGCTCCAGGCCCCTCACCCTGGCTCTAGTCCTGCCGTGCTGTCTCCCATCTCAGCAGAGGCCCCTGTCTGGCCCAGGCTGTGGTCCCCCGAGAAAATCGATACCCTGAGGCTGACACCCACCTCCCCAGCACCTTTGAGCTGCTTAATTGTATGGATGTGGTGCTGCCGCCATGGCCTCATTTTCATCAGAGCTGTGTGGCCACAGCCGTGCTTGGTTGAGAGGTACATTCATTATAGAGTCAGCTTTTATCGGGATTTTCAGAGGGCCTGGGGACGAGGAGTGAAGCAAGCAGGCACGCTTCCTCCCCAGGGTGCAGCCAGGCTTCTAGTCCAGGCTGCCGATAATAACAGCCAACATTCACTTAGGGCTTACTGTGTGCCAAACGCCATCCTAAAGGCATTACAAATGTCAACTCACAGCAGCCCTATAAAGTTAGTATTATGGTTATTATCCTCATCCCCATTTTACAAGTGGGACAACCAAGGCCCCAAGGAGTGAAGTGACTTGGTCAAGGTCGCTCAGATAACAAGTGCGGCCAAGGGCTCTAGAGCCTGGGTGTTGAACCCCTGCCCTGTGCTGCCTCAGTGTTGGTGGTGTTGAAAAGTGTGATGTCAACAATAACATAGCAGCTTCCATTTATTATGAGTTAGCAGGAGCCAGGCATAGCACCAATTACCTCTATGTACAAACTTTATTCCACCCCAGCTCTGAGATAAGGGTGAACAGCCCCATTTTATAAATGAGCCATGTGGGCAGTTGGTAGGGGAGGGTGAAGGCACTTGCTCAAGGCCACACAGCTCATTGAGGAAACAGCTGTTTGTTTTTTACTCCAGGCAGGTCCGGCTCCAAGCCTAGGCTCTTAAGCAACTTCCTCTGCTGCTTCCCATTCTCTTTCTGTTTGACTTCTTTGGGAAGTCACTGCCCGTCTCTGGGCTTCAGTGCATTTTTTTTTTTTTAATGTAGAGATTTGTCTCTATTTTTAAATTTTAATTTTTAAGAGAGATTAGAGTCTCACTGTATTGCCCAGGCTGATCTTGAACTCCTGGGCTCAAGTGATCCTTCCACCTTGGCCTCCCAGAGTATTGGGATTACAGGCGTGAGCCACTGTGCCCGGCCCTTCAGTGCACTTTTCATCCACCAATGTGTCTTTCTGAATTCCTAAGTGCCTAGACTGGAGTTGAGGGCTGGGGCAGGTACAAAGGAGGGAGAGGATGCCGAGGTCTCTGCCCTTGGGGTGTCAGATGCCTTCCTCCACCCCCAAGACGGCATTTCTCCCAGTGCCTCTTACTGGTGGGGCACAAGCCACCTGCAGCATGATGCCTGGAGTGCTTGTTAGTAAGGCCGGTGCCAGCCCTAGAAATTCTGATGCAGGAGGCCTAGGTTGGGGCCTAGGAACCTGCATTTAAAGAAGCATGCCAAGGGATGCTGGTACACAACCTCCACAGGCCCCATGGATTCAGATTCTGCCTGACTCTGCTCTTAATTAAAAAGTCTTACAAAGAGAACCCGAAGCCTCAAGAAGGTGATTTTCATCATTTAACAAACTAATTCAAAATTAAACAAGTTTTAAAAATTACGAAGATAACATATGTTCATGTTAAAACATTCAAACGGTATAGGAGGATGAAGTAGTAACTTTCAGCTTTTCTCCCTCCCACTGTCTCCTGAAACTGTCCAAAGGAAGACCACTTGCCCAATGCTCATTGATCACCCCCTTGGAGCCTGGGACAGCAGGAGACCAGACAGATGCAGTCCCTCGCCCCGACCATGGCAGTTGATGTGTGTGGAGTGCTAACTGTGGCCGCGCCCATCCTACCTACTTCCCCATCCTTACAATGGTGTCACCGGTGGTCCTACGATTGAACAATCGTAGGACCTTTTATAGATGAGAATGGAGTTTATTGTCGAAATCAGGATTTCCCAAAGTTTGTCCCAGTTCAAACTGCATCAGAAACACTTGAGCCTGCCATACAGAATGCAGATTCCTGGGCTTCAACCTGCCAACTTCCTGGAGTGGAGCTAGGAGGCTGCATTTTTATGCACATGCCCCATTTTTACCTACAGATTTTCTGGCCTCCATTAATTTTGTTTTTTGTTTTTTTTTTTTGTTTTTTTTTTGGAGACAGAGTTTCACTGTGTCACCCAGGCTGGAGTGCAGTGGCGCGTTTCGTCTCACTGCAACCTCCACCTCCCTGGTTCAAGCGATTCTCATGCCTCAGCCTCCCGAGTAGCTGGGATCACCGGTGTGCGCCACCATACCCTGCTAATTTTTGTATTTTTAGTAGAGACAGGGTTTCGCCATGTTGGCCAGGCTGGTCTCAAACTCCTGACCTCAAGTGATCCACCCGCCTCAGCCTCCCGAAGTGCTGGGATTACAGGCATGAGCCATCACACCTGGCCCCCCACTAAATTTTGAGAACCACTGCCCAAGCTGTGGTGGGAGGTAGGAGAATGAAGGGACAGTGGAAATGGTGGGACTTCAAAGGGGCTGCAGCCCTCATGAGGATGACAGTCAGGGCAAAGCACAGAGCTAGGATGGTGCTTTGGTGGGTTTCTTGCCAGTGGTGTAGATGAGCCCCAGTACATGCCTCACCTAGTTCATGTCTGCCCCCTCCCAAGGCTGCTAGCCCCTGAAGCCTCTCTTCTTCCTAAGACATGAAATTTTCCCAGCCCCCAGTCTCCAGGCGATCCCAGCTGCTTCTGTTATATCTTACTAGTCAAGTGGAACGTTAATTAAACGTGAGAATAATAGACCCAGAGTCCAAAAATATTTTAAAGCCCAAGGAAGAAAAGAAGTCCTTTCAGAGGGCCCTGCAGTAGCCAGAACTCTTCATTATGTGACAATGAGGAAGGCTTTTACCCTGGGATTCCCACTCTGCCAGGTGACTCGAGGCAGCGGACCTTGGGATGTGTGGCAGGGTGACATGGGGGTGGGGAGCCCAGGGAGCCACGAGCAACCTGGGTCACTTGGACTACCACTGGACTCCATAAGCAGGGCCACAAGGGCCCTCTGGGAAAATGGGACCCTCTGGGAAAAGAAGAAAATTCAAACTACTTCTCTCCACTCCATCCTCACCCTCCTGACCTTTTCCCCTGGTGAACTCCTATTCATTCTTCAAGGCCCAACCCAAAAGCCCCCACATCTGAGAAGCAGAGTTAATCCTTGCATTCCCTGGGCTGTGGCAGAACTGTGAACTGCTCTCAATTCAGGTTCTGGGTCACATAGTTATTTCAGGCCATTATTCCCATGTCTGTTCCCCCTCAACCCCCATGACCAGACTAACCCAGACTAAAGTAACTTCTCCCACCTCAGGGTCCTCAGGACAAGGCCTGGCCCTGAGCAGGTGTTGGTGAACATTTGTCAGAAGAACCAATTAGTTTTGTTAAGACAAACCCTGGTGCTGGTCAGCTCTGGTTTCAAACTTTTTTCTTTATTTTATTTTCCTTCCTTTTTTTCCCTTCCCTCCCCTCCCCTCCCCTCC